>NC_092206.1:35153536-35253973 GCF_043381705.1 Parasteatoda tepidariorum | reverse complement strand
TAAAATATTTTGTGAAGGGTCCGTTTTTAAGTTAAAATATTTTGTGAAGGGTCCGTTTTTATAAAAAGATATTTTGTGGAGGGTCCGTTAACGGACCCAAATTTCTTCTAAACAGACCCCTGTATATATATATATATATATATTTAAGAAAAAAAGCTTTTTTTTAAAATTGATTATAGCTATAGTATAATAAAATTTGTTCTTTCAAAATATAGTTTGCTAACTAGAATTTAAAGTAGAAAAGAGGAAAAGAATTTTTATTTATTTTAAGAAAAAGTTTAATTTATTGTTTAGACGAAAATTAATAACTTGTTTTTTATATTATGTATGCAATATAATATGTTTGCGAGAAAAAAAAACATTTATTTGGAGAAAATAATTTTTTTTCTGTTGTAGCCCTCCCAAATAATCACTGATTGCATAACTCTAAGAGTGCAAAAAATTTCAAACTAAGTATGTCTATATCATTTTCGTAATTCGAAACAAAATAATCAATAAATAAATAAATATTACTTCAATTGAAATAGACTACAGGAAAATACTTCTTCAAATCTTATATGCTTGAGTGTGTTTTTTTTTTCATAGACTATTTTCTTGATCCGGTTATCCAGGAAAATTCAATTGCTTTTTATGAACAAAATTCGTCCTAACAAAAATGTTTCTTTTTAAGAGAAAATAGTTTTAAATCTAGTTCGGAAAATATTTAAAAGTTTTATTCACTCCAATATTCTGCATCACATAAATTGTTAAGTTAAATATTAGATTACTATTATTAGTTGCTTTAGTTGCTTATTAATCATTTTTCTTTTAAATAAGTAAGGAAATTACAAAATTAATTTTGATGAAGATATTCGAAAAGATTAAGTAAAAGAAGCATTATTAAGTTAAGAAAATATTGTTATTATTTAGATTGCAAAATATTTATAACTAAGAAAGAAAGTATTTGCAAAAAAATATCTTGAAAGTCAAATAATATTGAATACTTACTTATTTCATAATATTTAACCAATTTCTGCTAATAAAGAGGCTATTAGTTAAAAATAAATATCACCTAACTAGTTTTTAGCGAAGAAAAGTCTTAAAATTTCAGATGATTATTTTAAAGAAATATTTGCATTTTTTTATTTTGAAAAGCCAAAGAAAGATTTTTTTTTATTTATTTGAAAGAAGATTTCTTTCTCTTTTATTGTTTTTGTTGCACTTTTTTTTATTTTAAGAAGAGAAATACATGAAAACTCAACTGAGTTTTAAAAATGAAAAATTTCCCGATTCGAATTTTATTATTTTTGTTTTATGTTATGCTGTTTGTGTAGTTAAAAGTTCTGTTTTATGTAAACTTTAATTTAAAAAAAAACATTAGATTTTTTGCAATTGAAAATTGATAGAGGTATTATTTTGTATTTATATTTTATTAGAGGATCTAAAATAAATAAATAATAAGATGACAATTCTATAATAAGACTATATATATTACTTATTAGTAAGAATTTAAAGTTTACCGAATGATTAAGTTTCATTAAATTGTTAAAAAAGTTAAAACATTATTTTATAAGAGAAAAACTGAAAAAAAAAATAAATCTTTGTTTTTGATTTTACTAGACTTTTGCTCTTGAATCCAATAAGAACATTTTAATTAAATTCCTTTATTTTCATTAGAAGTTTCCAATTAAAATAAATAAAAGAAAAAATAGAATTTTGACAAAAGAGATCTTTGCTTTCGTTTAATTCAACCCCCTTCCGTAACATTTAATTAATTTTCTAAAGCTTCTAGATTTTTAATCAACACTTTAAATTAATTCCAAAGTATTCTGAGTTTCAAAAGAGTAATAATGTATAAGCCTAAATTAATTGGTTAACGAATTATTTTGAATTTTAAAGCATCAAATTCAGCAATTATTAATTAGATTGCTTTAATTGTCAATTACGTTATGTGTTTATTAAAAATTGAAATGTTTAGCTCAATAAACATTTTTAGAGTAGTCGGATACTTAGATGAATATAATAGTATAAAATTGCTTCTCAAATAGAGCTAAAAAATTATCTTCGTAAAATATTTCCAAACATTAGAATTTATAATTAACATAAAAAACGGAATTAAAAAAACAATAGTACTATCTGTAACTTTTCTCGTCAATTAGATCCTGATTATTCATTTTAGAACTTCAGCAATGTTAAGCGATTCGAACATTAAGTATCTTGTTAGGAACATATATTTTGCATTTCTGTAGTTGAAATTTAAAGATTTAAACTTCAACTTAAGAAAAGGACAATACTAAATGCTCAATAATGCAGATGATTTAAAAATTAATTTAATTTTAATTTGCATTTTGTAACCGGCAATAAACAGCCGAACCAATTCTAAATTTACAACTACTAATTTTAAATCAACTCAGAAGACAAGGGAACTCCCGGATCCAGCATTGGAAGAAACTAACCTTCAAAGAGGACTTTTTAATAGAACTAAGCTACGTGTGCGTTACATGGTGACAAAAGCCATGAAACCATTCCATGGGTAGCCCAACGGCATTGGGATCACCTACCACTAGGGATGTTTCAGGTCAGAACTGTAGCCTGTACGAGCCGGGAGCAAAATTCATATCGACTAGCCATTGTTGAATTCAAACATTGGTCACCTCATAAGGAGGAGAACACTCTATCCCTTGAGCCACCACTGCTCTGAATAATTTCATTTTATTTCATAACCATTGTTGAATTTAATGTGTTTACGGTTACTTATGTTCAACTCCGTAGTCTTGTAATTATGGACCCGATACAGATGACAAGGGAACTCCTGGATCAAGCAAGCATTGGAAAAAATTTGCCTTCTTGAAGAAATTTGCCTTGGTTCACCAGGGTTCGCTCTGCCTAGTTAATTACTTCGTTTTCAACTAAAATTCAACATAGATAATCATTCATATTAAATCGAAATGTGATTGTACAATGGTAACTAGTTACCGCTTTGTACATATATTTTTTGTGCTTTTATTTTTCTGCCGCTAACAGATGGTAACGGGACGGTGTAGTTATGGTCTCCCCATTGAAATGGATTTTCTCCAAGGTCAGCCACTAACATATGTTTTTTGTAACATATGTTTGAACATAAGTAATAAAACATAACTATGTGTTTCAAGTTGCTTCTCTAAGTAAAATTCAGGTCTATCTTAATAAAATATCTTTATTTCACGCCAGTGTGTGTTAAGCACTAGAGTGCAGCATAATACGATAGAGCAAGAGCAGCATCTGATGTGTTAAACATATTCCTGATCTTATATATCTTGGTTGAAGCCCTATGTAATATCATCTTAAATTAAATTGGATTAAATCAAGCATTAATTATGCATTAATACACGCTTTTCTTAATAGAATATTTTCTTACAAGCCGTGCGTGTTATACAAGAGAGTGTGCATAATAGGGTAGCACAGGATCAGCAGCTGAAGTGTTAAACACATTTCTTAATTTGTGTATCTTGCTTAGGGAATTATATAAAATCTATTAATGCTCAATATTCAATAAGTATTTGGATTGAATTAGGTCATGCACTAATAACTTATTACATATGACTTACTAACTGATAAAAATTAACTATAAAATTTGACAAGTAGTGTAAATATCTGTATAAAATGCTTGTTAAGTACTGGAAAAGTTGCTTGACATGATGAAAAAAAGTGTTTTTTTTCTTGCTGAACTCATAATTTTAAACACAAAATTTCAAAATTTTCAGAATGCTATTTGACACCTTCTGTTGCTTAACTAACTTTGAAACAGCAGTGAGTGTAATGATCTGGAGACTTTTTATTGTCAATTTTTAATATTTTGGATCAATTTTTGCAGTATACAAAGGGGTAATTGGGATTTTATATTTATGATTTATGATTTATAATGATCATTTTTGTTTATTCAGACTTTTCCCATTTTCATTATACCATCCGTCGTGTGACTTTCGTGTCATCGATCGTGTGAAATGTAACTTTCGAATCAAAATTAAAAGTCTATAGATTATAAAATATCTATTCTGAATGTTGAACATAACTATTAATAAAATAAGGCATTAAAATCAATATAATTTTAAAAAAAACTTGGAAAATTTTAATGCTTCAGAAAATACAGGAACATTATCTGAGCACTATCTTCAGTGTAGCGTATCATATAATTTTTTTTCTTTTAGAATTGATAATGTTATATTGTTCAAACATTGAATTTTGATTATAATATCAAATGTATTGACATAAGCACCTGCAGCATGGAAATAATATTTAGCAAATCAATTTGAGAAAAATCAATATGAATTATAAACCTAAGAAGTCTTTTTTTAAAAAAATATATATAATTTTTTCCACAACTCCCTGCTCCGATGTGGCTAAATTTCACCATACATCGAAGTAAAGCCATGATTGATTCAATATGGGTTGAATCTCGCCGTATGAACTGAAAATTCCATCTTCCGATGCGGGTTAAATTCTACAATGTGATTCAAAAATTCATCCGTCAAAATTAGTCAAAGTGAGTTAAATCTTGTCAGGTGTTTAGATCCCTGCTTGTGACCGGGTTATTGGTTGTTGCTCTTAATGTGACTAGAAAATCTCTTTTTCAGCATTGGATCAATCTCGTCATGTGACCAAAAATTCATTTTCAAAATGGGTTAAATCTCATCGTGAGATCAAAAGCTGTAAATGCTCAGTTCTTAATATCAGTTCTGGTGTGTATCTTAAACTGCCTAACTAATATTTTAAAAAAATAAATAAATAAATAAATAAAATGATAATANAAAAAAAAAAAAAAAAAAAAAAAAAAAAAAAAAACTAAATAACTAAAATCCAAACACAATTTTTGCAGTGGCTGACTTAATTAGTAACAATGCAGTGTAAGATCTATTTTTCGATCCTTTTAAATCTCAATCTAAAAAAAATAAATAAAAGATAAAATACAAAAAGAAATCACAAAAAGAAAAATCGATTGGAAGGAACCAGTATGTTTTCACTAAACAGAAATTTTAATTTTCAGCCTCTATTTATTTAACAAAAATTATTAAGTGAAATTCCAACTTTGCAGCTTTTAATCATTTTATCAAAAAAGCAAGCAGTTTTTATAAACAAATACATTGCAAAACATATTTATTCTCATTAAGTTCATTAGCTTTTGAGCTTTATTAACAATCATTCCTTTCATTAAAAATTTTGTCAAAAAATACAATTACAGATAATTTAAAATCATTGCACTCTTGTCACAATTTAAAATTTTAAGGTTTGCTTAACTTGCTTACCGTAGCAAACCAAATACAGAATTAGCTATGGCAAATTTATATAGGATTCCAAAAAATACTTCGATGTCCTCGTCCTTAATTCTTTTGCGGAGTTATTTTCCATGGAAACCCTTTTAATACAAAGTAAAGCAAACACATCAAAAACTGCACAGACTAACTCTCCAGACGATAAATGTAATTAAGTTCGAAAGAAAAAAGGAGCCTCGAATTTACACTTCTTTAACACACCGTTAATAAATTTTCATTAACTGAGGCTCTTTGCAGGAATGAGTTTTTTAAGAACCGATATTTTTTTTTATTAAAATTAGATATTTTTTTATCACTGGAGGTTTGAAAAAAACTGTTTTATAAAGTAAGTTGATATTGAAGCAAGTAAAGAATTCTAAAAAGGGAAATGAAACAGTAGTCTGTTATTTTTTGTTGATCTTTGCAGGGATCTCTATAGAATTTTCGTTAATTCTAGAGTTTTATTTTATTTTGACCTTTTTTCTTTGAAAGGATGCTGTTAAGTTTCTTTATACTTTAATATGTTTTTTTTTAAGTAAAATTTCAAAATTAATTTTTGATTCGTCTTCTCTTTTTACGAAAATAAAAATAACTCCTGAATTTTCTTTTTTTTCTTCCAAAAAGTGTATGACTTTTTGAAATCAATAAGTTTTTAGAGCAACTAATTTATCTATTTTTATTTAAAAAAAATAAGTATATTGCGTTTATTTATTTTATAGCAAGTCCCTTTTACTATATAAAAATAACGTGTTTTTATAAAGTTTTCTTATCATATCAGTAAAAGTTAATAATGTGTAACCAAGGTTAAGCTAGATCAGCAACTTAATTATTGCGGATCTAGTTTCTCCTTACATTTGAATGGAATGTCCTTAAAAAGCAATATTATTTTTTTTTTTAACTTTAAAAACGTCATATGAGTCCTTTTGATCGGAGTCTTTTAATTTGTAATATCTTATGTTGTTCTTGATAATACACGTAATATTCAAAGCTCATATTTTTCGACTTTTCCTAATTGGTTTCTAAGTATACTGTATCAAAATGCCCCGGTCTTTGTGTTTATCAATTAAATAAATAATCATAGAAATACCTAAAACAGCCAAAAGTGGTCATTTTAAGTGGCCCTTATAAGGAAAACGTTAATTCCTGATATTTTACGTCTGATTTTAATTTTGTCAAAGTATGAATTGTATTTGAATAGTTTGTAAAACTGAAATTGAGAGCTTCATAATAATAAAAACACCAATCATTCGTTTTCATTAATTTATCTGTTTTATATTCAATGCCCGAAGTAGTTAATTAGTTGGTTATAAGCAGTTATATTTGTAATAATCCTCGACAAAGAAGAGTTTTTGAGGAACAGTTATTGCGGTGTATATCTAAATACAAATTTATCGAATGTTTAATAAACCATCCATCTTTAATTTCATGCTTTTGTTTTCAATTCAAATAAAATCCAAAAAAGAAGTTTTTTTCAATCTCACTTTTCATTTGCGCAAGTTAAAAATAACGGCCAGTTGATTTTAGACTAAGGAAAAATATTATGGAACTAAAGCTAAACTCGGGACGGTGGTTATACAGAAGCTGGGATAGAACATTTAAAAAATGAGAATTTCCTCATTTATTTGGTGGGACTTTTTCGTATTTTCATATTTTTCACTTCAAAATATATATTCATATATTCACTATATTCATACACATTCATATACATTCACTATATTCATATTTTTCACTTCAAAATGGAAACAAAACACAGACTTTATAAGTTAAAAAAAGAAAAATAATGCCATAATTCTGGAAAATATTTACCCGATTGCTTTTACAGGCAACAGCATAGGGAAAAACCAATAACTGTCAATTACTACAATAGTACAACATGTGACGTAGGCTTAACAGACTAGATGCTAAGAGATTATTTTACAAAATGTGAAATTTGCTGTGGGCTAGCATGTTCATTTGATACAACGGTTGTCACATTGCTGTTATCATAGCTTGAATAGTTTTTAATTTCAAAGAATCCTTTGCCACCCCAATTACGCATTGCAAATTAATCTTGTTACTTGTTGAAGAATTAGGAATTAGTGTCTGCCCATTAGATAACCCCTGATTAATAGAATTAATTTTTTAAAACAGAAAAAAGCACACTTTTTGGTAAAAGCTGCCAGGGTAGGGTTGAATAAAAGCTGCCAAATAAGGGACAAAGTGAAACTTTTGGTAGCTGTGAGAGATGCTAGAAACCAATTTGTGGATGTCTTGCCGTATATTTCTTTTTTTGGATATACTACGCTAAGTTTAACTAATGATGGAATTTCAAATCTTAAAATATGTTGGGTGGTAATGTGTATTATTTGTTTTCGTATTGATTGTATATTTTCGTATGACTTCAGTGACCGCGAAAGTATAATCTGTAATACAATTTTACGCTTTATATCTACTTTTCCTTTACAATAAAAAAAGAAAGAAAAAATCTTAAAAAAAAGTTTTCCTCTGTATTTTTTATTATATTCATCTATAAAAAAACGCTTACTTTGGAATGACAGCATTTTCTGACGAGAAAAAATCGACCCCCAATTTCGCCTTCAGGTAAATGCAAAATTAGATTGTTTCAATGTTAACAATGTCTGCTAGGCTTAGTTAATGCCTCTATGCATTTTTGAATGGAGTTAATTTATGAAGTAAGATACATTCTCTAAAGCAGTGTTCCCCAACCTTTTTATCACCACGGANTACGCTTTATATCTACTTTTCCTTTACAATAAAAAAAAGAAAGAAAAAATCTTAAAAAAAAGTTTTCCTCTGTATTTTTTATTATATTCATCAATAAAAAAACGCTTACTTTGGAATGACAGCAATTTCTGACGAGAAAAAATCGACCCCCAATTTCGCCTTCAGTTAAATGCAAAATTAGGTTGTTTCAGTGTTAACAATGTCTGCTTGGCTTAGTTAATGCCTCTATGCATTTTTGAATAGAGTTAATTTATGAAGTAAGACACATTCTCTAAAGTACAAAAAAGTACGATTTATCATGTTTGAAAATTATTAGTGATTTGTAAATTAGTCTTAAAAAGCCCCAAAAAATTTCAAATCTGAAATTTAAATATTTTAATAAGTTAGAGAATTACTTTGTAATCACTTATTCATCTTTACTTCTCAATCACAATAATAAAACCAATAAAAGCATTTAGGGAGCAAAGGGAGCTTAAAACCAATATTGTTCTATATAAAAAATAATTACTTTATTGACTTTATTCTCGACAGTGTTATGCTATTCTCAGCGGTAGGGGACAGTATTTCAAAAGTTGGTTCAACTTCCGGAACAAGAATCACTTGTATTGATTTTCAATTTTTTACATCATTTTTCGACTTATTTCTCAGCATAATTATTTGCTCTCAATAGTGAAAACTTCGTTGGAAACTGCTCTGCTTTTTAGTGTGCTATGCGATAGGGCACTAATTTGTTATCTGAAATTAAGATATTTAAATATCCTATTACCCATCACGCAGAACTCGATAGAATATTATTATTGACTAAAATTGGCATTTTTTTAAAAGAGAAACTAGTTTTAAAGATTTTAATAATTGATTTACTGATTTAGTTTTAAAGATTTTAATAAAGGATTTTAATAATTGATTTACAATTGAACAGATTTCCATTAAGTGCAACTCAGTAGCGAGCGAAAAGACCATGATGTTCGATGAAAACCCAGTAAGATTGTGCAACAATTTTGGGGAGTCGGAGAGCGTAAGCGAGCAGGGAACTATCCCATTGGTTACTAATAACTCCTGTTTAAATCTCCAAAAAAGAGTTTAAAATTTTATTTGTATATTTAAAACGCAAGATTTAAAATTTTATAAAAAATAACAAAATTTTATGCACACTCTCTGAAAAATATTAAGAGATTTATCAATCAGGACCTATCCAGTTTCTTATACTTATAATAGTTGCGATGAAAACGTATCACTGGCATTTTATTCATGACTGAATTTAAAATTTGATTCAATTGTTGTTGAGAAATATTTGCAGTAAACTTGTTTTCAGAAAGTCAAGTTAATTATAAAGCCCTGATGTAATACAGTACAATACGTATAAAAGTACTAGTAGTACTTATTTAAATACAATTTGTTAACAATAAATATAGCTGTTTCTTTGAAGTAAAAAGAACAAAGTATTTGCTAAAAACATCTTTACATGCAAATAAGTTATTAAAATTTACTTAAATAAAGATATATTTCGTTTAAGTTTTCATTCCATCTAGCCAATTTACATGAAAGTGTCATTGAGTTTGTCTTATTTCAATGCACCAAGCTTAAGCCTTTAATTTAAAATAATTCACTTAAATCTGAAAATCAAAATTCGATAAGTATTACAACATGTATTTACGTCATGTATTTTTAAAATAATGTTTTATTGTGTAGATTGAAAATAATATAATTAGCATTTTAAATGTAGTAGAGGTAGCACACAAAGTAATTATATTCAAATCTTTTACTTGTAATAAAAATATATTTAAAGCAAACCTTCTAATTATTCAAAAATATTACTTCGAGCTGATCTGTTTTAAATTAATATCTTACGAAAGCTGCATCAAATTTGCACAATGTGAGAAATCAATGCAATAATTTAAAGAAAAACAAGTACACTTCTAATTGTTAGGAATTGAATAAAATTAGGTGATACTACTAACATCAAATATTAACATAGATACTGATTATGATTTTTCAATAGATGTTCGAGTCTTTATTAAATTACATTAAAAGTAAACTTATATATTTACAAGAATATTGCTTCAATTCGAAGTGTTTTAGTCTTAATAATTATATTGCAAAAACTGTGGTGTAATATTTCTCCGAATATGATGTTGAACAACCCAAAAAATTGTCTGACAGAAAACTTTTTTTCTAAAGTTAACACTGAATCGAATTTTTATATGCAATTGAAATTGTGTAATATAAAGCTAAGCACTTACACTAGGATACATTAACACCAAGATCCTGCTCAATCACAACATACAGGAAATGCTTTCATTTCCGAAAGCACCAATGTTGGCGCATTTTGGATATCGTCACTCAATTGTTGACATCCAATGTGAGTTGGAGCGAGCTTGCTGTTGGTTTTTTACGCTTTTATACAACTACACTGTAATAATTGTGGTGTAATATCTACATTAAATAACCTTAAAAGTTTTCTGAACGAACACTTTTTTTTTAAAGTTAACACCAAATTGAGCTTTAATTAATTTAATACAACTTAAAGGGTACATGAAAGATCTAAATGCAATAAGTTTACACAAAGCTAATTTGCCTTTACACCAAACTTTAAATATTTTTGCTTCAGAAAACTCCAATGTTGACGCGTATTGATTTCGTCTGAATTGTTTGCAATCTATAACGAGTTGGCGATTATTTGTGACCGTCTTCAATGTTATTTTTAATCTGCAGAAGTTAAATTTAGAAGTTAAAAATATATATGTACGAATAAATGCATGCAAAAGCATTTTAATTTCCAAGTCTCTGTAAACTGTTTCAAATAATTTTATAATGTATACTTTGCATCCGTTCCTGTTCTGTAGAGTCCCGCAGTCGACTGATCGTAAAGAAATGGTTCCCAGTAGAGCACAGAAGTCCAGAATCACAGGATGCGGTCAGTTGTGTGACCACTTTGATCAGCCTGCGTAAGGACCAAGGGTGCGCGATATAGATCCTCTTTACACTGTTCTACCGTAAAGTGCTTGAGTGCCCACGCAGGTCGTCGGGCTACCAAAGCAAGACAGCCATCCTATGTGCAGAGGATCAAAATTGCGATGACATGTATTTGGATCAGAGATGTCTCCCAGACCGTCGCCAATAGCCCTTTGAGAAGCTCGAAAGTGACGTAAGTAAAATACCTATACCTGCCTGTTCTGTCAAGCCTATCTCGAATTCGAATTATTATCTTCTTTGCTAACACGTATGCGTGAATTCGTGTATATACATGCAACTTAAAATTCTGATTCTTACTTTATTTTATCTTAAGAACAACTTTACTGATGCTTATGTGTATCATTACTGTAATTATAAATTTTAGTCTTACTAAATTACAAACATAGTGACTGGTGTCTACTTTATGCCAAGTAGTGTAAATCATTCTAGGTGTTTCAGAGTACTAGAATTTGATCATTGAGTTTGATGCAGTGGAACACTTATTGGAACACCACATTGGTGTAAATTAGTTTCCACCATTTTCGGTGCTAAAATAATACAAGATTTTTTTTATCACATGAAAGATTAGATAATGTTTAACTAGTCGATTCTTAAGTTACTTTCTTTGCTAAAGCAATTCGCACACCTCGTGGGTTAGGATGTTATTCGTTAAACCCAATAAAAAATACTATCTGCCATTTTTAGTGTCTAGATGAATTTACATTTTTTTTATTTTTGTAATGTAATGTTACTGACTCATTTCTCTAGTTTAGGCTAAGTTCAAAACTATTTTCTCCTGTTTCAAAACAACATATTTATAAAATTAGATTTGTTTTTATAGTTACTGAAATTTATTGCCAAGTAATTTTGAATAATTTTATCTTGAAATGTCTTCCATTTTGAAAAAAATAGAATGGTTTTCAGTTGAAATCTCCCTTCTTTGTGATACATGATCTTAACTTACGTTGACAGTAAAATCTTATAAAGTAAGACAAGATTTCTATTCAAATCGTGCACTGGGGACATGAATTGGATATCTATCTTTATTTCTCTTTATCAGGCTTGCCCCAAGTCTGCTATAGCAAGCCTATATTCAGATATAGATTTTTATTGCTTTATTTTGCTTCATAAAGAAGATGAAATAGCATTTCTTGAGGTCATAAAATTCAATTTAAATATATAAATACCGTATGAGAAATCAAGAAATCTTTTGTATAACATTCAGTGTATTCAAATATATTAAAAAAACTTGCATGTAACATTTCATAAATTCGTAAGATTAAAGTAGTGACATTTGTAAAAAGTGGAGACAATTTTCTTGAAATTTATATTTTATGATATAAATGATGTAAAAATGCCAAAGAATTGACAACCATTCCTTATTTAAACAATTTACAGAATGATTCAAAATATATTTCCTAAATAGAAGAAGGAGAAAGGCAGGGTAATGAAAATGATGCAGGAACATTTGGGAATGCAATGAGTTACAATTTATGCTTAAAACCGAAACATAGTAAACAAAACATAACAAACAAAAATCATTCTACGTAATTTCATTTTTACTACATTTCCCCATTTGTAACGAATTTACGAACATAAATATAATAGGAGATACTCAAAGTTATTTGCTGACTATCGCAGTCGCAGGATGCGTTCGAGAGCCATCTTTTAGCTTTTAGAGGGCATGTTCCATGCAGAATTGTAGAAGATGAAATGACTTAAGAGTCAGGCCAAACTTTTTATACTTTTCAAACTTTTTGGCCAAAAAAGTGTAATTGTGGTAAAATACACTATGGTATAGAATGAATTTCGTTTATTGTCTTCGCATTTTACTTATAAACTTGCAGCTCCCTCTGGCGGCTCAGGATAGCGTTTGCGATTCAATGTTTTAATGTGGTTTTGGATTCTTTTTATATGCAGTCCTTATTTTTTTTAAAATTAAAATATAAAGTTTTCATGTTACTCTGTACATATATTTTTGTATATTTTCATTTGTGGTAATAATTACTTAATATTTTTCACGCTTCTTAGTAAATTTTAGAATGTGCCATGCACTTTAAGTGCATTTGATCTCTAAATGTTTCAAAAGAAGTTTTTAAAAGCTTTTAACTCTTTCCAAATTAACATTAAAAATAAATATGTCAAATAAAATCAAACTATTATTATTATACTTTTCTTAAAAAAAAAAGCATTCCATTTGGAGTGAATTGCAGTATATTAATCAACACCTGGGCTGTAAAAAGTGATAAACCTCATTTTTGTTGTTTGTAAATAAACAGATTTCATAGTCGAAGATAATGCGGAGACCAATTATTTCTTAAAAAATAAATAAATTATTGTTATATTACCTTCTCTTAACAGGGAACTGGTCTTTTTGTACAGAATTAGGGCTCTCCTTGGATTATTTATTATAAAGAAAAATAATTTTATTAGACAGTGCTAAATACGTTTTCACCTCCAAGGTATTCAGTTCTAAAACGAAAATAAATAACTACAAAGAAAGTTGAACCAAACAGAAACGGAGCGAAATTATATCAAAATTATAGTGAAAAAAATTCTTAATATTTTACACGCTTCCACCTCTCTGATTTAAGAACGAATTATAGAAGCATTAGCTGCTTAATAAAATATTCACGCAAGCAGAATCTACATACTAATAGCAATAACAACAATGATATGAACAACGTGTTAAATGTGATTTTTTTATTGACTGATACCCTATTATCTGATGGATTATCAGTTAATTAAGAAACAACTCTACCAGTTCGACATGACTCAAAAGTCTGATCCTGATGGGTGAATAACTGATGTTTTTATCTACGTTGTCGTATGTTGTTTTTAAATATGCTGTTCTTAGTATGATGTTTTTATCATTGTTGTTATTAATATGCTGTTTTTAACTGTATTATTGTTGTTCTGAGTATGTAGTCCTTTTTTAGGTTGTTGTTCTTAGTATTTGGTTCTTATCTATGTCGTTATTGTGGGTATTCTGTTCTAGACTCGTGTCTTTGCTTTTATACTGGGCTTTATATGATGTTATAAGGTACAGTAAGATGTTTTCAATATTTGTTTTCTACGTAGTTTTGCGTTCTATCTATTACAAATCACAAAAATAGTAACATTTCAATAGATTAATTCTTCGGGAACAAAAATACATGCTTCTTCAATGTGTTTTATTTTACAAATTTTCGTGATAGCAATATAGGAGTAAAAATATTTTTAAACTGAATAATCATTTTCCAACGCGAATTCGTATTTTGTTTTGCGTGAGAGTTTTATTCTATTTAATTTTTTTCCTTAAAAAATGCTTCTCACTTAAATAATGACTTCTCTCTTAAGTTAGCATAAGTACAAAATTAAATAAATATATTCTTGAGTTTTTTCTTCTTCAATAAATACAATAAATATGAATTACTTTATCTTTTCTTCAAAAAAATTTTCCCTATAGAAATGTAGCAAACATTTTAAAATAATTTAAGGGATATGCTTTATAAATATTACTTAAAAACGGTTCTTATTTTTTGCAACACAGATTCTATACAATAGGGAATTTTAAAGAATTCTTCAATTCTTATTCCCAGACTTAAATCTGGAATAAAAAATGCAAAAGGTTAGATTCTTTCATGTCAACCGTTATTTTTGCTGACTGGCGTTATTTGTAGGATAAGTTCAGTTTCTACTAACAAATATTAAAAATGCGAAATATGGATATCGTTAGTTTAAACTTGTTCATTTGTACATTCATTTAGTTAAAGTAAGGTTTATTTAAATATTTACGTTTTATTTTGCGGTGTAAACATTTATAATGGTAGTAAAGCAATTTTTTTAAAATTAAAAAATATTATAGTATTACTTTTTGCATTATTAATGGACTGAATTATTAAATGAATATTATCGAGTTAAATTTTAAAAGTTAATATTTAAAATTTTCACTTATAATATGATAATCATACAATATTTATCACTCATCTCTATTGTGTAATAAATAAAACTCGCTTTCTTCTTATAATAATGGAATATTGTAATGAAATTTTTTGACTATTTCTCAACTTTGCTAGATAGCTTAAATTTTAACTGATTTATGTGCCTGGTGGCATTTGCTGGTAGACATTTTATTACTTAATAGAATTTATTCTCAGTTATTGTCAATCACAATCCTGTTACTTCAAGCCCGTCTAGAATTAAATATTAACCAGTACTATGCTCTTGATGACGACGCAACTTATTGTTGGTTTCTAATAGCTGAAAACAGAGCGTATCCTCATATTATTGCAAATTTGATTATATGGTTAAGCAAAAGTTTCTTTTTTTCCGATTCGATAAAATTAAAAAATTTCATCTGGATTTTCTATTTTTATGACAGTAATATATTTATGACAGTAAATAACTTTCTGATCTCTACAAAAATAATTTATCGTCATATTATCATCAAATAGCTTTCATCGTTAATCAGGAATCGAACAAATTTCCGATAAAATTAAAAGTGCTTGGGATGGGTACCGATTGAGAACAATCTAAGAGCTGTTCTCTACAATCAAAAAGGTGCCGAAGCTGGTGGCCGCAATAGTCCAGCCTTTTGATGTTATCTGAAAATCCATGGACACGGAAACAACAATAATAGACATTTCGAATTCGGGTTAGAACATTTAATGAGATAAAATTTTAACTGCAATTTCTAGTTTGATGACAATGCAAGTTACATCTGTTTTTCGAAACATTACCTGCCTTATTCATCCCTTTTTTTATCAACTCTGATCTAAATTGAATTAAACGACAATTGACTCAAATTACAATTGGATTATATCAGTACAAAACACAATTATTTTCTAATTGTGGTCATTATTCTTATGTATTGTATATATATACTTAAAAATTCATATTTAGCAAGAGGTTTCCTACCTAGTGTGAAAGGTGTGCCTGGTGGGAGGTAAATATTTTTATTTTCTAAATCGAGAGATTTAACATTGCAATATGCTTTGGTTGAACATGTTTTTATTTCGTAACAATCCTCAAAACTTTTAATATATTTTATTCTAGAAACCGTGTTTTTGAATTAACATCTGGTTTTAAAACTATTTTTAATATGAGTTTCGAAAAAAAAATTGAATCAGTAAAATCAGTATCGAATCAGTAAAGTCGTACCTTTTGCAATTCAAGGACGTCTGACCCCACTGTCCTTCTCAAGGACGACATTCTTTTCCCTCACATTCTAATTTACGTTACCACTTAACCATCTTTTTCCCATCACTTTCATGTAACCTTCAGTTTTGCACGTTGTGATTCTGGTTCCAGCCGGATTTTTCTAATTTCCTAGAAATTGGTGTGTTTACGCCTTCTTTGGGACTTCTTCCCTTTGGTACCGTATTTGGTATGATGTGGGAGTACTAATTTACACTGATTGGTGTTAACGTAACCATGTGGTAATTCCCCCTTCCAATGACAGTCTCTCTCTCTCCTGCTTTACAACTCGTACTTTCCCGCGATGAAGGGACGCTTTGATCTCTTCTCTTGGGTCATCGCTCGGCAACAGTCAGAAGATGTAGTTGTTCTTAATCGAATATTCCTCCCTTTTCCCTTTTGGCGTCATCGTCGGTGCCATCTTGAATAGATGGTTCCCTTTTTTTTTATTTATTTTGCCTTTCATGTAAAGGTATGCGGCTCTGTGCCGGTGATGTTTCTTTCAATTTATTAAGTCTAAGAACTTCCTATATGTGAGATTGAAGATATAATTTTTTTTGCGTCTTATTCCTATAAGAATACGTGGTAGTAGTACCGCAGATCTTGTTGTACGATGGATCCTGAAATCTTAACCTAGAAGGCCGCCGATCAATCCTTTTCATCCTTGGTGTTCACTATAGCAATTCAAGACACTAACTGTTAACTGTTATCAACGATGTTATCATAGATCGCTGCTATAAAAAAATGAAAGAAAATCTTCTAGCGTAAGCTAATCTTTATCCTTTCTCTCTGGCATGCTGTTTCGCAGAGTTTTCTGCGATTTTTTTGAATTTGGGACTTTCTTCAAGTCATAGTGACGATAAGCCTTACAAAGTTGGATCATCAATGAGCGTGTATAGCCACGTCCCTACGTCGGAAGTGGAAGTGTGTGTTATTCCCCCAGTTCTCCCGATGGTGTTCTTTCCGTAAGAAGAAATGTGAAAAGAATAAAAATAAAAGCAGAATATTTAAAGTGATGAATGTGTGCAATGCTTCTTTTATTTCTCCTTGAGACTTTATTGTGTGTTCGGCAGATTGATCCGAGAAGATACTCGTAAGAGTGAGTAACTCTTTCATTAATTGTTGTTTGTCTGCCTGGGTTATGTCATGTCATCACAATATATGTATATTTTGTTTTTAAGGTTGTTTCAATTTTATTGATCCAGTATGCTTTCTTAGACGTATTTAATCGATGCTTGCAAATACTATGTGTTATCTCTTTTATAAAAAGAATGAGTATATGACCAACGGATCTTTCACTTGGGTAATTGTGGATCAAACACTATCGCATATGTTGTTGATCATTTGGCCTTCAGGGATTTCCCTAGTTATTTTATTTTATGCATATTATTAATATCAATTTTGATCCACGCGCATATGTATATATTTTATCTAATATATATATGTATATATATATATATTTCATTCTCTGGATCGATGAATTTGAGCAAAAATGACATACCCTCTTTTTTCATATTACAATGGTATTTAACATTGATACCCAGTACAGTAAAGTAACTTTGATGCATGATTTGCACAATGTTGTAATCACTGTTTTATCTTTATATTCACTAGTCTTTTCCATACGCACATTTTACCATTGATGTATCATTTATCTCGATTTTTTTTTACGTACTCACCATCTAATTTCCGCACCAAAGCCTATGTTTTAACTAAGGTACATACCAGTAATAACAATTGTACAATCCCGTAGTTAATAAATAATTGAAATATTTAAAAATGATCTTAAATGTCCCATAAAACGTTTTATTTTTCAATATATTTTAATATATGTTCTTGATAATTTTAAATAAAAATATTTGCATAGGCATATGTTAATTTTCACTTCAGACAGCTCCACGTGACTAGTGCAAAAAGTGATTTTTTCTCAAAATCCAATATTTCATAACAAACTTTAATTTTGCAGCTACTTTAAATTTAATGACAAAATGTGTCAAAAGATATTCCAGCTGAACTAATAAACAATATTTTGCTGCATGTCTGACTATTTAATTGCGTAAAAAATTCCGGATCAAATTACGGTATAAAAAAACCAGCACTTAGGAAACATCAGACGTAAAATATATTTTTGCAGTATTTTCGCAGAAATATTTAGTTAGTTAAAGCGATAACTGTAAAAATTATTCAACAGAGTTTTTGTTCTGAAAACATGTTCCGGTAAAAATGGATTATAAGTCAGAAAGTACCCACACCTTGAGTCCCGGTACATTTTATCCCAATATGATCCGGAGTTTTTTGCAGTGCAACTGAAAAAAATGGCAAAGACATATGTCAATTTTTCACTCAGATTGAGGTACGTGCGCACTCCCAGAAAGAAAACTCACACTTTTAACGATTCAGAATTTCTTGAGTTGTATTTCGTTTATTTTTGAAATCATTTCCTAATTCACGTGAATTGTGACAAAACGCGAATTTCCAAATGTACGAAAAAATTGTTTCCTCAACTCAAAACTTTACGTAGTGCGTTGTGGGAGATTATTAGCTAGAATGACAAAATTGGGATGGAGATTAGACGATCGAAAATAAAATAACGAAGTAAGGCAAGCGGCTGTACCTTGGGCTAAGAAAATGGCTCCCTACTAGGAAATCCCGGGTTCGAATCCGGCGTCGAGTATGGGTGTGACTTATCTCTCTATTCAATCCGTCTTTCTTGTGTTGTTAGGTAGTCCCTGATACTATTTCGCTCTCACGATAAACTGATTGCTGGAAAATTAGATACATTAGGGATTACGAAAGTTTTTTGTTTGTAAAAAAATAGAATGATGAAATATTTCTTTAATTTTGATGAGATTCATTTCATCGAAGAAGTAACGATATGAAGTTGACGAAGAAGTTTCGTCACTTTGATGAAGTTTTTGCTTTGAGCATCTTTCAGGAAGCGGTTTCATCAAAACGAAGTCTTGTGATATTTTAGTGATAATTTTTTTTTACAGTACAACTAGTAACTTCGTTAGAAACCCTGTTTTATAGATTATCTTAACATTCAACAATGCACTTTATTGACATAATTTAAAATAAATACCTAATCAAAATAAACGATCATTTTTATCTGCTTCCTTCCGTTCTTCTTAAATCATTTTCCCTATCAGTCATTTTAAAACACCCTGTAACAAATGTCTTAGAAAACTTAACAGATCTAAAAAATCTATTTATAATTTTTACCGTAATAAATTCAGAATTTTGTCAAGATTCTCTTTTACTTCCAAATTCTTTTTATTAAAACACATTTTGCTTAAAGCAATTTGCGGATATAGGATTTGGAGGGTGAAATTAATTTACTGTGCATAATTCACGTTTCCGCTAAATGAGTTATGAATTACATTGTTCTAGATATCAGAACATGGCAAAATTTTCTTCTCATAAAGTTTAAAATATGAACGAATAATTGATGGAGAAATAAAAAGAAAAGATAATTACTTTAATTTTGAGATGGTGTTTTTTAGTTTGTAATATTTAAAAATAAGCAAGAAAAGTAAAATTAATTTTCCTCGAGATAATTTTAATATTGTTGAAAGTCTGCAGACGGGGAAAATTACTTTCTAGATTAAATCGAATTTTAAGACATGTAAACAACAGTAATTATTTTTTTTCTAAATTTTTGTCATTTTGGATCTTTTTTATTTTCATATTTTGATTGGTCTAGCGTAAACAGTTTTATTTCATTTAAATTAGATTTTTTATTGCTAGTAGGCTACTTTTTGATTAATAATCGAAATTTCAATAATAAAGCCTATGTTTTCCCGCAATTTCTATCTAAAATTAAATTATGATTCTCAAATATTAAATTTAAATGAAAATTTTCCAAATAGATATTTAATTAGGGAAAAATGCTTCAAATAATTTTGGAATCTTTAGGAATATTGTATGGGGTAAGACAAAGTATAGAAGATTTAAAGCTAGAAATTTTGCTTGCAAGCAATGTATTAAATAAATATTAAAAAGTTAAAAGGAACGACTAGAAGTTAAAAAAAAAGTTTAAAAAATGACCAGACCTTAAATTTTAAAGGTAATGGTAATTTTAAAGGTAAATAAAAACTGTGGTGTGATATCTCTCTGAAATTGATGTTAAATAACACAAACTATTGTCTGTAGAAACACTTTATTTCAAGTTAGCACCAAATTGAGCTTTCAGATGAATTTTAAAAGCTGGAGTTAAATATAAACACCAAAAATAGAAAATGCTTACAACAAACACATGCACATATATACCATTCATGAATTATATTCACCTCGAACAACATCAATTGTGGCGTTCTTTGAATATCATCAGTTTCTAATTCACATATGAGATAGTGTACTTGTTATGGTCTTGTACGTTGTTATACAGCTACAGAAACCAGAGTTTGCCGTAACAAAAGACATACATCTTTTCTGTCGTGTAAGGGTAATTACGTTCTAGATTTTTAAGAATTAGTGTGTGGAAGTATCCTAAAGTCACTCTTCTTACTTTAATAACGCTTAAGTATATCATATCTTATTGTTGTTATAATTTTAATATTACTGAACACTATAAATAATGCGAACTACTTCTGATCGGAAGTAGTGCGAAGAAGCATCCTGCATTCTCGGTGTTTCACTACATCATTTTTGGAAAGTAGTTCCCACCAGTTTTGGTATCAATAATTTTAGTATTACTGAACACTATAAATAATGCGAACTACTTCAGATCGAAAGTAGTGTGACGAAGCATTCAGCATTCTCGGTGTTTCCCTACCCCATTTTTGGAATAAAGTATTTCCCACCAGTTTTGACATTAATAATTTTAGTATTACCGAATACTATAAATAATCGGAACTACTTCAGATCGAAAGTAGTGTTGCTAAGCATACAACATTCTCGGTTTTTCACTACACCATTTTTGGAATCAAGTACTTCCCACCAGTTTTTTATAAAGTGAACAATTTATTTTTTACAGTATTGGAGATATTAACATTAGAAATCATACACATTGTTTTAGTTCTTCTTCTCCAATTTTAAAAGGGTTAGTTTTTTTTTGTCGTATGCCTGTTTAGGCAGTGGGGGTGCGATTGTGCCTATTTTTCAGTGGCGCCATCTATGGCCAGGAATTCGACTTCTGCCACGCCATTCACACTACCACAACCCGTTTATAGGGCGGGTCACATTCACACACAAAGGAGAAAGAACATAGAACACGCAGAGAGAGAAAGAGACATCCATGTCTTGTCCGGGATTCGAACCCAGGACTTTTCTGATGCAAGAACAGTTCCCTGCTCCCTGCACAGGCCGGTCCGCAAAAGGGTTAGTCCCGACTCTTTTTAAACTTAAAGACAATTGTATTTTCGCACTAAGAATACTATTTCAGAAAAATGAAGTATTCAGAAAAAAGTAAGACAGATAAAAATTTCTCAACGAAGTAAACAGGAAAAAGATTTGTCAAAAAAGACAGAACTAGATCTAGTTTATGCTGAAAACCAAAAATATCCAGATAAAAGAGTCTGCCAAGAAAAACTTTACAGTATAAAAGTGTATATAAAAAAGAATAATAAGTTAAAATATTACCTTTCTATCAAATTACTAATATTACTATCAAATTACATTTTAACATGTCGTGTTATGAAATAAAATTGCAAAGCTAAAGCATATAAAACTAAATATATCGTTTACTGCGATTTGATCCAATACTCATCCCTAATAGCTTACGCATACATAATGAAAATATTATATTCACTACAGAAGTAATGAAGCTTTATTTTAACGCATAGATCCATAAACAATACAAATATTGATATCTTTCTTTAATATACATAAGGTTTAAATTTTGTTTTCCATTAACTTATTCTATATAAAAGGAAATTTAAATTTGGCATGTATTGTCACACATTACATATTTTTGTACATGAAAGGATCAAAAGAAACACTTAAGTATTATTTTAAATATTGAATATACAATTTATTCAGGACGAAATTCATTATTATGGTACTGAGCTTTAATGAAGTTCAACTTGATCCTAATTTGAATGGAAATACAAGTGAATCTTTACATTGAAATTAATTTAGAAGTTCAGGAATTCAAAATATTTGTCTACTCCCCAAATATTCACTGCGTTCTTCTTTCAATAATATTCCAAATTTGTCATAGAGAATGCATATTTTGAAAACGTAGCTTTAAACAGCCATGCTCTATTTGAAAGAAAATTATTCTGAAATTTTAAACGTGGCATTTTTGATTATGGCATAGTAAAATATGTCTTTATGCCTTTTTAATAATGTAGCCCCTTAAATGCATTTTTTTTCAAAAGGAAGTGAATTGTATTCTAACTATAACTTTATGTGTATAGATTAAAATATTAGAAAAACTAATACATTATTGAGGAACTAGTATTTCGTTGAATGAAATTTTTTTTCCGCTGCTTTATTTATATGCTGGATTTTTAATCTGTATTATTACGGTTACAACATTTATCTCGAATAAACTATTTCATTTATCTCTACAGATATAATTTTTTTTCTTAATTAATTTTAAATTATATGAAGTAAACCGAAACTTTTAAATATTGATAAATTAGTGATCATTACACAGAGAAAGAAATCCTGGTCAAACTATTTTACTATATAGTAATGATATTTCTCAAAAATACCACAATTCTGGTTAATAAAACCAAAATATGCGGTATTTCAATCATTCATTTGATAACTTTACCATTTATATAGTGATAGTTTATCGGAAATTCTTGTTTTCAAAATTATAATCCAACTTACCAACCATTTAGTTAAAAATACAAAATTGAAAAGTAAATTTTACCTAAAAAATTATTTTTAGGTCATATTCAATTATAAAATTACCAGATTTTACCACATTAACCAAATTTTATCACATAATAGTAAAAAATGTATCTTATTGTTAATTTTCTCAAAATCATAAAAAATAGCTTCGATGAAAATTACCCTGATTCTTGGTGTTCCCACTGAGCTAGAGATATGGTAAATTCTACAACATTCAGGTTGTTTCGGCCATACCATTTTTCTTAGTGAAACATAAATAAAATTTTAATATTTATGAGCACTACTATAAGAAAAATATTTGTAATAAATTAAAATTAGAACATATACCGATTAAAAATAATAACAGAACAATTACATACATCCTTTTTGAAATTACTTTCTTTATTCATATCAATGTGCAGAAAAAATAAAAGATGGCGACTGGGCAATCTCCACCAATTTAAAGTTTATATTATCTTAGTAACTTATGAACAAGGGGTAGAGCACTCGCATCTCAATGATGTGTCCCAGGTTCGAGTCCCAGTGTTACAAATTCTAAAATATTTTTTCTTCTTTGATACAAATTCTTCTCCAAGCTCGCTCTCGACATACTTTTACGTGGTCTTATAGGTAATATCTTATTCATAAAATGTTATGATTACTTTGGAGTAATAGTTAATTGGTAAGATTTATAATTAACTTATGATGAAGCATCACTGTCAATCTTAATTATTCTTACCTATTTACTTGTTTTTACCTATTTATAGTACCAAAATAAATTAATGGATTTTAACTATATTGACATTTACTCTTGTTGTTGTTTTCTGTGTTATTTCGGAATAACTATACTCCTTTCTTTACAGTTACTTTTTCCAAAGTCATTTATTTGCTTTAAATCTGTGTTTGCTAATATTTGTCCAAATTTAATTGCATTGTAAAAAATGAATGTTTAAAATTCAGAAATACTTCTTGTTATTTCCGAAATCGCTTTCTCGGAAATGCTTTAAACAAACATTCAATTTAACTATGGGAATTTACATTTTCACTTTATACGGAATATGAATTTTGTTGAAAGTATTAATTTAAATTGTTTATCACAAGTTATTATAAAATTCTTCATAGGATAAAAATATTTAGTAAATACAATTCAGTTACAGCCAGAAATAGAACCCGAGAAATAAAATCAGAGTAATTTATTATCAGGAAAATATACAAATGAATTTTCTAAAAATATGCTTTGAACTTTAAATTAACCTTGTTATGATTAACCTATTTTCTAAAATGCAATTTGAATAAAGTGCAACATAAATAAATTTGTACTTAGTTTATCCAGTAAAGCCTAGTGTTTGGTTTTGAAATCAGTTATATCCTCTTAAGCTATTTTTAAAGTGCATTTTACATCAGAAATTATCAGTAATTAAAAAAAAAAAGTCTTAACTTGAACAAAATCTGGTTCGATAGGATTTGCATTTAGAACTAAATCACTTATTTATTCCGAGTTTATAAATTAATTATAAGATTTATTAAGAGATGCTGCTTTAGACTAGAAAATATTAGAAATATTTCTCTGCATGCCAAATCATTTCATTATAAGCATTTGCGATAGCAGCTGTTAATTTTATTTCTTGGAACATTATATTGCTGGTGCAATTGGCGGTAGAGCAAAAACATAGTTTTATATATTTTTTACTTGAAGCTAAATCCGTTGTAGAATTTTGCAATTTGTTGAAAATCAATTGTCTAGTTCTCGAAATAGAAATCATCAAACAGTACACTTCTTTTTATTTTTTTTAATCTTTAATTTATTTTTAAATAAGTGGGTTTTTTGGGAAGGTAGGAGGCAACAGGAATAAAGGATTAAACAGCCTATTTTATTCAATTTATAAGCATACAGTAGTATAGTTTTTACAGTAGTAGTAGCTTTTTTAGGAAGTTTAGAGAAAATGACTAGCATTTTGAAAGGTAATTTAAGAAATTTATCATTAATAAACACAAATTAGAATTTCTTACATTTATTATTTCGTTAGTTTATCTCTAGATTTAAGTGCCTTCAGCTTCTAAAAGGAAGATAATTTTTGTCAGTAACTTTTCAAGTAATTTTACATAACCTAAATACTTTACCAATCATTAATTTCAGTGCACTTTTGTTAAAATTTTTTAAAGGTATGCACAATAAGTCAATTCAATCCAATATTCACGTAGAAGAAGCTTGTAAAACTGCTCACATTTATTTCTGTAAAAAATACCAATTTTACAATACGAATAAAATTTTTTTAATTTTTCTTGCTTTGATCACTTTATTTAATTGCGGAAAAAAACACGTTTAGGGAATCATTTGCACTATTGCATCGAAGAAATAAAAATCACAAGCTAAAATTTTGTGATGATTATGATTCAGTGAAAGTTGAGCAAAACTAACTAACTAACAAATGAGTTACACAAAGTGGGGGGGGGGGGAGATTACTTCTAAAAGGGTACTTTGGTTGTAGGGAGATCTAAAACAAAATTCCCTTGCGTATGCAAAATGATGTAATAAAATGTTCTTTTCTTGGAAAAAATATTATATTGATGCACGAGTTGATTTATAACTATCTTGGAAAAATTGGAAAATAAAACATGACAATATTGAAATTAATAATTACTAGTGTATAAAAAAATGCACTGAACATTACTGTGCATTAATTATTTAATATTAAAGTTATTAAAAAAATTATTTATTTTACAGTAGAATATTGATCATTATTTTCTGTTTTATTTTTACATGTATGGGATATTACATAAGTTTGACACAAGACTCAACTATTTTTGAGCTATGTGTATTTTTATTTTAAACCGCCTGCTAATTAAAGACTTTCTGTTCACGTAATATGTTGGTTTCATGGATGCGTATCGTTGTAGTTGTATATACCTTTTATAATAGTTTATTTTACACATACCATTACTTTACATGAAGTATCATTTTTACATTGATACTCTCTTGTTTTCAAATCCGTGTATTCAAGAACAATCGAACAAATATACTGATAGAGACAAATATTTATTCTGTTTCAAATCTAAATATAATTTAAAATTCTTTCATCCAGTTGAAGTTTTATTCCATTGAAATTCCATTCGCCTTTCTTCCGAATCCTAATTTACATGCATATTACAAGACTTTCAAGTTAGAGGCTATTTTTCTTCATTCTTTTCTTTTATTTAGAAAGAAACATTTTCTCGTATTCGCTTTGAATTTTTTAAAATCAACTTACTCTTTGTCGAACTAAATAAAATATCCTTTTGCAGCATGAAAACTTTTCTTTCTATATTTAAATTAGAAGAATGCGAGAATCTTTTTGTGATGCTACAGTAGTTCAGAAAGTTGTGTGTCTAGATAATATAATTAATTAGAATGCATGATATACCCATTAATAAAAAAATATTGTTTTAGTGTCTTTAAATAAAAAAAATTAAAACAAATAATATGATGAAATTACTTCTAGTTATGAATAATTAATTCGTAAAGAATTATAACTTTTTTTGATGCTTTATGTAAGCTTTTAGTCTTTAAATTTTTTTTTGTTTTGTTTTGAAAGAAAAATCTTTGACTTCGAAGATACTTGAATTATCTCAGACATAAAATGGTCATTTATCAAATTTTTTTTCATGCAAGTAATTAAAGTAATGAGAAATATCTAGATTCTAATGTATTTTTAACAATCATATATATTTACGTTATTACGACTAAAAGTTTTTGATGTAATAAAACTCCCCAGTAAGTAATAAATATCTTAAATTGTGTTTCAGATATTTAAAAACTTCGAAAACGGACAAATAGGTGCCATTTTTAATTATACGGATGATAATTTCCTTACTGCTATAACTGTTTTTAAATTGTCATTTACATACTGTACTATACAACACACTATCTAAAAAATTTTAATGAAGGAATTAAATTTTAATGAATAAAAAATTTTAATTTCCTTTTGCAGTATTAAATGTCAGAAAAAAATTACAATTTTAAGTCTTTTGCAGAAAAAGCAGAATTTCTATCTAATGTTTCGCATTTCGGGAATAGAGTTGTTTCTGTGTGACATTTGTGACGTAATTGGAAATCGTGACATGTCTTTTTTTAAGAAACTTGCAAAGGAAGGGAAGTGAACTAACTAGCTTATCCAATATAGTCACAGGGAAGTTGATCCGAATGAAACACTCTGAATGTTATAGCGCTGACGAGCTTAGTGATAATATCATTAATAAGCCGCAACTTTTCAAATTGTTCCGTGTTATATTTTCTGAATAAGTAATTTAAAATACTTCAAAATTTCCATCAGATTGCAACATAATACACAGAATCTATATAGAGAAACTACATAGTTTTTAATAAAAAACACTCTTTTGAATAATTCGGTGTTTTAAGTGTATATAGAGCTAGAAAGTTAGAAAAAAACGCAGAAAGTTCGTTCAATGTAGCAATAAAGGAAACGAAGGAAATAAAAATAAAAATATGACCACCGAAGCTGACGTCTTCAGGGGGTATCGGCCCCGGTAGGCATAAAATAAAACCTTTTCGATTGAAGGAGAAAAAAATGCCTAAAGTAACTCCCTCAGTACCCCGAAGGTTTTGTATAGAAGTCCAGGAAAAAACATGAAATACAAAGAACCAATTTAGAAAAGAAACTCAAACAAAATCATCAGAAAATCAAAACTCACTTTAACCAGATCAAATAGCGATTTCATAAGCAAACCGAATGAAAAAGAAACACTTAAAATTAAAGAAAACAACGCCCTCTATTATAATGCGCAGATTGAAAAAAAAAGTCAAGGAAAAGATACGTAACATATTAATGGAGTGCTTAACTGGGGCTGCTCAGTTGAGACTTGCGTTCAAATTATTTTAAATCGCACAACAAAAAGAGGACAAAAGGTCAAAAATTTGATAGTATTTAGTGAAGGTTTGTGTGCCAAAAAAAAATTTATATAATTTAAAAAGTTATTTTGAGTGAGTAATATTTCAATAAAAATAAAGTAACAATAAAGATAGAAGAGAGTGATTATATTTACAAATTCTTGTGGTTACAGATTTCTATGTCTGCGCTGTGGTTACAGATTATATGTCTGCGCTGAGGAAATTGCCTATAGCAGTGTAATTTAAAGATATAATTTGCAAAGTAGCATTTTTTAAAATTTTCAATTTTTTATTGCGTGGGTGGTAAAACTTTCATTAAATGCAGTTTATAAGCTGCTAAATAAATCAACTTTTTATTGAATTTTAATTTATTAACAAAGAATTTTGAGACATGATAACAGAAACAGTTAAGTCAAGACTCAAAAATGTTTATTGAGAGAATTGAGAGTTATTGCGTTTATTACACATAAGAGTATTACAGCTGTATTTGGTACTTGAAATAATCGAACCTTTATTGTCCACAGTGAAAAAAATTACCTGGTTCTTGCATGCATACCAGTCAGTACTGTAATTTTGATATTGGGTCTAATAAAAAGTAACATTTTGAACATTAAATTTTATATTTAATTGTTAAATCTAAGTTAAAAAATTGAAAAATATGTTGTTTTAACTTTGTTTATTAAAAATATATTTAATTTAAAAGATAAAAAAATTTATAAATGTTTATTGATATTAAGTGTTTAAAAATAAAACTTAANGTCCACAGTGAAAAAAATTACCTGGTTCTTGCATACAGACCAGTGAGTACTGTAATTTTGATATTGGGTCTAATAAAAAGTAACATTTTGAACATTAAATTTTATATTTAATTGTTAAATCTAAGTTAAAAAATTGAAAAATATGTTGTTTTAACTTTGTTTATTAAAAATATATTTAATTTAAAAGATAAAAAAATTTATAAATGTTTATTGAATATATATTAAGTGTTTAAAAATAAAACAATGAATATCATATCACGTATAACCGATTTTTTCATTATCTGTAGTGTAAATAGAAGTTTGATACCCAATCTTGTTCTTGTTTTTATCAAATTAAATTTGTTTGAAATATTTTAATAAAATGTTTCGAATCAATTAAATTTTGAACTATTTTATTTAATACAGATTGCAATTTTTATGAAATAGTTACGAACACTAGCATTGTTTACAAAGTAGGCAACACAAATATATGTCAACACAAAAAAGAAAGCTCCAACTCTGTGCAATAGATATTCTCCCCTGTTTTCTTCAAAACTTATATTCAGGATAAAAGAAACATGGAAATCAGCAAGTCTTTCTCACAACATTGTTTTTATTTTTACTTGAAGGCAATTTTTTTCAGAGACATAATGTAGCAATGCATGGCTAAAAATATTCATGAGAACAAGTGAAATATATTCCTTGGAACAAAAAAAAATCTATATTTTTTATGCTGGCTGAAAATGTCTACAACATGTACTTAATAAGAAAAAGAATATTTTTCCCAGGAGGAATGATGACTATAGATTTTAATTTTTTTAAATAAATAATATCATAAAAATAGCTTATCTAAGAAATAAATTATCAATCTGAAGCTCTAGCAGAATAGATCATTTCAAAGATGGTTTTTAATTTACAAATTCAAATTAATTGATTTGCCATATAACATGCGAATTAAAAGTCTCTATTTATAAATTCAGATCCTTATTTCCAAATTGTGATCTATTAAAAGATACAAAAGGATAGTTATTACTTTCATGTGAAAAAGTTTAATACAGAAGTATTAAGGTACAGTGGAATAGCTTTAAGCGTTCTGGTATAGGCTTATTACAAATACTGAAGTTTTCTTTAGTTAATATTCATTAGTTGATAGTCATATAATATGTGACTCGAAAATTTCTGTTCCTAATTCAAAATTCTGAACTACAAACTTTGAACTAATAAAAGTTGCAAAAGGTCAGTTATCCTCTTTTAAAAAGACTTAATAAAAGAATGTTAAGACATTTGCGATTTTTTGAAAGCGATGAATATTTGTCATAACCTATTTTCTTGAACAATTTCATACCAAGTTACAGATAATACTCAAAAAATTTATTTTACAGCAAAAAAAAAGTTTTTTTTGATTAATGGCGGGCACTTGGGTCTATTTCCCATTGGCCTTAGAAATGCCAGAATTGCTACTCTCTTATTGAAAACATCCATGCCCTGAGTGGGATTCGAACACGCAACCATCGGCTCCGCAGTCAGGCACGGTTACCACTCGGCCACCTGGTCGGCCATTGCAGCAAAAAATACTGAAGCCCACTCTGGGAAAGCAGAGATTAACACACCCATCTTCTAAAGTAGAATTGTCTGCTAACTCGCGTATTTACTTTAAAGTTATTTATGATAAGTTTTGTCTTTAAATCTGTTTTTCTCTAAATTCATATTTTTTACCCGGAGCGCAAATTTTTGTGACTTCTAATAATCCTATTAAATTAAAACTTAATAAATGATTCAAGTATAATTGTAATAGCAATCGGGATAATTGGTAATTGGGAGTCGTGGTGGCTCTGGGGATAGAACGTTCGTCTTCCAATGAGACGAACCAGGTTCGAATCCCAGGGACGGCTGGTCGATATGAATTCCGTATCCGACTCACACCGACCACAGTGCTGACGAAAAATATCCTCGGTGATAGACGGATCATGGGCCAGAGTTTACTTGCCGTCAGACAAAGCGTGGGTAGTTTTCCTCTCCTTGTAACTCTTTTAGCCGCAAGGAAAGTTGAATCATTCAGTTCATTTCCTTAATTTTAATACATTTAACAATTTCGTGCGAATTCAGAAATTTAATGAATTTCTGAATTACCATGCCTTCATCGAAGGTCATTTTTTCCTGCTGCCATCATAAAAGCTTCTGAGAATTTTTCCTTCAAAAACTACCATTCATGCATGAGTGCAACGTTGATTAAATGAGTGAAAGAAACATTTATGTATTGCTTAGAATATTTTAAGTTCAAGAAAGAAATGAGTAAAATTACGTACGACTTTATTTTATAGAACATTTCGTACTACACATTTTATATAGCATTCTCTAATAAGCGACGAGTTTATTATAGGGCTTTAAGCTGCTCGAATTTATTGTCTTCACTGTTACATTCCGAAATCTTGTTAACTGGGTATCCCTGTACTGAAGAACAAATTTTAATTTACTAAACGCTGGGAAAAGTGTCTTGGTTGAAAGTTTGATTCCTGTCGTCACTCATTTTAGAAGTTTTTTTTCCCTCATCTGCGCTATCAGTTTTTCAATTTCAATATGATTTCTTAACTGTTCGTGACCTGCTGCTGTTGTTGTTAATTTACGTCGCACTAGAGCTGCACAATGGGCTATTGGCGACGGTCTGGGAAACATCCCTGATGATGAGCTTCTCACGAATCCNTGATCCTCTGCAGAGGGGATGGCATCTCCGCTTCGGTAGCCCGACGACCTGCATTCGTGACCTGCAGTGGACTGATCGTTAAGATACCGGTTCCCAGCAAAACACTGAAGTCAAGCATCGCTGGCCGCGGCCAGTGTGCGGATGGGTGAGCACTTGGATCAGTTGACAACGGGACTGAGGGAGTGCGGTATTGGTCCTCGTTAAACTGTTCTACCTTAAAGTGTTCGACTACGCGCAGGTGGTCCGGCTACTGAAGCAGGTGTGCCATCCACTCTGCAGAGGATCAAAATTGCGATGGTATGTTTTCGGGTCATCCTCAGGGATGTTTCGCAGATCGTCGCCTATCGCCCATTGTGCAGCTTTAGAGCGAAATGAATAAACTACAACAACAAATTAACTGTTTGTTGTTTTGTGCTCAAACTTATAGTTCCAGTTCTAGTTCTAGTTCATTTACGTCGCACTAGAGCTGCACAATGGGGTATTGGCGACGGTCTGGAAAACATCCCTGAGGATCATCCGAGGACATGCCATCACAATTTTGATTCTCTGCTGAAGGGATGGCACCATCGCTTCGGTAGCCTGACGACATGTTTGCGAAATCGAGCACTTTACGGTAGAACAGTTTAACGAGGTTCAATACCTCTCATCTTCGGTGCCTACGCAAACTGATCCAAGTGGTCACCCACCCTCACACTGGCAGCAGCCAATGATGCTTGACTTCGGTGATCTGCTGGGAATCGTGTCTTAACGATCAGTCCACTGTGGGACTCAAACTTATAGATTAACCAAAAAAATTAATTAAGTATGCTAGGCATATATTTACTAACAGCTTCAAGATGAACATTAAATTTCGATTAGAATTGAACATGTGACCCTACAAGCTGCAGAGTGAGTGGTACAGATCAATCCCTTTTTCATACAAATACATCAATGGTTGCGTCATGTTATATTTTTGTTCTATAGAAATAAATATTTTGAAATGCAGCACATCAATCAAAACAAACTTACACGAGAAGCCAACCCGGCTGAGAGCTCTCATCGTCTGTCAAACGTTCTACAGCATGGAAATAGTGGATTTGAATCTACCATGTATTGTAAATCTTTAACTTACGCTATATGATCTTCAACTTGACAAGTGCTAATAAGTCGCATGCAATGAGTATGCACATAGCTAAGGTAAATAAATAATTAAAAAGAAACATTCGTGCTACAGTGGTAAATTTCTGTTAAATGAGTTCGGAAGTAAGACTTTTATTTATTATAACAATGAGTGTGTTTGAAATATGTCAAAGTGGCGTTGTAAATAATGGTTTTATTTATTGCTACTTTGGATCAATTTAAAACTGAAATGAGTGTTTTTCGATGAAGTCCTTAAAGCGTGATTTTAAATTCTAAAGGTAACTTTTTTAAAACTATTTTTTTTAAATATTTTTTTTCTCAATTTAAAATTATGTTTCCTGGTTTTTAAGCTTTTTCTTATGTGTTAAACCCGTATTAATTAGGTAAATTAGCAAAAAATAGTGCATTTTAAATGCTTGTAACTTTTCGAAAATATGCTAATAATTATTATTATTAAGGTACTGAAATACTCAGATATGAAACTATATAGTTTGCTTAAACTGAATAAAAAATGAATTAGTTATATTCCATGCAAATCTTAATTTTAATTACATTGAAAATTGATTGTGTAGCACTACCGAATATTTATTTATTTAGATGCAATGGCAATTTAGTAAAATGCTGATTTTTTATGTTATTTGCTTTTAACTTGGCTAAAATTATTTACTTTGCGTTTTATTTGGTGATGAATTAATGAAAAAAAATTGATTTAAACACGTTTTACAGATCTCAATCTTTTTCAACTAAAATTCAGTTCTTGATCGGGTCATTATTGGAGATAAATTTCACTTTGCTAATGATTATTAAGACAAATAGCTGTCTGAATAAGCAATTCGAAAAATGTTTAATTCATAATAAGTTTAAATGTAAGGCTTTCTGTACTTCTTTAGGGTGATATTGTGTAAATCCTGTAAAATTTGCGATTACATTTTATAGTTTAAATGCATTTGGGATCAACATTATAAAATGCTTTCTTCCATAATTAAGTTATTTTTAAAAAAAAGTTATGCTATTTATATACTTTATTTCTTTTTGCATAAAAATTTTTAGATAATGGTTGCATCTAAACTATCTACGATTATTTTTTTATAAATAGTTTGCAAACAATTGTATATCTGCTTAATTTTACAGTAAAAAACAGAAAACAACAAGTTAAGGTATGAAAGTCTCAGCCAACAACAGGATCTGATTCTTGAGTCCAGAAATAACTCAATGCTTATTTGCTCAAATCAAGTTAGACAAGCTTCAATTTAAAACTGAACGATACCCCTTGCGAAAATCTGAATTAATTTCGATAATATATTTAAAATTGCAATGATGAAAGTAATTCTGAAGGCAAAGAGACTTCTGTGGAGATAGAAAAAATAAACTAGACTTTCTTTTTTTCGTGTAAATTAAATAATATCGGCACTCCTTGTAAGTAGGTTAGACAATTCCACCATTTTCTACAATTTCTTCCTCTCCATTGCTGCGATATGAAGTTTTTTTTTTTTTTAATCGCTTAGAGAACAAAAATTATTTTAGAATCAATTCCAGAACGATATTGTCTATAAATGATAAAAATACATAGTAAGAGAATTTATAAATTTCACCTAACAGGAAAAAAAACCTGGATTTCATAATTATTGAGCGATTTGATAATATATAAAAATATATTTCTTAGGTTATAGCGGAGAAATCTAACTTTCACCAAAATGCTCTGAAGTTTTACTGCGAATTCTTAGCAAACGGTTAAAAAAAAATTCATATTAAAGCATAATTCGGACTTTTACCAATCCACATTGTGGACCCTACATTTTACTAGTAAAACCTAGGACTTTCCAGATTTTGGGTTTTTACCGTAACAACTGTAAAAGCCCGATGTATGGTAAATTCTGAGTTTTACAGGAATCACCAAAATTTTAACTAAGTGGTTAAGTAACTCATAGGTTTCACCGCTTGGTTAAAGCGCGAAAATGAATCATATAAGCCTACTTCAGTTTTTTTACAAAGCCGCTTCGCTAAAACCTAGGATTTACCAGATTTCGGGTATTTACCGAAACAAATGTAAAACTCCGATGCTTGACAAATTTTAGATTTTACACGTAAATCATGGGATTCACCAAAGTGGCTCGATAATTCATAAGTTTTACTGCATAAGCTTGGTAACAGACCAAACTAAAAACAAACTACGTAAAACCTAGGATTTACAGGTTTTTATCGTCACATATAAAAATGATTCAAGTTAAATTTAATGTTTTTGTAATATCCAAAACACCCCTTTAACGTCTTTATCTTTAACCAATTTACTGTGACATCAAAACAATGCAATAAAGAAATCTTTTATGCTTTTAGGGAAAGTTAAATATTTTAGGATAACACCTGTCTTGGAAACAATAGCATTTACTTGAAAAATTTGTTTTGGGAAATAATAGGGAGAGAGAAAACTATTTTTCAATAACACTGGAGTAGATCCGAGAAATCGTTTATTCTCTGAACTTCAAATACGATCACTATAAAAAAAAAAGGAAATAAAAAAGTTCAAAAGCATCGATTTGAAAAAGTGCTTTTTCTTGTATTGTTATTTAAAATATTTTTGTTCATAATTTTTTATTTCTATTCTAGCCTACCTTTTTGCTCAAATTGACGACCGAGTTCCTGAATTTTGAGCCAGTTTAATCTGGATTTAAGTTATAGTTTAAATACATACATACTGTTTAGTAAGTGGATTTAAATAATTATTCTCACTTATTTAAAATATATCTGCTGATAATATTGGTTAAAATCATTGTAAATTAAATGTTACACTTTTTAAAATGTATTTTCCTCTAGATAAGTTTTTCTTCTTCTTCATTTTGAACTTTTGGTTTACTTGGCTAAAATGTTTAAAAACTTTCCTTGCGGAAGAAATATTTATAAACTGCTGAGAAAAGCTATCATTTACGCAAAACTAAATCCGAAGTTGACATTTAATGAATAAAAGCAGAGTTTTGGGCATCATAATTATGAGCCTCATTATTAAGATCGGTTTTTTTTCTTTTTACAATATTCAGTAAGATTATTCTGTTTGTCATACCTATATCATTAGAATTACCGGTAAAATTTAATATATCTGATAATAATTTCAATTTTTTATGTTACTCTAGAACAACAAATGAGCTGTCTGCAACGGTATGGAAAATATTACTAAGGATGATCGAATGGCATGCAATGACAATTTTTATCTTCTACAGAGTGAGATATCTCCCCCGATTATGTAGCCCGATGATCTGTATGCTTAGTCCAGCATTTTACTGTAGAGCAGTTTAACTAAGACCAAAACCGCGTACCTTCGGTTACTTCACAGTCTGATCAAAGTGATCACCTCGAACTAATTGATGGCTGATACTGATGCTTGGCTTTGAAACTGATGCTTAGAACAATGTGTTATGATTAGTATGCTGTGAAACTTTTATATTTGATATCTTATTTTAGGCATTGTTCACAGTGCTCTGCCATTTTACACCGTCTATGCTTATTTGTGCATGAACCTATTATCAATGCAAAACTAAAACGCTTCAATATAGCTAAATAACTAAAACTTNTAGATAATGAATTTTTATAAAAGTTCTTAACGACAGAATAAACGTATTGCTGTTTTATATTAACTGTGTCGTTTCGGAATCCATTATTTACATAGCTGTTCATTTACTTTAGGGAACACGCGGAAAATTATATTTTTTCCTTTTGCTTTTCTATCAGAATTTTTTCAAGCTGCAATCGCGCAAACTGGTATTTCGATAATAGTTTTAAATTCTTGTAAATTCACTGCAAAAACTGAGGAAAGTCATTATAGAAAATAACAAATGTCTTACAATATCTCTCAAAAAGAAATGCTCAATTATTAGTAAAAGCTAGTAAGGCCGAACGCTCCGTTCTTGAAGTAAAAGTGCGAGTTTTGCACCAAAGTGACGTCACTAGAAAAAATCGGAGGATTGGCGCGGCGAGAGATACTTCAAAGGAGTGAACCAGCCCTTCTATTCTCTTTTGCCCTGTTTTGAAATAGCGTGACATTTACATCACGCAAATTACCAGAATTCTAAAAAAAAATTCACACCAAAAGAAAATTTAGCACCAACAAAAATTTATTTTATTCTTTTCAAAACTCAAGTAGCAGCTAACACAAAAAATATTTATTCAGATAAAACAAATAACTTTATTTTGTATTACGACGCAAAAAAAAGTTCAGGTGTTAATGGGTAAAGTAACCAACTTAACGTGCTATTTTGGTTAGTTAAGCAAATTTTATTTAATTTAGAAACTTGAAAACAGTAATTTATGTAGAAAAATGTACAAGGAATACGATGTTTTAAGAAAAATATTCTACATTTAGTTCGAGGCTGCGCAATTTTACGTTAGATTTTACTTTTCTAAGCAAAGCATGTCAGGTTAAGAATCTTGAATTTAAGACGGTGTATAGGAAAATTTACTAAGAGTTTGATGGGAAGTTGTTTGAAGAGTTAAAAAAAATGTTGATTTGATTATTGGTTCAAGACTTATTAACTGTTAAACGCGTAGTAAAACAAAACAGTGTTTTACTACGCCAATCTATTGACCACTGAAATGCAACTGCAGGAAGGAATTTAAACATGGTTTTAAATTTCAATTTGATTGAAAAATTACTTTTATTGCTTTTTTGAATATTTTTCCTTTAAATAATAAATATTTACACATTCCTATCGAAAAAAAATTTCATGACGTTTTAATAATATAAACTTACGCTTGATTTGATTTCAAAAGTAACAAAGAAATAAAAAAAAATACAAATAGAGTGTAGATGTTGCCAAATATAAATGTTAATATTTATATCGAAATTCTTAAAGATAGATAGACAAAAGCAAGATAAAGATAGATAAAAGCAATTTCCAATACTAACTGTTATACAGTCTATAATAAAAAAATCGACGCACCAAGAACACACTAAGACGCCTCAAAATCGACGCTCGATCAGGCTGGAATGATGCCGACTGGGGACGTATAGTCTTTAGCGACGAATCCCGCTTCCAACTGTGTCCTGACGATCATCGAAGACTTGTTTGGAGACGCACAAGGCAGAGGGGGAATCCTGCCTTCACTATTGCACGCCTAAACTCACCCTCAACAAGGCATTATGGTCTGGGGTGCCATTTCCTTTGACAGCCGGACCCCTTTGGTCGTCATTAGAGGTACACTTACTGCACAGCGGTACATCGACGACATCGTAAGACCTGTTCTGCTACCGTTCCTTCTGCAGCGCCCTGGGCTGGTATTTCAGCAGGACAATGCCAGACCACATACGGCACGTGTTGCTATGAACTGTCTGCAAGCTTATCAAACTCTTCCTTGACCTGCCAGATCGCCAGACCTCTCTCCCATCGATCATGTCTGGGATATGATGGGAAGGCGATTGCATCTGGCACAGAATGCTGATGACCTCGTTCGACAATTGGATCAAATTTGGCAGGAAATACCACAAGAGGCCATCCGGGAGCTTTATTGGTCTTTGCCACGCCGTGTGGCAGCTTGTATCCAGGCCAGATGCGGGTAAACACCTTATTGAACTTCTTACTGTAACTCTGCAATAGATTATTCAATTGCTCTGAAATTTTAATCATTTATTATTCTGTACCTTGTCTTCTTATTTACCATTTTTCGTTTCAATCGGACAACTTCTTCTTGGTGCGTCGATTTTTTTGTTATAGAATGACATATAGAATACAAGGTTATCGTTATACAGTGGTAACAAGTAAAATTACTTCTTCTTTACTACTACTTATTATATCGTCTTATTATATCTTCGTATTATTATAATTTCTGTATTCTTATGTTTAATTGAATGCAGAAATAATACAGTTGATAATGTTTTTTCAATCCAGGTATCCTTTAATTTCATTGTGCTTAAAATATTAATAAAATGTGTTTACGTAAATTTATGAAAAATATTTATTTTGCAAACTAAATGTTCATTTTCATAGATTTTATGGAAAAAAAATGAGTGAGAATCATCAAATAGGATTGGTAAGCGGAGCAAACAGGGTGTAGAGCCTCCCAGTATATGCTAAAATTCCTGGTAAGACTTGTAATTTTTTGAGTTTTTTTGAGTCCCGGTGTTCATAACTTTTTACATTCGAAAATAAAAGCTAATAAAAGACTCCTTATGTTTTTTCAAACTCTCTAAAATACACCCCATACCAACCATTGAGACTAAATCGCTGTGTTTATACTTGTTGAAAAATGGCAAAGAGAAAAAATCTGGAGTAGAAAGAGCTGAAAGATTATGTTGGAAATACTTTTTATTGTAAACCTCTCTGCATCCTTGGTGGTCCATAAAACAACTTCAATCTTTCCAAACAGAAACTCTTGATAAAATATCAAACCCACTTGAAAAGAATCTTAAATTTTACTGCACATAGTACTTTTATGCTTTATTTTCATAGCAAAAATTTTAAAAAGATCTAGCTATATGCGATGCTTTTTTTTCCTTTTAAATATAGTCAAATAAAAAAAATGTCAAAATAGATCTGGAAAAAGTAAATGTTAGATATTTAAGCAGCCATTTTTATGGCTTCATAAATAGTGGTTTATAGAACAAAAAAGTTACTGAACAAATAAACTAAACTTACTTTATACAAGGAATCATTTTTAATGTATATTCTTAGAATAGATAATGTATAATGTATATAGATAATGTATATTCTTAGAAAAGAAGTAGACATAGTTGAAGTAGCTCATTAATATTAAATAAAAGAAAAAAATAATGATTTCAAAATTTTAGAAATCACCATGAACGACGGTGAGGATAAAAACATTAAAATGACATAAAAAGAAGAGAAGTTGAAAAGTGTTTATTAAATATACTAAGTTACTCTAATTTAATACTAAATTAATCAGGCAAATAGTGGTTTTGATGTTTTCATCCACCACATTGCTGATTCAATGGATTTAAAAAGCATTTTTGTTTTCCCCTTGTCTTTCCCTTGAATGTTACTTTGATATATATATGACGTTTTGAGACTGAAAATTAAAGATCAAAATTATTAAAACTAGGTTATTTGTTTGTAAGGACTCGTATATATCTATATGAAGAGTTACTCAATTTGTACAGTGATCAAATGTGAATAAATCATTTGGAGTAGTATGAATTTTTAAAGTTTTTCTCAAAAATAAAATTAATTACACTTTACAACGAGTACGAGTTCATATTTACAGAAAGAAATAAATCTGACAAATTAATTGAGGTCAATGACAGTAAAATAAAGATTAAAATCTTTAATACCTGTTTTTGCTAGTAAAACCGAAAGTCAGTGAAAAGTGTTTTTAGGAACGACTTTTAAATCTAACTGATAGATAAATTGGGTTTGGTATTTTTTATTTTATAAATTTCATCAGCATTTTCAACTTTACATTTGTTCGTCAGATTTCAGTACCACTTTCATTCTATTTTAAACATGATAAAATGCAGTTAATAAGAAAGTAGGTTTTCTTATCAAATCCCTTTTAGTACAAAATACTTTTTAACCAAAATGAAATAAAACATAGACCAAGTTCTAAACGACAAAGTAAATTCTACTACGATTTTCATGTTTTCAAATATTCATATTTCAGTATCTTCACGCAATGCTTTTTTAATGATTGGTAAAATCTAATTATCTTCTGAGGTAATTATCTTTCCATTGACGTCTGTTTGAGCTCTTTGGTTGGTAAGCAGAATCTTTTGCAATCTTGTTTTGAAATAACTTAGGACAAATTTATTTTAAAACTTGTTAATTGCGTTACGTTCATTCATCGAAATATTGTTTATTTTAATCCTGTTAACTATACTTCACAGCGAGTCAATTATTCCTAACAATTTCGGCTAATTTTAATGACTTTTCTCCTTGTGCATTATAAGATCTTAGAAAGTATTTTGCTACAATTTGCATTTTTATAGCACGGACTTAGGTATTATTTATTTTCTTATCGGAACATGAAAATAGCTAGGTGTGAGTAATGAATGCTTTTTTTCATAATTCAAGAAAGTAAGATTTTTGGTGTAAAGAGGATAATACTTAGTTTATTTGATTCCCTAATAATAAAATTACAGTTGTTTAAGAATTTATTCGATGAATAAGGTTGAAAGAGCTGGCGAAATATGTTGATAATTCACACTAAGTTGTAAAGATTCGGTATTTACATCAAACTGTTTTTAAGAATTGCTTCCATATGGTAACTTTTTTTTTCTTCCAGACGTGGACACGTACCTAGGTTGGCAAAACCCTTAACCGTATAGTCCACGTCTGGCCGACAGTCTAGTTCGCACAATACACAGCACATAAGCAAACAATTACAAAATTCATAACTGCACCACAAATACAAAGCACAATTGCGTTATGCAGATGACAATAATGTGTATCACATTAGTTAATAAAAAATAAATAAATAAATAAAAAAAATGAAACAACAAATGAAGCAAAAACAATAGTGAGTACACCAGTACATATAGGTGAGCAGCAAACAGCAAATGGATATGAAAAACTGCATATGTAGTTGTTGACAAGAAGAAACGTATTTTTTCTTTTTTAAAATTTTCGTTGTGTCAAATTTTGAAGAATAATAAAAAAAAGAAAAAAGAAAATTTAAAAGTTTTTCAAAAGTCTAAAAAGTTATGGAAGAAAGTTTGTTTTTCTTTTTTTCCTAAAGTTTTTTAAGGTTTCATGAAGATCAAAATTTTGTAGGAAAACATTTATAATGTAAATGTATCTAGCTGTCGATGAATTTCATTCTTAGCGAATGTAGTATTTGTTGGTATGTCGGACAGTCTGAGACGAAGGCTGAATGATCAGGGTTGTAGTTGGTACCTTTGTACGTGTTCGAGTGCCAACAGTAGTTACTAGTGACATTTCTAGAGCCATGATGGCTCAGGGGATAGAGCGTTCACCTTTCAATGAGGTGAATCGGATTCGAATCTCAGTGATGGCTGGTCGAAACGAATTCCGCATCCGGCTTCCCCTGACCACAGTGCTGACATAAGATATCCTCAGTGGTAGACGGATCATGAGTTAGTCCCCTTGCTTTCAGACTAACCATGGTAGGTTTTTGTGGTTTTCTCCATATAAAGCAAATGTGGGTTAGTTCTCTCGTCTTCTGGATTGAGTTCAAAATTACAGGGCTACGAAGTTGATCATTAGTAATCTTAAACTCAAAAAATTAGGGTGGCTGTTCAACGAAGGTTATGAAATTAAATAAAGGAGCATTTCCATAACTTCAATAGATGATAGCATACCACACAGTAACTATTCTGTATATGTAAATCGTTGTATTTTTCACCCTAAACCTAATTTTGATGAAAATGAGGCTTAATTATTAATGTACCGCAAAATCTTCACTTGTACTTAATTCATTTCATAATTTAAAAATTTTTAATTTTGATTTTCTTTTTTTCATTTTGAATTTTCTTTAGGAGTTTCGTAAAATTTTTCGGAAATTTTAATTTTAAAAAAGTTGACAATTTTAAGTTATTAATGAATCAAATCGTGTAATTCTGGGTCTAATTAAATATAGAATGGCAATTTTGAATACGATATTTATTATTATTTTTCTTCAATTATTTTTCTTTTATTTTCAATAAGTTACTTGAATTGAAAAAATGATTTTACTAAGACTAACTGAAATATTCAAAACATTTTCCATTGCCTAAAAATTACGAAATTTCGAAGCATTTGGTGTATTTTTGGTGCTGGCCATTATGCGTATTGTTACGTTTTAATCTAATACCTAAGTTTAATCTAATGCCAAAATCTAATACCAGAATCTAATACCTAATCTAATACGTGATTTTTAAACAAAACTTTTTTAAGAAATTCACTGAAACTTCCAAGGATAAGTTGAAATTATTTAAAGTATAATATAAAAAATGTTAAAATACATAAATGGGATTCAAAGTTCTCTATGAATATTATAAGCTTTCCAAACCATTATGCTTATTGGCATTAATCCTTAAATGTATTCAGAGATCTCTAGTAATTTCAAGCTAGCATTGGTCATAGCTATTGGAATCATAGATATTCTACTTTTTTCACAAATCTAAGTAGTATAAATACGTTTGCATTAAAAAAATGCTGAACTTAAAAGGAAATTACTAAATTTCAACTTTAACGAGTTTTTTCTAATTATAGTTAATACTGATCATATCTATTCTAGATGTATTCCAGCCTTTTCAATGGTTTAATTGAAATAAGATCAAGTGAAATTTATCTACAGACTCATTTTTATTCTTAATATATTTTTATTGGAATTCAAGAGTCAATTTATAATCTTTAATAATCATTTATAAAGCCTTGCTGCTAGCACTACTCGCTCTCATGCCACAGGTCCTGGGTGCTGTCCTCGGACTGGGAAAGGTCGACTTTGCCTATTATCGCTTTTGTGGGTGGATAAAATGAGTACCAGGCTTCCTTTGGAACTAGACATTGGGAATTCTGCTTTAGGAGCATCTACCTGCTCGGAATTTTCGGAATATCTGCTTACGGAACGCTCAAGAGAAGCATCTGCTCCTGCATCCCAGAGCTCAAAGTGGGATGGGAATAATAAACCTTGACCCTCCATTGGCTGTCACGTTACTGGGTTCAATGCTCATTTGTAGTTTAAATCAGGGCATATTTTATTGCAAGGTATCAAATTGCTGATATCTTTGATGCTATTTGATCAATTAAGGCATTTTCTTTTATAAAACAATTTTAGTTTGCATTCAGAATTATCATTCATACATTTAAATTGCTCGTGCCTGTAACTAATAGCTCATTCAGAGAAGTTTTTTAATGCTGGTTTCAGGAAGAAAAAAAAAGAGTGAAAAAATTCTATCACGTACAATTCACGCATTTGAAAAAAAATATATAAACACTGCTATATGTCGTCACCCTTAACTAAAACGTCAGTAAAATTTTAAGTATTAAGGTTAGTCTGTGATGCGAAATAAACAAAAATAATTTTTAAGCAGTAATATGTGAATTTTTTCGTTTTTGTTTTGATAGGTTTAAGTGCAAAAGGGCTCTAATTCGAGGGGGGAAATTAAAATGTACCTATCTAGACAAATAAGGTATTACTTCTAATGCATTTTATTTCGCTGAATTAAACGAATATAATTCCAAGTCAAAGGAACTAAAAGAAGTTTTATATGTTTTATGCTTTAAAAGGACATGTTTGAAAAAAATTTGAGGCATTGTTTCTCTTCAACCTTTATTTTAATAAAATAAAAACTATGATCGAATTATTTAATACAAACTCAGGTTTTATCAATAAAAATTACAGTTATTGATTTATACCAATCTATGCGTCCTCTTAGAGTTGTAGTTATTATGAAAAATTACTATAAAAAATAATAATTTCAAAGTTATTTTTTTCATAATTTTTCTTCTTTGCTTTTAAAATGTTTTCTTCCTTTATATATTTTCTCCTAATATGGTTCTTTATACTTATGCTCAGTTTATGCTCAGTTAATAAAAATTTAGAAATCTTAACTTCTTATTCTTCCTCTTTTTTTGTTAATTTCTCTTTCCTTTTATCCGTTATTGTATCATATAAATTTAAAAAAAATATAGTTTTCTAATAAAATTTTTGAAATTTATTACGAAAATGAAACAGGTTTTAATTTTTTGGCATTGCATTTTATGTTCTTCCACATTTTGATTATTTTTGTCTTTATGTACCATTTCAATTGAAGCCGAGCATTTGGACGAGCAGAATTAATATCTATTTCTACTTTTAACACTTACTCAGTTTGCTATAATTTAAGTGTATTGAAAATGCAGTTCCTTGGTGAACTGCATTTTACGTTTAAGCTATATATTTAACATACATTCCTTAATTAAATTATAACCCAAAGGGAATTTCTTTTCTCCGATGCATATCCCTTTTAGTTACGCGATTTAATTAAAAATGACATTTAATAACCAATTCCTTGCGCTAAAGATCTGTATTATGCCGCTTCTCTTAAATACCTTTTATCGAAAAAAAATGGATAATTTGAAAGAAGTAATTGTGAAAGTCCCAGAACGAAAGAAAAAATCCATTCACACTTTTTCTACAATCATTAATAAATTTTCATTAACTGGAACCGGGAATACAAAGATTATATTATAACGGCACTCATTTTTTTCGAAATCTTTTTTACTTCTTTAGGCATAAAAAAAAGAAATGTATAATATAAAAAAAAAGTTTAAAAGAAGTGGATAGATAAAGCAAAAAAATTAAAGAGTGCTGAAACGAGGTCACATATTTTTCCGTCATAATAAAAATCAGATCATTTTTTTTGTGTGCAGAAAATCAGTTTATTTGAATTTTTATTTGTTTATTCTTCGCAATATAGTTATTCATAAAGACTAAAAGTATTTAATTTCTTTTTTTTTTCTACTGACACTTAGCTTTAAGCTTATTATATATTTAGAAGTTTAAGAAATATGAAAGAGTGAATTAAAAATTAATATGTATCTTTTGTCTTTTATAAAATCAAATATTTAGGCCTCCCCGATATGCAAATATGAAATATAACTTTTATAATGTTAAAATGCATTTTTTACCTATCAAAAACATTATTCTTTTCAATGTAAATTTGAACAATAAAAAATAACTGCACAAATTTATAGAGGAAACTAAATGTTAAGGCGTTGTACCTAGGGATAGTTTAAAAACAATATATATTTTTATTTGAGAAAAGATTACAGTTGAAATGATACTAATATCTTATTGCTTACTATTTAAGGAATGAACTTTAAAATTAAAAATGTATTATTTTATAAGGGAGTGAAAAAATATATTTTTTACACCTTTGCAAAGTATCCGAAGGTACAACACCTGTATTTAACCTTGAAATGCAGGATGTCGTACTTTGGGATGCAGGGTATTATACCTTGGTACTAAATGAAAAATAGACAAAATATATTAAATAAATCTTATTTAATGAATATAAAATACAAAACATTATAGAAAAAAATGAAAAAAAATCCCTTTTTTATTTACCAGATTAATCCATGGGCATATCATATGCACTGAAATTCACAGGGAACTTGCTTTTGATGCACTGAAGACCCTGTTGCTGAGGGTGAAGGTAATTTATATATTATTTTTTCTTCATCTATTTCATATACATATTTTCATTTTTTGAAAGAAAAGTGTTTAACTAAAATATAATAGTCCTTTTTAATCTTGCCACATTCAAAACTGCAATGAATTGATGCTTCCATTTCTTCTTCCAACTCTCCTTCTATTAATTCCTGCATGGACATATCATTGTCTTCTTAGTCAAACAAAAAAAATTATTTATTCATCCTCTGAACTGGAGGTATCTATAACTTTGACTTGAAATATTTTTTTTACTAACAAAAACTTCCCCATAACATTCCGGAGATCAATCGTAAAGCTCTTTAATGCGATTTCTAAGCAGCATCATATTATGCTGTATCTCAGGAGGTCGTAAATTGCAATTGAAATCTTGTCCTAAGTTACAAGACATTGAAAAAAAACATGACAGGTAAAAATGTTTGCGATTAGTTGGATAGAAAATTAGTTGGATAATAGGAAAGAAATGAAATAATATTTTTTCCGATGAATTTTTATTTAATTTATTTCATTTTCCAGCTCTCATAAATCTTACACTAAAGCTGCTAGTTACTCTACACAAACTCTTGATGGCTAAGGGAACAACTATGTCAGGTTAAATTTGTTAGTCACCAATTGATGACAAGGCTATGCTGTTCGTCCCTAGGTGGAACTCTCTCCTAAATAACTACATAAACTCCCCTAAACAACTCCCCTAAATAACTATCGAAATAACTACAGAAGAAAATGATAGTATACTAAAATAATACACAAATAGTAATTTTATATTATAAAATACATTATGCTCACTGTGGATAAGAACATAAGTCAAAGCTATAAATGTTGAATGATGCACTAAGATAGAGATACATTAATACTTTTTAAGGATAAGTTGAAACTTTTAAGGACATAACTCTAAGTATTGGTACTTAAAACAATGCATTACTTTAGAGAAGATGGTGAAATTTAAAATTTAAACTTAAATGCTTGTCATGATATGTGAACATTTATATAATAATAATCTTAGCAACTAATATTTCATCACCTAACTGATATTTTAGCAACTGATATATACCTAACAAATATCTTATTGCATACTGCTTTTAATAATATGTTAACTGCTTTTTCAAACTATAATTTTTGAGTTTGATAATGTTGATTCAGTTGGCTAATATTTTAAATTAATGCTTAAATGATTGTATTGAACAAAAAAGTAGATACGTGAACCTCAATTTTATATAATATTGATAAAAATAAAAACGATACAAATCAAAGTGTGCTTTTGTAAGAAATGTAGTTTTAAATTAATTATTTTTAGTTTTGGATATAATATATATTTAGCATAAAAAATCATGTTAAAACTTTAAATAAAACTTTAAAAACTTATCCTAACGGTGTGGCATCTAAAGTTATATATAACATTTTAGCTAACTGATACAAGACGAAGCAATATCATATGTTTACAAAACACAAAAATGAAAAAAACATAATAAATAAAATATGCATTATAATATAAGTTGAATCGAAGAATGAAATATAAAATAATCTCAACAAATTATAACGTCTTAAATATTTGCTTAAAATGTTTACTTTTTTTTCTAAAATATAACAAAAACCAAAAAAAATTTTTTTTCATTTTTTTTTTAGTTTTTGGAATTATTTCAGATATTAGAAACGTAGGACATAATGCAATTCATAAAGAAAAATAAAACATAATAATTAATAAGATTTCTAGACCTAAAGTGATTGGAATTCAGCATTATATCATATGAGAAATAAGATCGATTTCAAAGAGCATAAAAATCCCATTCTATTTATTATTTAGAATATAACATTTGTGGACTACAAATAGATAGAAATAATGAACTTCGAAATTGACAACAGACCACTTAACATTTCATAATAATTAGCAATCACTCATGAGGTGGTTATGTTTTTGATGTGTACAGCTTCCTAATAACACCCCAATCTTTGAAGAAATAATGCTTTAACGGCAATCACAATCCATTTCATGAGTACATAAATTATTCTTAGTAATGAAGATTACGAATTGCTAGGTTACTTTCAAAGTTTCTGATCGGTTTATTTGGCACTGAAGCAAACTAATTAACTCATCCATCACCAGAATAAGATCATTTAATAAATTATTAAATACTCAAACATAGATTTTTTGCTCTAAGTGTTTTTATATTCAAATCTATTTAACTGGTTTGCCAGAGACTTGATATGAAACAAAGATGAAAACAGAAAAACGCAAGTGTAAGTTAATGCTTAATTAATAGTACAACAAAGGTAGCTCCAAAGTTTTTATTTTATAACTGACTTTGAACAGCAGGCCCAGTTTTGAGTTTACGGCTACCAATGTTCATCTCCGTAGCCTTGTGATTTTGAACCCAATCCAGAAGACATGAGAACTCCTGGATTAGGTGTTGGGAGAAAGTTGTCTTTGTGGAGGACTTTTTGACGCTACTTACCGGCATTTGCGTTACACGGAGAAGAAAACCACGAAAACCTCCCACATTTAGCCTGACGGAAAGGTGACTCTAACCCATTACCCGTCCACTACTGGTCGATGTGATCCGGGTACGGAATTCGTATCGACCAGCCATCACCGGGATTCAAACCCGGTTCACCACATAAGCTCCAAAGATTGACAAAAACCAAGATAAAAAAAAAACGTTCAAACCAGCAGCAAACTGTTAAGTATCCTCCTCATAGTAAGAGGTTAATAATTACCCTCCATTGCACGTGCAGTTTCGACCAGGGGTAGCAAGTAAAGAGATTTCATGCTACTATTTAGATAATATAGGAAGGAATGTTTCCTCTATCGTTTTTATGCGGAATCAAATGAAACTTAGCAAGAGTCTTTGGACTAATATTTACAAACTTATAGTGGATTTATTAAATAGAAATGATAATTTCAAATTGTAGTTTGTAGTAAGAAGACTTTTATAATTTCTAAACTACTTTTCCTGCCACGTTTCTTTCATGAAATTCTGTATGAAAATCACTAGAAAATAATTTTCACTTGCTTAGGTACGTAAATGGGTATCAGCACAAAATTGTGCTGTTATACACAAACCTGTATAGCTTCAAAACTAATAGTTTGATCATCTTAAGAATGATCCCCTTCAATTTAGCGGAGAATTATACTTCGCAAACAAAGAGTCATTTGTTTAAATAGCAGTGAATGAAGCCCATTTTCTCGTCCTTGCTAAAACCCGACAACTTTTTACTACCTATTATGAGGAGAATACTTAACAATTTGCCACCAGTTGGATTTTTTTTTGTTATTAAGTTTTGCTGATATCAGAGTTTCCTTTTTTCAATATAAAGCATTAACTTATCTGCATAATGATAAAAATAAATAAATTTTAGGATTTTATTCTTGGAAATAAATAATAGTTTTAAAATTGGTTTTATTAAATTTACAGAAAATAACAAAGTGTATTAATTCAAAACAGCAGTTTTTCCAAACGAACACTTTAAATTGTACACTTTTCTTCTTTGTTAATATTATATAAAATTTATGTTAGAATATCTATTTTTTTTGTTTAATTCAAGAAGCTAGGAATTAATGTTAGATATTGACCAACTGATTCAATATTATCAAACTCAAAAATTACATTCTTCATAGAAAGATCGCTTCCAGATGAAGGTAATATAAAATAGTGATTGGCCGTGACAGCTAGTGCTAGAAAAAAGGGAATAATAATTTTGTCCTTATTTCATTATTGACAAAAAATACTACTACATCAACAAAAAGTTTACATCCATCTTTTTGAAAGCAAGTTCCCTTCCTTATTTGAAGAGGTTTTGAAAATGCTTCAAACTACATTGATGTTTTTCTTTTTTTTTTTAAGAAATTAACTCATGAATGGTTTTCATAATTTGCCCCACTCTGCATATTTATAGAAATGTAAGTCTTTTTTCTTCATTAAATAGTGTCCAAATCTTTAAATAATAAATATAGCTTTAGGTTGTCTAATTGTAACACAAACCTCCATTCTGTTAGATATAAATTTTCATTTTTAATTATCTATAGAATGCACTTTTCATGAGGGAGGTGCAATAGACTCAATTTAGGAAACTAAGCATCTTCCACATTTAATTGAGATCTGTAAGAAGGTGTTTAATGATGCTTAGACGTTTTAGAATTAATGATGTAAGAAATCAATTTTCTTTAAGGATCTTTCCTAATTTCAATTATTTTAATTTCACAATGGTTCCTTTATTCCCCATGGTATTTCCTGTTTTTCTTAAATAACGCGTGATGAAGATTCATTAAATTAAAATTTTTTGGGTAGGGTTGGAAAAAAAACCCTTATTGATGAACACATACTAAATTATAATATTCGGGTTTTTATAATATCACTGCGATTTGTCCTAATTTCATTGTTAATTGAGTTATAAAAGTAAGTGCGTATTTTACACTTATTTTTAACAATAAATGAACAACTGTTGGTTAAATTTAAGAGACAGATGCAGATGAACAAAAATTATTTGGGGAATTTTGTCGCTTGAAGATTTTGAATAATTAATAATTGATAAATTAATGATAGATTAATAAATAAAATAAACAATTAGGTTTTAAAATCAGATTTTCTATGTTTTCTTGAAATCAGTCTGAATGAAACAACTCTTTAAATTCTCTTAATGAAGAAGAAAACGTGACATAAACAAAAAAAAATTTAGTTATTCATATTATTTAATTAGCAATTAGCATAATTATAATAATAATAGAAGAAAATTGAAATGATAACAAAATGTTTCTTTCTTTGCACTTTTTTATTAAATTTATGAAAACAATTTCAAATTGTTTTGAAAAGCTTACATAAATGCTTTTATCTTGATTTTTAAAATTTCTTCAAATATAATGTTTTAACAGAAATAAAAGTAATTTATCTCCAGAATATTCCCAAGAATATTCTGACGTTAAAATTTGCAACTAGTTTTTCCTCCTAAGCACACATTAGTTTCATCAAACCTAATTTAACACTTTTGTTATCTCAATTTATGATGAGTGTAGCTCATTTGTATTTATGAATAAAATAATCATATATACTACTTATTTTTCGAAATTGTAACTCTTATAAAAAAGATATTAACTTCAATATCATAAATTAACTTCTTTAAATCGTACCAAATCAGAACTTGCAATAAAGTTCCACCAGAAGATTTATTCAAGCAATGTTTCAAACACCAGATTTCTACTGGATTATACGTTGTTCGAACCATTTATTCTTATTACAAAAGAGCGAAACATGATTAAATACAATAGTTCGGCATATAATGGCATTACACTCGACCTCTTCTAAACTCTCTAATAGAGTGGAGCGGTGAAATATTGTTGAACCTTAACTATTGGTCTGTACATTTATCGTTTAAAATGTACAGCACGCCTTTCAAACACATTCTGATCCTTGACACTTCTGACTTGTGAGATTTGCGCCAAGGTTTATTTTCTGCGACTTTGTCAGATATTATGATACGTAAAGGTCGCTCACAATTCAACCAAGTTGCGGCAGTTTAAGGGCTTTTGATTCTTTTTGCTTTAGTGATTTAAGTGTGTATTCAAAACAGAATAGTTTATGCTAATGCTGTTTTAGATACTAATTAATACCAGAAGTAATATCAATTCATTAATCTACTTAATGTTTTTAAATTTTGTGTTGCACAGTGAGCAAAATAAAAAAAACAGACCACTATGAATAATTTTTCACTTTATGATCAAATATTCTCGTTCTAGGACTCAATCTTAAATCTGTAGTTTTCAGAAAGTTGAATGTTTAAAACTTGTTTTCTCAGGAACTATTGACAGATTTTGCCATGTAAAATAACAACCTTTTCAATGATGTAAAAAATTGCACTCCTTACAATTTTAAAATTGTTTTTTGACTTTTATTGAATAAAATGATAAAAAATTATAAATTATAAATATTTATTTAAATTTATTTTTTCCATAAAATTATATTTGGATAAACAATTTTCAAAACTGTCTGAAATTTTTTTTTCATTTTGATTTCTGCGTGTTCTGGAGATGTGACGGACTATTTAAAAGTAAAATTAACATTAAAGGATCCAAACTTCGGTCCACTCTTCTGAACAAACATTAGGACCATAGTTCTCAGATAGCGGCTACTCTTATATTTTGGAGATCAGAAACCCGAATGTTACGTCTATTCGGATAAAGTACATTTTTGTGTCTGATTTCGAAATTTAAAATATCGTCTGAACTAACTAATTAGCATATTTGAGGCCGCCCCCTCGAAAAATTAAGATTGAGACCTACAACGTGAAGATCAGATCATTAAATCAAAAAATTTTCAAGGTGGTCTGTTCATTTTTTGCACACCATACATAATGATTTTTCAGCTTTATTTCAATGCATCTAACATATCAATTCAATACGGATCATATGTTGTATTTAGAATCATAATATAGTTGTATTCTGATTTTTCCCCTTCAAATAAAACTTTTGGTCACGGCTGTTAAGTGGTAGACTACAAAAAGATTAAGTATAGGTCTGCGTGCTAGTTTTATGAACCAAGAAACATAGGACTTTTATAAGCTTCAGGCACTTTCAGTTCTTAAAAATTGATTTATAAGTTATTCTGTACATTTCAACTATTCATAGCATTTTTAGGTGAAATCCATACTTAATGGCAATAAATAGCAAATTAATAATATGCAGACCAAATTTTTTCTAAACAGTATCCATTTTTGATAGATCATTTCCTTGCCCATTCGAACTTCCACTAATTGCTACAAAAATTTATTATTAGGTTCGGAAGTAGAACGATTTGAAATTAATAGGAAAATAAAATAAATCCTGCATATTTTGGTAACTCCATAAAACGATGGCTGAAGTATTAATCACTTCATTAAAATTTTGCTGACTAACCCTTTTTATTTTACTGTATTGATGAAAAGTTTAGGTACATTAAAGTCCTTTATACTTAGTGAATGTTCAGAAAGTAAATTTGATTCGAAAATTGGTTATTTCACCCTATTTGAATTCCATATATCTGCACAATACTTTAGTTTTTACCCGCGTCAATCTTAAAAATATGTGCAATAAATTTAAAGCTTGTTTTTGATAACAAATGCATTAATAAAAAAATCATTGAAATAGAAGATCTGGAGCAGGCATATTCAAACAAATCACCTTTAATATCCTATAATAATGCAACTTGAATTTTAAATCAACTACAGAAAATTTCCCGTTCCTTTTTCACAAAAAAACTACTTTTGTGATTTAATTACATGCACATAAATAATGCTCCTTCCATCTGTTTTCTTTTAAGCCTGAAACGATAAATATTTATTGTGTGATTTTGTATTCTGTCATAGTGAATTTTGTTAAAGTTGTTATTCCCAAGAAAAACGCGCCTAACCATTATAATTAGGTGCTTCCTGATGCTCCGTGTTTACATCGATTAATCATGAGTTAGTTTTGATATCAGTATTCTTTTTCCTCTAACTTTAAAAGCGTGACTCCTCGACGGAAATAAATAGCATTAAGTCGCTATTTCCAATTATATTTTGTATAGAAATAGTAAATGTCAGCAAATCAACCGGAATATTAATAAAAACATGTCTGCAGGCATTTTATTTAATGTGTAATGTTCTAAGAATTTCCAAAAAAATTCTTACTCTATTACTAAATTAAATACTTTTGGACTACAAATAAATAAAAAAATAACATACCTTGCAATACACGTTGCCACCAATAAATGAAGCCGCTGAAATCACAAGTTTTTTTTTTATAATGTCGTCTTCATGGTAGAGCATTACTGATTTGTCATTCAAATATTTGTCATAGAACAATAGCTTCGTTTCACCCTTGGTTAAACGATTCGTTATATATCAGTTTTGTATAGTTTTAAACAATACTTGTGCTGTACCAGTTCTTGATTTGGCTTTCGCATCGTTTTTATTTTAAATGAACAGCCTACTGGTGCATGATTTAAATTTTATTAATATTTGTACTTTCATGCAGACAAATTCCTGAGCAAATTGTTAATTAATGGTAATAAAATCAAAGAATTTACGTCAAGTATAGGCATTTAAATTTTATTTAAGCATTTACATTCTATTTAGGCATTTAAATTGTATTTATTTTAAATGACAGCCTACTGGTGTATAATTTAAATTTCAAAAATATTTGCACTTGAATGCAGAAAAGTTCATGAGCATTGATTGAAATAAGTAATAGTAATAAAATAAGAGGATTTACGTCATGTTTGGGCATAAAAATTTTATTTAGGCATTTAAATTGCATTTATTTTAAATGACAGCCTACTGGTATATGATGTAAATTTCATAAATATTTGTACATGAATGCAGAAAAATTTCTAAACATTGATTAATAATCAATAATTATAAAACAAAAGAATTTGGTATATTTAAGTGAATTTTAAAGAAACTATTGTCAATGTTTCAGATTCCATAATATTTTCTTGCACAGATACATTGCTAAAGCGTACCTTATGGTGAAGTCATAAATAATTTTTTAGTTAATTGGAATTAATTATTAAATTTTTCAAATTTAATTTTAGGAGGTCGCATTAACCAAATATTGACAAAAGTTTCGTAAAATAAGTTATTACCTTTATTAAATTTTCAAATAATTCCAAACACTGAAAAAAATTATTCTCTCTACCTGTATTATTTATAAATCTTTGAGCCACTTCTGTTAAAAGTTCGTTGGGTTTTTTTTTTTTAGCAAAAAGCAAACTTTTTCATGTGTATGCTTTCTGTTTACGTGTTATTTGAATCCTTGGGGATTTTTTTCCGGTTTATAATAGAACTGGAAAGTAATTTTTTTTCAATGTTCCTAATATATTTAATAAATTGTGCATTGAGTAAGCGTTTTGAAATTATTACAGATTTTACAGCGTTTTAATATTTTTTTCATTTCCCCCCTCCATTTTGAGCATAACTGACCATAGAAAATGCTTAAATTCCTATATTAAGAAGCATTCATTAGATAAATTAAGATTTTTAGAATCTTAAGAGTAAATAAATTTTGAATTTGCTTTAGATAAAATATATTATCGTTTCCACCCATTTATATGTTATAGGTTTGGATGCGTAATAAACTTTTAAACAGTATTTTGTACTTATGTATATACTTTATCTGAATTTTTCAATTATTGAAATGTATCTTATCTAGTATAATGAAAGATGACTTTAATAAATGACTTCATAGTATTTTACCTTTAATATTTTTTTAAATTGCCATTATTTTTCTTTTCTCGCCTCGTGCCACATGTAATTTTTCAATTTGCTCAGAATTTTCTACTAATAATTTATGGGAAGAATCACTATTTTGTAATATCTCTTTAAAAATCTAGTAAAAGTGATTTTAGTTTAAAAAAAGTTATATGTTAGTATTTACCTTAATATTTGAAAATACTTTACCTTCTTAATAATATACTAGAAAGGAAATTGGCTGAATTTATTTTCTAAAATAATAAATACTATTTTAAAGTTTTACATTCTTAAGAGATAAATTTATTTGCTAAATTTTTTTGTCTCATTTTTAGATTATCTGTGCCATTTGTTTGTAAATAATCGCAAAGTTTATGTTTATCTAATTTTCCCTTATAATACTTATGTCTTATTCTGAAAGAATTCTTCCGAACTGATTTTAAATCAGCAATTTCATGAATGTGCCTTTATTTGCCTTTTTCTTCTTACATAATATTGCAGATTTTTCTTAGTCTTGCAATTGTTTCTTCATTCAAATCTATCATTTTTTTTCTAACATGCGAGTAAATCCAATATTTTTTTTATGAATTCGAAAAATAAGAAATGATACATTGCAATAAGGCTCCTTCTTTTGAAGACAAAATTTTTTCTTTTTTTTGATAATGAAAATAGTTTGATGAATCATGATTTAAAAGAGAAAAAAAAACTTCATCATTTCCGAAATGAAATGCAAATAATATTTGCTTCATAAAAACATCAAGTTATCATACATGCTCATTTAATTGAGTTATAGCGTGATAAACAATATTTATTTATTCCAATAAAAAACAAATCCTTCATCACTTAATGTTCCAACAATTTAGCTGAATCAAAAATATTTTACTTTGCTTAAAAAGGTTTGAACGGAATATTATAATTTTCTTTTAATAGAAGTATGAGCTACTACGATGTGCCTGAATTACGCAATGCGCCTGAAGGTGAATTTCCTGCATTCTTAAGTTTAAAGCATTGCCTAAATTGTTAAATTATTAAAAATTTTCGGAACGCGCCTTATTCAGAAAAACTTAAGTCGCACATTTTTAATACTCAAAAATTGATATTAAATATCAAGAAGACATCAGGCAATTATTTCTGTTTTATGTACTTTCAGCATTTATTTATTTTGCCAAATACTAAGTTAAATTAACATTTAATAAAAGTTAAAAAAAAGAGTGAAATAAGCTTGGTTTTCAAGCATAGCGTACAAGATTGCGTATTTGAGAGTTGGTGAGCGTTAGCGAGAAGGAGATAGAAGCCCTTTATTTTCATATATATTATTTGAGCCGCGTCAGTACAGGGAATAGAGCGCTCACCTCAAAATGACTTGACCAAGGTTCCAATCCCAGTAGTGACTGGTTGTTACAAATTCTGCAGCATCAGTCACAGTCTTGACGTAAACTATTCTTAGTGGTAGATGAATCATAGGTTAGAGTTTCCTTGCCGTCACGCTAGCTGTGGGAGGTTCCCCTTTCATAGTAGGTTTTCGTGGTTTACCTCTGCGTGTAACACAAATGCGGGTCAGTTCCGTTAAGAATTCCTCCACGAAGTCTAGTTTGTACCAATACTTGATGCAGAAGCTCCCTTGTTTTCTGGTTTGGGTTGAAAACAAAGTTTAACATTGATAGTCTTAAACTCCGAATTTAGTCGGATGTCCAACTTTGGTTATGAAATAAAATATATATGAAAATGTACTTTATTAAACATATCTAATATTCATTTGCATAATAATTTTAATATCTTAAAAGTTATTCATAACTCAATAAAGTATTTTTATCATAATTTATGGGTAAAACTATGCCTGGACCTCTCAAACCCGGAACTCTTCATTGTGTAACAAATAAAATCTCGCGTAAACTCACAAATTGAGACTACTTTCATTTAAATATCTCCTCCCTGAACTCAAATTTCATAACTAAAATGAAATTCAATAGAGAAGGTGAAAACTTGTCACGAGATCCTTCGGAGTATGATTACTGGTACTGTTAAATATCTAAATGGCATTCTCCATTACTATTGTCCAGGAAATGCATGGTTGTACCACAATTAGTTGAGAAATTTGTAACTAGTTCAAATACAATATCATCCCTGAATGCAAAATTTGATGAAATACAATGAATTGAAATGCAAATTTCATTAACATAATCGAAATCTGTATCAAACTGGATTTCAGTTATCTTAAAATGCTGCATAAAATAGGATATGTAGCATGAAGCTATATTTTGTTAAATTAATAAGAAATTTTTGCAAGAGCAGATTTAAGATTTTCCGAAATAAATTTGTATTGGATAGTAGCTATAGAGATTGATTGAAGTTCATGATTTTTTTCTGTAAAAGTAACAGTAATTTTATGATGGTAAAAATGTAGATTTGTTTGAGGCAACAGAAACGACTGAAATGTAAATAAAAATTTTTTTATTGCTTTCACTTTTTTTTTTCATTCTGTGATTTCGATTTCTGAATTTAAAAAAAAAATTCTAAAAGCAAAATTCGAAAAAGATTTTTTGTATGATAATGATTAATAAAATACAAAATTTAATCATTAGGCATCTTTAATTGCACCCAGTTAGACTTCTTCTCAATTATGAAAGCAGAGTATATACTTCTAGAAAAAGTATAATCTTGTAGAGTAGTATAATCTCGCAGCAAACAATTTTAATATCACTTATTTTTTCAGTATTTTTTATCAATATTTTATGTGTATTTTTTAGGCGAAATGATTTACAAAAATTAAAAGAATTAAAAAAAATTGAACTACTGAAATATTTTATTTTTATTCTTAGAAACGATATAAAAGAAGGTTCCTTTTCTATTATTTTTTACTGAGGCTTTCTAAATTACAAAAAAAAAAAAAAACAGTGAAGAACACGTTTACAATCTTGTATTCAACAAGCATTTTTACTAAGACAACAGTAAAGAAAAAACCAACATGGATAAGGTAAACTATTCGTTTTGCATGAACATATGATTCCATGTCAAACTTTAAATATATTCAATTTAACTTAAAGAGAATTCATAGATTGGGCTGATTTGCCCTCAGCCATACATTTTAGAGTTTTTTCTCTTGTAATAAAATACAAAAACTGTGAAATAAATTTCTTAATGAAAATCTATTTAATAGCTTTGCCCCTACTTTTTGAATTTTATACTCTCCAATTTGTTAACTTAAATCTGTGGGGAAAGGAGTAGTTGATAATGTAAACCTTCCTCTATATTCAATAATCGTTGTGGTAGTTACGTCACAATGCTCCCCCACCAGAATTTTATTAGGGATAAAATTCAATGAACGGATATCACTAATTACCGTATTTGCGAAAAACCGAGAGAGCTGTGTTAAGTTCACAGAGTTTTGAGCGTTTGTAGTGACAGCTGTACTAAGTTCACAGCTGTGTGTTTTGTCTCTTCTGTGTTGCCATTAGCAGTTGAGAGTGCGTAAAATCCCGTTGTGTGTAAATGAAACTGAGATGAAAAAGTACAAGGAGAACGTTGACGCAGTCACAAATAGCAAGCCAAATGATCAATGGGGTCCATTAGTCGAAGTGGGCGTTACTTCCGATGCATATCCTAATATGCTAGTGTATCCTTATATACTAGTGAATCGATATTTAATAATTGTACTTGTAGTTAAGCCAAAAATCGATTCTAAAGGCGATACCCTGATATCTCCAGCGATAGTCTTCGAGACGTATACTTATGCGATGGAATCGCATAATTACAATGAATGTGTTTTTTATGTTTTTTTTTCATTTTTCATCACATCAAATTATTTGTTGTATAATTACGATCAATTGTTTAAAACATTATTTTTATTAATATATTTAAAAAAAAATATTTTTGCAAAATATTATTTTTTGTGAAGTTTATTTTTGTAAAATAATATTTATTTTATACTTTTTAAAAAATAATATCGTTGAGTTGAATGAACTTTTAACTATAGTTGTTTAGAATTGATCAACGGTGTTTATCATTGAATGTTTATTATTATTTTAAAGATAAATAAATTCTGCAGGATATGCTTTTTGAATTGTAAATACGTAAATGAATGCATGTTTTATATTGAACTCATTTTCAATATAACAAAATTCTCATTTATTTGTTCTGTGCTTATTCATACATTGTTCTCAGTTCAAATATTTCTCTAAGAATTTTTACATCAAGTTAATAATTTTAAACAACTTCCGAATCATATTCTGAATTCAGAGTGCACTCCGAAATGTCTTTAGATGTTTAATAAAGGAGTTCCATCTTCCTTTTGATGCACAAGATTAAAATGATATATTTTATATAACCATCTTATAAATGTCTACAGTTTTACGAAATTTCTTTATTTGAGAACACATATTTTTTGTAATTTCATTTATCTCTATTTGATTCTAAGCTCTATCTACATTCTAAGAAATGAGAAATTCGACTAAATATTACTCACTTTGTGCTATTATTCCAGTGCATTTATCTTTTCAAAACTGCTTCGTAAAAAAAAAGCTTTTATAGTGAGAGATTTTAAATTTGCATATTGTATTAAAAATATTTTATGATCTATAAATGTGTTTTCTAGAATAAGAAAAATTTCTTTTATATATCCTTTCCTTTATATCTACATGTTATTTATTTAATGTCCTGTTCACAGTATTATAGTACTCTTAATTACAGAATTTTTGCCGTTCATTAATTTAATTTTCATTATTCATTATTTTTTCTGTTATTGAAATTTTATTTAAATATTTTAAATTGGATTCAACACATATTCGAATTAGTTATAATATAGTTATAAATAAATGATATTGATTATTATTACTAGTTAGTAGATGTGTTTGTGATTTTTATTTTCATTTAATACTTGACATTCAAAAGAATTAAATATCAGGTTTTAATTTTATATTTACAAAATTTGAGTCTTACTCTTTCTCTTCAAAATACTTCTAAAACTGAACAGAAAAACTAATTTGAAAAAAAAAAAAAATAGCTCTTTTCAAATTCTGTCTGTGTANGCTATTATTCCAGTGCATTTATCTTTTCAAAATTGCTTCGTAAAAAAAAGTTTTTATAGTGAGAGACTTTAAATTTGCATATTGTATAAAAATATTTTATGATCTATAAATGTGTCTTCTAGAATAAGAAAAATTTCTTTTATATATCCTTTCCTTTATATCTACATGTTATTTATTTAATGTCCTGTTCACAGTATTATAGTACTCTTAATTACAGAATTTTTGCCGTTCATTAATTTAATTTTCATTATTCATTATTTTTTCTGTTATTGAAATTTTATTTAAATATTTTAAATTGGATTCAACACATATTCTAATTAGTTATAAAATAGTTATAAATAAATTATATTGATTATTATTACTAGTTAGTAGATGTGTTTGTAATTTTTATTTTCATTTAATACTTGACATTCAAAAGAATTAAATATCAGGTTTTAATTTTATATTTACAAAATTTGAGTCTTACTCTTTCTCTTCAAAACAGTTATAAAACTGAACAGAAAAACTAATTTGAAAAAAAAAATAGCCCTTTTTTTAAATTCTGTCTGTGTAAAATATTTGACGTGAAATTTTTTTTAGTCCTTTAATGCAAATTTAAATTTTGAAGAATTATTTTTGAACAAATGTTTTAAATTATATTTTCTGTTACAGAAATTTTTAAGTGTTTTTAATTGGATTAAATTTAATTACTTTAATTTTCTGTGAGCTGTTTATTTGTATTTCAATATACAGGTATAGGACAATATAATAGGAACACCTGTGAAAAAATGAAAATATTTTATTAATAAGGAGTTGGGCCACCTTTGGCCTGAATGACAGCTTGCATTCGACGTGGGATTGACAAATAAAGGTCTTGAACAAAGTTCATTGGAATTTGCAGCCATTCCTCTTGCAGGGCTGTCTCGAGTTCAGAGAGTGTGCGTGGAGGAGGAAACCGAGCACGGACTTTTTTCTCCAAAAAACCTCACAAAGGCTCAATGATATTGAGATAAGGGGACTGAGGACACCACGTTAGATGGTCCACTTCATCATTACGCTCATTTAACCATGTTTGAACACAGTGAGGCGTTTGAACAGGGGTGTTGTCATCTTGGAACACAGGACGCTCTCCCAGAAAGAGAGTATGAAGCATAGGGTGAAGATGATCTACAAGAATGCTTCGGTAATGGTCCCCTTTGACCACCCCTTCAATACAACGGGAGGTCCCAATCCACGGGCAGATATAGCGCCCCACACCATCACAGAACCACCTCCATGTTTCACGGTTGGAACCAGGCAGTCAACATGAAATGCTTCTGCCGGCATTCGCCACGCGAACACACGTCCGGTGGTCTGGAATAGTGTAAAAGAGTCTTCATCAGACCAGATGACTTGTCAGACCAGATGACATGAATGTTAGCAGGATGCAACTCCCGTTGAAGAGTTTTCATAGATACAAGGTTCTGAAGGTGGGTATTCATCTCGGATGTTATCACCGGCAGTGTAGTCTTGCGTTTTCGAGCGACTATCCTCTTCAACACAAGTCTATCACGGTCTGACAACTTCGATTTCCTGCCGCTGTCGTGCCTCGCCGAAGTCACCTTGTCCAACTTTGTGTATGCCGACAGAGTCCTTGATACAGTGGTCCTTGAAACACCTACAAGGTTCGCTGTTCTGCACACGGTCGCTGCAGCCAGGCGAGCTCCGATTATCATGCCTCTTTTAAGGTCAGAGTGGTCGGACATAATCTCGTTTTGCTAAAAAAAATTTTCTCATGCAAATCTCACATTACCAAATGCTAGACAGATACCTTGCCTTTCATCAACACTAGGTAGCACATTCTTGCGACACGTGCCCGCCGCTTATTGGACGGTCGAGAACAACTCTATTCTTTCACAGGTGTTCCTATTATTTTGTCCTATACCTGCATAGTCGAAAGTCAGAAATGAAAAAAAGAAACCATCAAAATATTTCTTCAAAAATCATTCTCAAATATTGAATCAATACCAGTGTCCAGGTATTAATTCGAAAAAGCCAATAAAGCATAATACAAAGCCAAAGCGAGACGATGAAACAGATAAGAGAAATAGTGCACATACATAAAAATTAAACAGAACTGGAAATACTTGAAAATCGGGGGAAAAGAGATCAGTCAGAAAACTTAAATGGGTGTTAAATTTCATAAGGTGGTTTTATTTTATAATGCCATATTATTTCACATTTCATGTATTTTAATATGCTATACTTGAATTTTTTTTCATAGTAATATTAGAACTTTTAAAAATTTTCAATCCCTTAGCATTCCTCCACCTTCAATTTATGTTAAGTTTATTGAACATGAATTGAAAACAAGATAAAAATTATTGTATAGCTCTAATGCACTTTGCTTTTTGAAGTACACTGGTGGACAAAATTAAGAGATGAAAGACATTTTCCCAAATATCTCAAAAAATACTGAATATAAATAAATGAAATTTGGTATGGACATAGCTTATTCCATGATAATAAAGTATGCAAAACAAAAATGATAGTGCCATTTACTGACAAGACCTATCACCAATAAATCCAATGTAATCTGAACTTAAGGATAAAAGATGACAATAAAAGTGAGGCTCGTAAAGTGTGTGTTGCCTCTAGTATGGTGTATGGTTATCCCTGACAGACAGACAGCATGCACAACAAGTATGCATGTTGTTAATAAGGGAGTTAAGGAGGACTTGTGGAAGACCCTCCCATTCTTCCAATGGAGCAATTTTTAACTCCAGAATGGTTCTGGGGGGAGGTTGGCGCATCGCAATAGCTTTCCCAAGAGCATCCCAAGCATGTTCAATAGGATTCAGGTCAGGGGATTTGTCTGGCCAATCCATTCGTTGAATATCCTCGCTTTCCAGATACTCATCAATCATGAGAGCCCTATGTGGTCGCGCATTGTCGTCCATAAAAATGAACTCAGGGCCAACAGCGCTATTGAAAAGATGCACATAGGATCTAGGACCTCTTGCCTGTACCTCTGGGCATTCACGGAACCATTGTCAAACACATGGAGCGGTGTGCGGATATCTTGCATGGGCGAATGAATGTGCGAAAATGCTTTCCATCTCTAAATTTTGTCCACCAGTGTATTTTAAAATCTTAAAACAATTGTAAAACTATTGTTTTATATTTCATAATTTTTGAAAAATTTGATTTTCTTGTCAGTTTATTAAATTATTCAGATATTGCATTTTTTCAAGATTGTTGCAAAATTTTACTCGAATTTGTATTATTTTAAGGCAAAATATTATTACTAAGCGTTTTGTTATAATTTCTTTTATTCGATATATATACGTATATATATTTTTCCTTTTCTTCATTTATTATTTATTGATATACTTTTAACAATAATTTCTAAGATTTCTCTTTCTATGCAAGGCACTGATTCACTTCTTAAATAAACTCTCCACAATCCACAGATACCCACCATGATGACATCATATACACTACCTGTCGGCTCTGTTTAAAGTGTCATAGATCAAATAATTTGCGTTTCTTAAAACAAATGGCATCAAATACACATTGAATGTTTTTTCTGACGTGAAATCTGACCAATTATTTTTAACTTTAATGTAAAAATAGTGAAAAATGGGTTTTTGTTTTTTCGAGTTTATTTCTCAATTAAAAAAAATAACGTACGTGTAATACTATATTTTTTTGGTAAAATTTGCAATATTTTATAAATATCTCCCCATTTTTAATTTCAAAGTTATTCTCTATATCTTTTTCAGTATTTATTGTTGCTCAATTTCAAATTTTAAACACACACAGGTGTTTCATCATGTGATATAGTTTTCTTTCATTTGTTATTGCCTAGGCACAAAGAATTCAAAAGAATTTTATCAAATCTAAAAATAATTCTTTTATATGAAATGTAGAAGCATTTTAGTTACTATTACTTATTTTAAAAATAAATCTGAAGCAAATAAACTGTATTGTGAAAATTGAGTTATGATATTTTGTTTTGTTGAAATGCTATTTTCAATTATTTTTCTGGAAATTCAGTAAAACGTTACCAAAGGAAAATCTTCCAGTTTAAAGAAAAATATACTGATGTTTAAGTATTATTAAATTCTATTCTAGATAGTGAACCCTCGTAAAAAGACGACATTCCCTGTTTATGTCTTTTGAAATTGCTTCAGTTTTGTGAAGAAAGTTAAACACAAGTCTATCTTTTGCTTCTTTGCGTAAATTTTCTTACACGCTTAGAAAATAGATGAAAGAAAGTCTTGTTTAAAACGAAAGTTTTATTTCCAACTTCCAAGGTTCTCCATGTAAAAAAATGCAAGTAAGATTCCTACCATTGTTTTTCTCCCCTAAGGATAGTGCCTTGATGAAAACTAATTTTTTTTTGTATCTGTAGTTCGAAATATGTTTTTTCTTTTTTGATTTTTTTTCTTATGTAAATAAAATGCTACTTTTTTTCTGCATGTTTATACAGGAGATAATGTCAGGGAATTTTCGAAGGGCATTATTAAAGTTCCTTGATATTTCTGAACAATAGTTCTTTTTAATGAAAAAAATACGTTTGCTAATCTGTATTTAAAAGCATGTAAATCTCGTAAAAAATACTAATGTTGCTGCTTAAACTTCTTTATTATACTAAGTTTACGTCACCCGTATATGTTGAACATTTCATAATATTCCTAATTATTATTGAAATAAATGTTTGCCTTTCATTATTAAAGTTGAGAAATAAAACAAGGAAGATCAATACTTCAGCTTTATAAAGTTCCTTTTACAGTGTCCAGATAAAGAGTCAATGGAATGAAAATACTCCGCCCTGTAAAGGTAGTGTTAAAGGTGACTATGTACGTACTTTAAAAAACTACCTTTAACAGCAGGGAGTATTGTCATTGCATTTGATCTTTATATGGACACTGAAAAAGGAATATCATAAAGCTGAAGTACTGATCTTCCTTGTATTATTTCACAACTTTAATAATAAAAGGCAAACATTTATTTCAATAATGATTGGGAATATTATGTAATGCGTACTAAAGTACGTACATGGTTATCTGCTTTATGAACCTGTCCATCAGTGCTTAATACATAAGTTGTTACTATAAATTACCACCAACAGTCTATAGTAAAGACTCACAGGGAAGCCGTTTACTTCAAAGAATCACAAAGATGACGTCTGTAAAGTTCGTTTATACGTATCCAGTCAAAAATTAGCGTCGTGACAAACCGTGACAAGGAAAAGGCACTTTTTAGACGTGCAGACGCTATACTCTACTTACTTTGTCGGTAACTAGAGTAATCAGTAGTATTTAATTTTTATAATTCACAATATTTATCTTTTTAATTAATTTAATTAATTTTAAATAATTTTAATTAATTTTTAAATAATTTTAAATAATTTTTAAATAATTTTAATTAATTTTTAATTAATCTTTAAATAATTTTAATTAATTTTTAATTAATTTTAATCAATTTTAATTAATTTTAATTCATTTTGGATTTTATATTTATTATATTAGCGTTCAATATTTGTCCAATTTGGCTCCTTTTGTTTTTTGTTGCTCTGTAAATTGAAAAGTAACGTACCTAAAGTGTTATTTATTTTTGACTCTCCATAAATTGATACAAGTGCTTATTTATACTTGCATAAGCCATATCGAACCATACATGAATGGATCCTTATATCTGGAGTGAAGGTATTGGCTAAAGTGGACCTTTAGGTATTTTGATAGGTATCGCATGAGACCAGGTAGTTTTATGCATCCCTTTGGTGTAAGGTACCCCAGTTTTATTACACTTCTCTAATTATTAATTATACGAAAATGTAACTCAAGTATCTAAAAAACTATGAGAATACAGTTTTCCGTTAAATCAAATATTTTCGTTAACCATATCGAATAAAATATCATAGTATTTCAATGGTTAAGTTTATAAAAGGTTTTTATTAATCAAATTATGATTATGCTTTAAGGTTTTGGATGTCTAATTGATCCACGTGCAAACAGTCTCCAAAGGGTTAAACGGTCTCTTAAGTATTTCTAAGTATACATCTATGCTCAGTCTTTCTAGTGTCAATTTAGTTAAATTGCTCATCGCTATGGTGGTTCAAATAAAACAAATGTTCTATAAGAAATTGCTTCATTTTAAGTTTTTTATTTATTTTATTAAAAAATTATTCAAACGTAATCATAAAATCATATTAGGAATAAGAAATAATCTCTAATCAAAACAGTATCATTTGTCAATTGTCATTAAAAGTGTTTAAAATCTCTCGGTGGAAAATATTCATCAGAAATAAAACACATTCAGATAATTTTTTTCCAATATAATCTTGATTTCCTATGTTTTCGATGGGGAAAGACAGATGGGTACGACAACATTTAAAAAAAATTGATACTTTTTTTTCATATGTTATCTGACTATTTTGATACATCATTTGAAACTGTTCAAATAAAAGAAATAGGATTTTTACCTGAAACAATAGTTAAAGGAAAATATAAATGGAAATTTTTTACTGTACTAGTCATTCTTTTATGCTTTAATTACCGTTTGATTACCTATAATAAATATTTTTATATTATTTTTTGATAAAATTTTAAATACCTTTTTATGATATTCTTGGATTATGTAACTGTTGTAATTAACAGAATATTTTTAATTTTTAATTTCTAAGTAATAACATAAAATAATATACAATTTTTTGAGCTTCTTGATGCTGATAGCTAACCGTTACCGGCAAAGTATGAAACACCTGCAATCTGTAAAATGCCTAGGCATTGTATATGATGCTGGATGTTTTTAGGCAAGGTATGAAATCTGAGAAGTATTACATACTTTCAATAGGCATTGTATATAATACCTAGGTATTCTATAGAATGACAAATGCTATTTAGGCAAAATATGAAAAAAACGTCCTGATGAGGTTATTATGTAAATGATGTGCATTTCTCTATATAAAAACGTTATTCTGAAAAAATAATTAGAGTGCTATTAAATTTTTTTTATTCAAAATGCGCAAAGAAAAATGAAAGTTGTACAAAACATAATTTATGCCTTTATTATTAAGGGAAAAAAATTTTCGTAATCAGATTTCACATTTAAGTCACAATTATTTTCAGTTTAGAAACAAATATTGCACAAAATATCCATTTCCTCACCTTTACTAGCATGGTCACAGAAGATTTTATACTTTGCCAGTTTCTCATTTGGCATTCTATAGAATGCCTAGGAAAATGTGTGAAATATAAATCATTTCATACATTGCCGGTTAGTTTTAGGCATTATATACAATGCCTACGAATTATATACAATTCCGGATTTCAAACTTTGCCGGTAACATACATGCAAGTTGCCCACTAAAATCCACAAACTTTATGTTAAAACGGTTTAAGTTTTTACCATGAAAGTGGTGTCAATAAGTTTAAANTCTTTCTTATTAAGGGAAACAAAATTTTCGTATCAAAAATTCACATTTAAGTCACAATTATTTTCAGTTTAAAAACAAATATTGCACAAAATATCCATTTCCTCACCTTTACTAGCATGGCCACAGAAGATTTTATACTTTGCCAGTTTTTCATTTGGCATTCTATAGAATGCCTAGGAAATGTGTGAAATATAAATCATTTCATACACTGCCGGTTAGTTTTAGGCATTATATACAATGCCTAGGCATTATATACAATTCCGGATTTCAAACTTTGCCGGTAACATATATGCAAGTTGCCCACTATAATCCACAAACTTTCTGTTAAAACGGTTTCAGTTTTTACCATGAAAGTGGTGTCAATAAGTTTAAAATTAAATCGTGACGACCATCATCACTTTTTCCTTCTAAATCATTTGATCACACCACTGTGTAGATAATTCCGAAAAAAATTAGATTTCAAGGATTTCGTGTTATTGTTTACAAGTTGTGTATTCATTCTTAATCTGTGTTGTTCAATCATTTTTCCAGAAGATGGAGCTACAATTTAAGTGTTGTAGTACACTGTCGTTTAAATACACCTAGATACTACTTTTCCTAAAACATCTTCAGCATTTGGTAGCCAACTTTTAGAATAAAGATGGTGGTAGATGGTGGACTTCCTACCCGGCTCCTATATGAAGTGCTAAGGTATAGTAAAGTTTTTTTTCCAATGCCCCCCTTGGGAATGACCTACATCATACAGACATCTGAAGGGCAGATTTTTTGGTTACTTTTTCAAGGGCACCATAATATATGGGCCAACGCTGCTCTCACAGTAAGGACAGATATTACAGAGAATGAAAGAACATCCATGCCTCGCCCGGAATTCGAACCCAGAACCTTTCTGATGCAAGGGCAGTTCCCTGACCCCCACAGAGGCTGGATTTCAGGTATATTAAAGTTGTTTTGAACTTTTTATGAGCTTACAAATTTTTTTTTAACACTACAGATAGCCTCTTCAATGTTTTTTTTGTAATCTATCCATTGTGAGTCCTCTCTTCAATTTTCTATTCCTATTACTATCTTCATAATCTTTTTTTATCAACGTATTTTTATTATTTCAAGAAATACATTGTACATACTAAATAATAAAGAGGAATAGACATATAGTTAAAGAAACCTTTTTTCTTTTTACATGAATGATGAAATGGGATCCATCATGAAACCACGTGAGAACAAGGATAGGAAATTATCGCTAATTACAATCATTAGAATTTCAACTACATAATAAATAATAAGGAACAGCGTATAGAAAATACAAGACCCCATTTCATTGTGATAAAGAATAAAAAAAAGCACTAAGAAAGTCAGAAATGTGCTGTCTGTTGTACTTTACTTAAAAAACCTGGTGTTTCTTTACACCAAGTTTCAAATTCTGATCCAAAACTGATAATCACATGTCACAACAGCTAGAACTAACGTTAAAAGAATACTATCAAAATATCCACTGTTTACAGAAACATAGACTATGTACGCAATTAACAGAACCATCTGCAAATGTTTCAGAAGGAATGCATCAGTAAGAAATTATAGTTCTTACTATCAGCAGCGCTGTCTTTTAATAAATTTTAAAATTAATTTTTAAACTTGATGATAGTCCCAGGTTTAATAAGCAAACCGCAGCAAACTGTACATTTCTATCACCTTTCATTTTTTTCATTAATATTTAGAACTTTTAGCAAGTTTTCGGCTACTACTTAAAATGTAACGTTAAAAAATATTTTTTATCGTTCATCCTAGTTAAAGAAATCCAACCAAACAATTCCTCCATGCGTTTTAATAGTATAATTATTTAAATGTAGACATTTATTACAGCACAATATGCGCATTATTTCAGTAAAAACTTCATTTCACTTCAAAAGTATACACATTTGGAAATAAGCTATTTCCTGTTATATCGAATTTGTATATTTTTGAAGCAAATGGAGATTTTAATCAAGTAATAGCTTCAGTTTCTTGGAATTATTTATTTAACAATGTACACATGTTCTAACAGAAATAGAAATGACATGCTGCCGCGATAGTTCGTTTTTTAAATTAAGATATTATTCAATTATATTTACATAAAGCAAAAAATATATAAATAAATAATATAATAAATTAAGAATATGTGAGAGGTATTTAATAAAAAAAATTATCTGTACAAAGAAAAGGAAAAAATGCAATCTATTTTATTTCTATTGAAATTAGATGACTATTTAAATTATTTAGAAAGCAATGCGGTTTAGTTGCTCTTTATTTCACGCTGCTTTATTTTTCAACAATCTGCATAAAGGCATGCTTTTATAAAAGCAGCTTTAAAGCAAACTTTTTTTTAAAGGACTTGAAACCAAAGAGGGACTTAAGCTCTTTGGCTACTTAGCAAGTACTCTTAATTTCAATTAAATGCAAAAAACATTTTTCTTTGATATCGCATAAGTTTATTTCATTTATTTAAATATTTTCATTTTTTACGTTTACAATATTATCCATTTCAGGATTTCACACTTTCTGTTTCGTAAAAAAATTAAATAAGGCAAATTTTTTTCAGATTAAAAAAAACTATTTATTTTACTAATATAGGTAATATAAATAATGAAACGATCTTTGAGTGAAAAAATTTAATTTATAAACAAAAGAAATGTAACAAGGCAGATGTTTTTTATTGAAAATAGTTATTTTTATTTTTGCTTTTTTAGCATTTCGCTTATTTTTAAATTGACTTAAATATTTTAAGATGCAAATATTTAAAAGCTGTTGATACCAGCTTCGGTTCAATTTCGCTTATTATAAGGAATTAAAATATAATATTTTTTACTGACTAATAAACAATTAAATTTTCTGATTTCTTACAATTCTTATTCGAAAATCAACAATTTTTATTTAAGAATGAACGAGAAAAAAAAGGTTTTTGATTTTGAAAAAATATTAAATAGTTAGTTCGTTTGATTTCTGTGTCTTAAGAACATTACTACTGTACGCATAATTATGAAATATTTCTCGAAAAAAAACAAGAAAAAGTAGTGAATTAGTGGAATGGTTTGTAAACAAAAAAATTAAAACCTATTTTGTTTATGCGGAGCAATATCTTAATATATATCTTTTCTATATATTCTTCACTGCAACATTTTAAAATTGAAGTATCACCCAATTATTTTTTCAGTATTGGTAATAAGTTTTGTCATCTCAGCTCAAGCTAAATATGTCAGACTTTTTTTCGCATTACATGAAATTAGAATTTGTTAGCTTTACAATTATTTAAAAACATGTAAAAAGCTTGATTGTATCTTTACGTTACAAGCATTGTATCTTTACGTTACAAGCATTGTATCTTCACGCTAAATCTGAAAGAGAAAATAGTTTAGTTCTACATGACGAACAAAGTTCTGGTAAAATTACCGTACTCTATAGTAATAACATTTAAGATAAAAAAGAAACAATTCTGGTTAATAAAACCAAAATATACGGTATTTAAACCACTCGCATATGTTTAGTTTTTCCTTTCATATGATAGCAGTTTACCGGGAATTCTGGTTTTTAAAAGTATAGTTCTTATTAAAACACATTGTAATTTATTTAAATTGTAATTTCTTCGAAAATAATTGCAAATAGATATTAAAAATGAGCAATGATTTTTGATTGCAAATTATTAAAATAATAAAAAAAAACTGTCTGATTATCCTTCATTGTTCACGCAGTTTCAATTTCACTGCGTAATAATAATACTAATTTAATAATTTCATGGTGCTTTTAGCAATGTTTTGATATTTTATTTCATCTATCCACTTGCATGACACGTTTTTCGCATGATATCACACTCGAAATACATCAAACACGCAGATTATTTAAATACTCTTAATATTGAAAAGTTTTAAGACTATTAATCCGTGGAATAAAGTATCTTTTTAGTATGTAAAAGTATCCTTGGAATAAAGTATCGAATTGGATGCAACTGTTAAAGTTGTTTTTGAAAACAAAAAGTCACAAAGCCAAACTAAATAAACGCTTATTTTTCATTTTTCAAAGAATCAGATTAGGAGCATCATATAAATTACAAATTCAAGCAACACAATTTAACTTTGGGATAGTATTAATAGACGGACAGTCATTCTAGCGAACTGAAAAGACTCAGAATTTGGAAAGGGGCGCTGTAATTTTCACTTTCATCTCAAAACTATTTCTATCAAATGAAGTTAATGGTTCAATTGTTTAAATAATGGGATTTCTGAATTGTGCCCCGTGTAACGCTAAACGTTTAATGACGTAGTACTTTTGTCTGATAATAATGTCTGTCAGTAAGAATGAGCGCAGATAATGCTAGGGTGATTTCAAGTAAATTGTTCAAATTCTAAACTATCTTTGCATTTAAGCTATGATTGTCTAAATTTGTTAGAGTTAAGTGGTGTAGAATAGTTGCTAAAATTCTAAAAATATCTTTTTTTAAGGGCACCAAATACAAAGTTTCGACTTAATATAAAAAAAAGAAATTAAATGCTACTTTGATGAGGAACTTTCTTTTTGTATTGGGAAATCTAATTGTTAGTTTTTTTAGAATAATTAATGCTGTAAAAATAAAAATAAAATTTTTAATGCAAGTAATGAGAAGTATTTTTTTTAGTTTTGTTTTACTTAAAAAAGTGCTGCTCGTTGCATTGAAATAATATTTCATAAAAAAATTATTACGTGTATTAATCTTCAAACTTGATCAAAATATGACATGTTTTCGATAAATTATATCTGATCATAAAATCATCATCCAATAATATATTGGTCACATCCTATAATCGTACAATACGCATGACTGTATATTTTGAATCATACTTAACACTAGGTTTACGGACATTTCTTATATACCTATCTCTACGCACACGCGTCAATTTGACGTATGAAAGAATACATATATTTGTGATTCTTAATTTAATAAATTCAATTTAGTAGATTTTTATCCACAACTATTTCTAAATTATTCGTAGGCATATATAATTCACCACTTTATATTTTAAAAACTTACTTAGTTGTTATTTACCATTCTTTTAATTATTTTGGTGTGTCTGGAGCTGATGTTTTTATATTTATGAAATTATAATTATGTTATATTTATGAAATATTCTAGTATTTTATGCTTAAATACTCGAACTAAGCAACTGAAACCTTAAGAATCTGACACTCTGACATCAATCATTCTGCGTTTGTTCTTTCAATTATTGATAATTGGCAACAGTTGTTTATCGCCTGTTTTATTTGAGATAACGATATAGGATAACAAATCGAAGTATTGTCTGTACATTTTATTATTGATGTGATAATTGCTTGTTTACTCAAAATTTTGTCTAAATTGCGATCGCGTCAAATTGACGCATATCCGTAGAGATAGGTATACCACATAGAGAATTTCAATATTTCAAAGCTTTTGAAGAAAATAGCCTACAATATATATTTACTTCGATCAATGGTTAAAAGTCATTACAAGAGATAAAATAAAAATTCAAAAGGGTTTTATAATTTTCCTTACAAAACTCGAAATTCGTCAAAATGACGCGTCCCGTAAACCTAGTGTTAATTTAGATTTTATCACACACAGAACACAGCGACTAAATTCCACAATATGTTGTTCACCTTCATTTTTTTTCAAAAATAAAATTCATTATAAAATAGTTGTAAATTTCGTTTTTTTAACAACAATTTTATGATTGTATTTGAAGCTATGAAGTATTTCACTCCTGTATTTGCATCCAGTATTTACTCCAGTATCGAACAAGAGGGTGTTTTTTCTTGAAAGAATAATGCCCAAGATAATTTTGACCAAAAGACTTTTATTATGTTACTTTAAATGACCAAAATACGTTTGAAACAATGCTTCACTTGTTTAGATAAATATAACAGATGAGTAAACAGGTACAAGTACAAATTTTTACTTTTTGTATATAAAATCTTTATAACTTTTAAACTATTCGATTTCATTCCATTTAATTAAACAATAGTAATGTTGTAGAATTTTATACACGATATGATTCTCGTAGGATTATATAATTATGTAATTAAAACTATCTGGCGGTCACACATATTGGAATTTGTATTTTTAGATGCATTCTTTATTTGTAGTAGAACTTGTTTTAGAATTTTATAGGGTAGAGAAAGGGCATCAGAAGCAATCTTTCACTTGTATGAAAATCAGTGGGTTAAAAATCACTATTCCAAACGAAAATTGTAAAAAATTGTCAAAGTAAATAACTGAAAACCTATTGATAAAAATGATAACTCACATTTATGAAGTTCTGAGATTAAACAGAATTTTCTCTCAGACATACAGCAGATATTGTATGACTTCATATACTGTAAAAACCATGGGGTAAAACTTATCTGTTTTCGGTTATGAAAAACTTCAAAAATATGCAGAAGAATGACTGATTTCGGGTGCTCTAACACATTTCAGAATGTGTGGTTAAATTTGAACACCAATTATTTGGAAAGCTTAAACCAAGCTCAGATGTATTTACTTCATTTATAAATTAGCTAAGCCGATTGGGGTTGGATTCATCTTAATACTCACTCTGTGCTGTATGTACGTTTGATCTATAAACTAATTTTATCTTATTGCGAGAATTAGTGTAGAATTATAGATATTGATCTTAAATTTATAATTCTTACTTTATTTTGTATCGCGAAGTTAACTTTACTGACCCTTTTAGGTGGTATTAATTTATCTGTAATTACGAGTTTCAGTATTAATAAATAAGAAAAATGGTGTCAACTACTTAAAACAAGTAGAGTTTATAAGAAATGAGTCAGTATTGTGTTGGCCCAGTCTTTTTACTGAAATTATCACTATTTGAACAAAACAAAACTCTCTTAATACATAGATTCAATGCAATAGTTACACCCTTAGAGGAAAAGTTGTACATATGATAAGAATTAAAATTTTATAGCAATTTCAATCGATTATTGTATCATATTTTCAAGTATGCTACTTATAGTGGCTAGGTGGCGCAGTTGGTTTGTCGTCGGCCTTCTGAGCCCAAGTCTGTGGGTTCGATCCCCGGCCCAGACACCGGATTTTCGAGATGCAGAAAATCCTCAGCAGCCATGTCGTATGATTATGCGGCATGTAAAAGATCTGTGGAGTGCCTTATTGGCTCTTGGCATTTCCGGCAAAATTAAACTCCTACTGCACTTTAACATCCAAATAGAGTCTCGGTGCTGCCATCTAGTGTGGAGGAAACTAGACGTCCAAATTAACATGGCCAACGGTATCTCCCCTATTGTGATGGTCTGAAAGAGTGGATACCACTTCTGGAGAACGCACTAGCTCTGCTCATCGGGAAGACTGATTGTGCAGCTCATAGGAAATGAAGAAAAAAAATTGCTACTTATTTAAAATTTTTAAATTTTTCTACGTTTTAAAATTTAATGTTCAAATTAAATATTTAAAACTGTATTAGTATATTGAAGTACAAAATGGGAAACTGACAGTTTCACTTAAGCCCGTGTTGGATTAGCTCAATGCTTATGATATCACGCAAAAGTTTTGTCAATAGTAAGGGGTCCACACACCAAAAAATTTTAGAAACCCCGGTTTTTTACATTGTGCATGTTTTGAACATAATATATTACTCCAAAAAATGATTACTGTTATTATATTAGGTTCAATTTTTATTTAAAAGTCATTTGAAAAAAAAACAACTGAAAGTTTTAACTATAAATGGGAAATGAAATGTTTTGAAAGGCCAATAAATTCGTAACCTTTTCTTTACCAAAAACCCATATTCATAAGAAATATTTCTGGCGATTGATAAATTTCTTTGGTATTTTTAGAAGTTATTTTTAAAAATATTTAAGTATTGCAATTAATTAAATTGTAGGGGGTTTCAAAAATATACATTTAATCAACTTAAGAAATGTTTTTAGAGAGTAAATAAATATTAGTAAATGTCTGCACCCTTAAGCATTTAGAGAACAATAATTTAATGTAAAGTTATTTTAGAGATTGAACAATTTACTTAAGTTCACTTCAGTCTAAAATGCTAAACACTATATCATATTTTAGAAGTGCTTTTATTTAAATAAATGAAACAAAATATGAAATTGTTTCGTACAGAAAATACAATTTTCAATTTCCTCCTGTTCCATCTAATCAGTTACGTTGTGTTAGCTTTTAAAGTTAAAGACATCGTAACTGTTTATTTTCCAATATATAGTCTCTTTCGTTTTCAAAACCATCTTTAAATTTTGCTTAGGAAATAGATAAATGCATGAGTTTTATAGTGAAGAAAAATATAATTTGTAATCATTAAATATATACATTTAGTAAATAAACGTCATTTTAAAATTAGAGAGCACGGGGTACCAAACGTATTGTAACGCAAGGAAGTGATAAATAATAAGGACAATAAGCAAAATGTATTTACTTCACATCAATATAAAGCTTAATTATATCTAAGATAGGAGAATTTTTCTTCATTACCGCACACCTATATCCCTGATTACTTCTCAATAGATTTTGTTACATTATAAAAAAGTTTTTTTCTTTTTTAAAATGTCAAACTGTTTTATCTAATCACTAATGTATTTGCGTTTTAGGAATGAACCAATGAAACCAAACTTTAAAGCTATAGTTCATAAAATATCTTGATTTAAAACATTAATTCTTTTTCAGATTAAACGGATACACAGCTCAATCTACCCCCAAAGGGGTCATCCAAGAAGAATATCCAATCTATAAAGACAAACGAGGCTAGTCGAGAGAGATAAATGGGCATTATTTCAAAGGGCGGTTACCATACGCTGAGTTAGTAAATCAGTTATTTTGCCGTAAGGAGGAATCCACCAGAAATGTGAGTAATCCAAAATCTCAGTTGTAATACAAAATCATTGCAACAAGATCAGTAAGTACTATAATATTTTTAAAAGTAAGCACAGAACGAACAGAACTTTTATAAAATGCAATATGCAGATATATAAACAGAAGTTACCATAATATTTTTATTAAAAGAGTAAAATAAAACAATATACTATAAGGCATCATTAAAGAAACCCTATACTGATGAGCAATGCAAAAAAAGTGAACACTAAGAATAACTTTTGCTCTAATGATCGTATTTTACTTTAATGTTTTGAGAGTCGAGCCTTAATATGCTAATGAATTAATGCAGACGATATATTAAGTTACAAAATGAGATACAAAACAGTAATATCTCTGAAAAAAAATTTTTTTGAATGGTTTTGTATTCATGCCTCTTTAAATTTATCATATTTTGGCTAAATATTTTTCCAATAGCTTATGCTCTCGAAAGATTGAAAATTTTTTAATGTTAATTGCACTTTTTGTGTGTATTTCGCTATTTATCGATAACTTAAATAATTTTTGGACACGTATATAAAAACTGCTTATCCAAAGATAATTCTGTAAAAAAATGATTTCATAATTATTTTTATTTTATTTAATAGTAAAGTAATTGAATTTCGAGGAACATAAAATTTTTCATGAAAACAATTTACAAAAAAAATCTTATTTTAAATTGTTTTTCCTAAGAACTATTCGAATAATTTTGTTCATATTTTGTTTCTGATCATTTATTATTTTGATATTTAAAACTTATAAATATTTGCATGTCTTACAATTATTTTTATAAGTAATTATTTTTAAAAAGTTTTTTTCAAATTCTGTGCAAAATTTTTTTTGATTCACAGATGAAGTTCTCTGGCTAATTCGAAATACACAAAAAGTAAAACTTACAAAAAGAAATTCTAATTATTGAATCCCACTTTTCGAACACTCTCCTGACAAAACAGTTAAGCTGAGAAAGGTATACTTATTTAAAAAGTACGCTTTTGCGTTTGAATTCGTAACTTGAAAAAAAAAAACGTCTTCTCTAATAAATTAACACATTTAAGGTTGAACCCTGGAACAATTAAGAATGAATATAGGTACGCGAAAATCCGATCCTGAGTTCAAAAGTTGTTCAATGTATCCACTATTTGAGCACTGTGCAGTAAACTTTACAATATCTATGATTCGATATAAACAATGGTATTACATTTTAAGTTATTAACATATGTACTGAGCATAAAATAAAAAAAAGGACCACCCAGAAAAATTTTTGATCTAATGATCGGATTTTCACGTTCTACAGCTCAATCTTTCAAGGTTCACAACTATGCTTATTAAATAGTGCGGACGAAATTAGACGTACTTTATCTGAATAAATATTCTTTTTTTTCATGGATTGTGATTTCACCCTCAAAATATAGGAGATATTTACAATCTGGGAAATATAGTGTTTGGTCAGAAAAGCGATCCAAAATTTGGGCCTTTAAGTGCTAGCTTTACTTTTCGCGTCGTTCACCATGTCTCAAAAACATTTTAAACGAATTGAAAAATTTCTTCACACTTTTATAAAATTCATTTATTCAATAATATTTCTAAGCAAAATAAGCAATTTTCGTAAATATTTAGAATTTTTTATTAATTTATTTAATAATAGTTGAAAAACTTTTTCATCATTTATGAATCATTTTAAAGAATGCATTTTTAAATGCCAAAAGGAGAAACTTAAGTAAAATCATTCTAATGGTTCCTGCGAAATCGAATTTTGAAAAAATGCCTCTTTTAGAAAATACCTCTTTTGCCTTCACAGAAACTATTCGATTCATTTTACCTGAACTTTGTATTGTACTAAGTAAAAGTATATCAATTAAAATGAGGTAAAAACTTGTATAAATTACAATTCAAAATTCTTTCAACGAATATGCAATAAAATAATAAAACATGATTAAAATTTACTGAAAGTTATTTTTTCTTCAGAAAAATGAATTTTATAATGGCGTGCAATTTGTAAAAAAAAATTTTTTAAACAGTTCTCGAGATATGGCGAAATACGAAAAAAAAGTATAAACTTTAAATCGCTTTCCTGACTAAACTATTTGAATCATCTTTCCCAGATTGTGGTTACCCCTATATTTTAAGTATCAGAATTCTAAATTCATCGAAAAAAGTATGTTTATTTAAAAGAAAGTACGCTTTTTGTCTGGATTTCGTAATTTAAAATATCATATACACTAATTAGTTATCATATTTGAGTTCATCCCCCTCGAACCATTGAATCCCAGAACTTAAAAAATCCGTTCATTAGTTCAAAAGTTATTTTGGGAGGTTTTTCATTTTGAGCGCTATACATTAGGTTAGCTTCAAACTAAACAAAAAAGTGGCGGCAGCCAGTGGAGCACAATTGAAATTATACTGTAGAGTGACAAAAAATAAAATGTGTTTCGAATGGTTAAGTCGCTTTAGAAGTGATAAAGAATGCGCTTTCTGTTATTACGTAGATCCAGCAACGTATAGGAAAGGTGTTTTGAGCGAAGCTTAATTAATCCAACAGTTGTTAATTAGTTGTAGGTGGATTTGAATTTGGAAACACATCAATGGTAACACGTGGAGTATAATAGAAATAATGTTAGGTGGCAGAAAGTAAAATGTCTTTTTATTGGTTAATGAGCTTCAGAGGTAGAGCTTCCTCCGCACCTCCAGTAACGTGTGACGATGGTACTTTAAGAGATACCGTCTAAAACTTTTGCTAATCCAGTAGCTTTTAACCGTTGTCAAAAGTGTAATGTGGCTTATGAAATTATTCGAAGTAAGTGCTATAAGAGGCATTTTGTCTGTATGATTTTCTTCCTTAATCATCCCATGAGGCTTTTCACCGAACTATTTCAACGGTATTTGTGTTTTTAAAGTATGGAGCTTATTAAAATGACTAAAATCTTCTGTTAGACTACAGAAAACATCGAAATTCTCAATCCAAATAGGTTTAAAAGAATGGCGCTCGTGTTATTTCGAATCTTTGATAAATACATCTGAATGCATTACATTTGAAATATTCTTTTCTGAAACTAATAAAACTCTTCTCGCTTAGGTTATCTTTACTTTCGTCTGATGGATGATTTTAAGCTCCTTTGACAAGACAGAGATAAGAGTGCATTTTAACTCAGTCATTCCAGACATAAAGTAAGTATCCATCTCCATTTGCCTTATCTAACTTTGCGATGTCTTCAATTGATGTTCTACTCACGGAGATTTTATTTGATGGAAAGTATTGTGAAATATTTGGTACTAAGCAGGACTTTTAAGCGATGCATGCATTGGAGATTCTTTTTTGTCCAGTTTATAAATGTATATACATCTTAGTTTAATTTCCCAATCAGAAGTTTAAAATGATTGCACAATGCGCAAAAAATAAACTGACAAATCTAATTAATCTTTGATCAAATGATAAGATCTTCATGTTCTTGGACACAATCTTAATGGTTCAAGGTGGTAACTTCAAATATGCTAATTAATTCGTGCAGATGGTTATAGGGTTACGAAATCAGACACAAAATTGTACTTTTACTGAATAAACGAACCATTTTTTCAGCAGATTCTGATTTATGATTTCCAAAATATATGTAGCACTCACAATCTCGATTTATATTCTCCGTACTCTAGTCAGGAAAGTGGTTCAAAGTTTGGATACCTTATTATTTTCACTTTATCTCCAAAACATTTTAAGCAAATTGAAAAATTTTTGCACACGATTACAAATTGTGTTTATCCAAAGACAAGTTTTAATAATCATCCAATGTTTTTTAATATTTTATTCTATATTAATCGAAAAAATTGTGGCACACATTTCAGTGTTTTTGTGTGTTTAAAATTTTTAATATTTTAAAGAATGTAATTTTAAAAACAGAAGAGAAATCAAATTTGAAAAATACAACTTTTTTCAAAATTCAATTTTTTTAGTACATATTCGACCAATTATGCTCAAATTTTGTATTTTTAAGTTTTGTATTTCATTTGAAACTGCCTTCTTTAAAATGATGTAAAGAAATTTATACCTTTAAATTCGAAAGTTTTTTGACCATTATTAAATAAAATAGTAAAAAATAATGAATTATTATTGAAAATTAATTTTTTCAGGTAATTATCTAGGGAAAAATAAATTTTATTGTGTGAAAAAAATTGCCAAATTCACTTAAAAATTTCTCGAGCTATGCTGAAATACTCAAAAATAAGATTAACAGTAAGGGGATCAAATTCTGAACCACTTTCTTTACCAAATATAGGGGAAATACTTCCAATAATGAGGCTACTTCTATAATTTTAGGGTCAGAAGTCCGTAACAGTCAAAAACAGGTATGTTTATTCAGAGAAATAACGTTTTTGTGTCTGATTTCATAATTTAAGAATACTGTCTGCATTATCGTCATAAGTAATTTACACATTTGTGGTCATCTTCTCGAACTTAACATGGATCTGATCATTAGATAACAAGTTATTCAGCGTGATTCCTTTTTATTTTGCGCATCGTACCTAACAATAGTGTTCTAAGCCAATGTGTGTTAAACTATTTTTTTTTAAAGTTAGATCAAATAGAAACAGGACTGCGTTTTACGTGTTTCTGTTTTAAGATAAAAACAGTTTTAAATAATAGTTAGTTTTCATGTAGAAATTATTTCAAGTCCTTTTTGTATGAGTACACCTCGAGCGTGAGGAAAATGCTTACGTGGGCGTGTTAATTATGATGTTTTATTTAAATCTCTAAAGTAGGTTGAAGTATAAGCGCAATATGAAGAAAACTAACTTCGCGGAATATTTTTAGATAGCTATGGGGTGTTTTTAAAGATTTTAAGAAACCTGAGAACATTAAGCTACTGTGTTATTTTTAAACTTTCAGCATGTTTTTTTTCCCTCCATGTCCTTGGTCACTGCTGAGATCTTTGGCTTTTTCACAGTCTTCAGGAATCTCCGTGTGCAAACTAAGGCATAGTCCGTCGTTAGGGTGTTTCCTCCTCTAAGCCTGTAATCTTGAAATTTCTGAAGAATTCCCCTTTCCATTTCCGAAAGCTTAACAGATGTTGACTTACAATATTGAGTCGTGTTTTTTCCCTCGTACAGGGTGTAGTTGGCTTTAAAGCGGGAGGAAGGAATTGGTCATTTTTATCCCCTCTGGTATTCGAACAGGATACTAAAAATCGACACTTCTTCGATCGATACCCTCTCCAGAAAACGCATCTGATAGATCTACCCTCGCATAAGTGAGATGGATTTGATATGTAAGAGTTATATCAACAAATAGTTCATAGCCGTACTATAATAATAAACTACAGCTTTTAATACCTTCTTATATTAGGAGAATAAATACAGTGGATCGTCTTTCGTTAGTTTTTCATTATTGTACCAATCATATTTAAAATAATTAGTCTTCATCATCATGATTTAACATGAACCTAACACCTTATTAAGGTTACTGTGAATAGAATACTAGGGACAACATGCATTGAATTGGTTAGACTGCATGCGGTGAATTGTTTAGACTTCGAATTTAGATTCTTTTCATTAGTTTGAAATTCTAAATGGTCTTAAATTTTAAATTATTCAATTTAAATTTCAGATACTAAAATTAAATTGAGTTATGAAATCAAAATCTCTAGTTTAATTTTACATATTACAAGTACTTTTATTTAAAAACATACAATAGATTAACTGAATAAATTTTAAAAGGAAATAATTTTAAATTTAGCAGTATTTTAAGTATTCAGAAAGTGAGTCGACAGATTGTCTTGTTTTTTCGCTTTTTCACCTAAACTAAAATCTCCATAAGAACAGCAAAATAAAAGTTTTGTATATGTTTACCTACACCCAAAAAAAAAATCAGCTTGCTTTGCAAGTAATTGCTTGGGGGAAAATATTTTTAATTAGTGCAGACAATGAAGAAAGTTTGAAAATAGCCACATAAATCTCCTCTTTAGACGAACTTACTTAAGACGTCTGCTTAATGAACTGACCCGATATCCCAAGTTTGGAGCTCCTAAACATTATTTTTACTTTTTAAGCCTTTCATCATGTATTGAATCCAGGCATTAAATTTACAAAATCAGTTATCTATTAAAATGCCATCCCAAACTTTTACGTTGAACTGATGTCAATTTGCATGGCTTGAATGCAACCTCAGTTGTTTTGTACCCACACGTGCATGCTGTGCACGTTCAGGGCATCGTCCTATGTAAAAGATACTACATGGCTAAGGCAGCTAGATGCAAAAATAGGCGGCTAGATGACCCATTTTTACAAATACCAGTGTTCAAATTCAACGCGTTTGGCATTATCGTCATCACATAGTGCTTGTACTCATTGAATTTCGTAGGGGTACAGCATGTATTCAGTATGTGTATAATGCTGGATTGATGTACAGCGCGAAAAATAAAAATCTGAGCATCCTAAATAACTTTTTATCTAATGATCAGATTTTTACATTTTATAACTCAATCTCAATGATTCTAGGGGGTAGCCTCAAATATGTTAATTAGTACAAGTTAAGAAATGAAACACAATACTGCACTTTCTCTGAATAAGTATACCTTTTCAAGACTGATTTGGGTTTCTGACCAACAAAATAAAGGAGGTATCCGCAATCTAGGAAATATGTTCCCCTTGGTTTGCTCAGGAGAAGGTTCCAAAGTTTTGACCCCTTAATATTAAATATACCTTTTGCGTATTTCGCCACATTTCGGGAAATTGAATTCGTTTATCCATAGATAATTCTATGCAAAAAGCAAATTTTTTGTATATATTTATTATTTTTTATTATTTTATTTATAATAATAGTCGAAAAAAATTTGAATTGTAAGGCATGTAGTTTTTTACATTATTTTAAGGAAGTAATTTAACATAGCAAAATGGAAACTTCGAACATAATTGGATGAGTAGTTCTTGAGAAATATAATTTTAAAGAAGTTGCATATTTAAAATTTGATTTCTCAGGAGCTATTCAACTAATTTCGCTCAAATTTTATATTTTAGCATGTAAAATTACATACCTCAAAATGATGTTAAAAATTATATACCTTGCACTTCTAAATTTTTCTACTATTATTAAAGAAAATAATAAAAGATGTACTAAAATTTAAAATCTGCATAGAAATATTTTTGAATAAACGAATTTTAAAAGTGTGTCTAATTTTTAAAATTTTTTTAAAATTTTTTTTAAAAAAAATTGTGATATGGTGAAATACGTAAAAAGTAAAATTAACATTAAGGGGTCCAAACTTTCAACCTCTCTCCGGACCAAACTATAGGGACCATATTTCCCAGATTGCGGCTACCCCCTAAATTTTGGAGGTCGGACATCCGAGTCCGTCGGAAAAAACTCACGTTTATTTAGACTAAGTACGTTTTTGTGTCTGATTGCGTAACTTAAAATATCGTTTGCTCTAATTAATTATCATATTGAGGTCACCCACAATACCAAAAAGAACATGAAGGCCTGATCATTAGAACAAGAGTTATTTAGGATGCCACCTTTGTTTGGCACACTGTACAGTGCTCAAAATTAAAAAAAAAAATAGTCCACCTGATATTTTAGGATACGAAACCAGATACAAAAACTTACTATCTCTGAATAATCTTGTTTTTTTTTTCAGATGGATTCGGATTTCTGAGCATTAAAATATAGTGGGTATCGCAATCTGCGAAATATGGCCTAAATAGTTTGGTCAGGAGAGAGACCTAAACTGAGAGTAAATTTTACTCTTTGTATATTTCGACACATCTCGAGTAATTTTAAAGTGAATTGAAAAAATTTTGCCTACAATTATAACATTCATTTTCCAAAGATATTAATGAAAAAAAATATTGAAATCCATGAGAAAAAAATTTTTTGAAGTGATTTTATTGAAGTGAAAATGCAAAATTTGAACGAAATCGGTCGATTAGTTCCTGAGAAATCGAATTTTAAGAAAACTAGCATTTTTATAACTAAATTTCTCAAGAATTATTCGTCCAATTTCCCCCAAATTTTTGCATTTTGGCATGTAAAATTGCATACGCTAAACAGTTGCAGGAAACTGTTTATTAAAAGTAAACAAAATAATAAATATTTACTAAAAGTTATTTTTTACATGGAGTTTATCTTTAGATTAATGGATTTTATAATTGTGAACAATTTTTTTTCCAATTCGCTTAAAAAGCTTTCAAGATGTAGCAAAATATGCTTAAAGTAAAATTAACGTTAAGGGGTCTATTCTTTGGATCACTCTCCTGACGAAACTATTGGGACCATACTACCCAGGTTGTGGTTAGACCCTATATTATAAAGAACGGGAATTTGAATTCGTCGAAAAAGTTGTGTTCATTGAAAGAAAGTGCGATGTTTTTAATTTCCGGATTCCGTAACTTAAAATTGTCTCTGCACTAATTTATTACCATATTTGGGTCCTAAAACGCATTTCCTCTCTCCTATCAGAAGGCGAACATTGCTCGCTAATGATCACAGTTTGCATTTTAGAACTCAAGTTCCAGTGTAAATCTTATTCATCATGATATGACAGACCAGCGCGTTAAATCTGGCAACGGTCTTTTGACACAATAGAATATGCAATAGATTATACAAGAGTAATTCTATGTGCACCTTTTTTATTTTAAATTGTAAAATAATGACGTTTGTGTTATGTTAGCAGAACTTTAAATCATAATATTCTTTTATCAATTAACATTTACAGAATCTCACCTACTCCAATTAAAAAGTGAACAGGGTGCTATCTGATCCTTCTGGCAAGTCATGATCTCCTCTGGCAATGATTCCCAGGATATTCCTGGCCTTAAAGATCTGCTGCTGAAGTAATGTTCCTATATGTCATGACAGTCTGTCCGTTTCAACTGGCTCAATATTCGGGGTTCCTCTTCTACTCCTTCTGCAGACAAGATGAAGTTTTTGATGTCGTAAGCTGTAAAGTTCAGAGAAATTGGAGGACCAGATGACTAAGATCATCATAGAAAACAGTCTGGGCATTTGCAAAAAAAAAAAATAAATAAATCGATAAAATCTTACCCACCAGTACTTTTTTCTCGGTGATCTATAGTTTTCTCTGATGGAAGCATTTTTTTTTCATATACTACACAGTTTCTGATTTTCCTGTATATTTCAAAGCTGAAGAACAAAAGTGCTATTAATATGGACGCCTCTTCACTTTCCACTCTTGTTGAATAAGCTCACTAAAATTTAAATAATATATAAATATATGAAATTAAGTTTATTTTAATACTAAAGAATTCCTCTGCAATAAATATTTTGTCTTAAAAAATAGAGAGAACAAAGGGCAACATATGTAATCAAAAGTATCTTCTTTTTGAAAAATAAGCATCGATCTCCTCCATTGATCTTCATTTAGATTTTTTATGTGAGCTGCTTTTCAAGTCTGCACTTTTTTTGGGATCAAATGCAAGCGAATTTCACTTTTTTAGGTTTTAGAAATATGTAAATTGGTATGGTTGAAACTTTCAACATGACTGAGACGGATCCATCAATAAAATCACACAACGAACCGATAATTACTACCTGACTAACCAGAAAACTCATTACTTAGATGCTTTTCATTTCTTGGTATAAAAAAAAATTAATCATTGCGATATACAATCTCAGTTAAATTTACTGAAATAGTTTCGTTCCCTTATGAGTGATTGACGTATAGATTGAGGCTTTCCGCTGTCAAAAATTTCGTTTAATTAAATATTGATGCATCAGATTAAATTATTTTTAACACTGTTCACAATTGTTGCAGTCTGTAAGTCTCACATGAAGAGAAATTTGTTAATAGGGGAAAGTTAGTTCAGGAGTGGTTTGCACCCACTTTTCGACAGTTTCGGTGAAGTACAATGTAAATAGCACAACTGTCGGCCTTTTTAACAGAAGTTGCTGCTTTGCTTCTAAATCTTACAGCTGCGATTTTGTCAAATACATAACGCTTTGAAAAAATTATCCTATATATTTTTAATACTGCCTTAATAAATTTTATGCTGCCTTAATTATTTTTAAAAACTTTTATTCGAAAAAGGTAAAATATTATTATACAAGATTCATTAGTTTTTTTATCAATATTTTAGAATTTAATGTTTACAGATACTTTTTTGCAATAACATATTTTGCGAAGTGTTAAGAAAATTTGAAAGATATTAGCCTAAATTTATGTAACTAAGCTTAAATTAAAAAGTTTCCCTTTTTTTCTTAATATATATGTTATAATAAAGATGAAATATTTTAAACATTTCTGAAAATTAAAAAAATATATATTTTTAAATTGAGTGTTACACAAAATACGATCTCAAATAAAACTAAATTTAAATACTACAATTAAATTATGAAATGAGTAGATACCAGCATACAAAACTTTTAAGATATGAATTATTAGAATAAGTAGAATTAATGCAAAAATACATACTTACTTGTTAAAGTAACGCTTTTTCTATCTGTAAAAACAAGTCCCTCTCGAAAATATTTTACTTTCCTTAAAAGGGCCGGAATTGATAGAAATAAAGAAGACAATACAATAAGAGCAGTTTTTTTTAAATTCTAACTTGCTACGATTCAGAAGTATTTTTATTCTTAATTCCAAGTACCTGAATTACTTTTAAGTTCTATCCTATGATTAACCAATTAAAATAAATATAATAATTTTCCTTGTGTTATTCTTCCCATTTTTTTATCGATAAAGAAGCTCTAGAAATGAATTTTCTTATTTCAAATACAGTCGTCATTAATTTTTCTAAAAACGTTAAGTTCAAATCTTAAATTTCTGTTTCGCAAGCAAACTTGGCTAATAGTTACTTCTTCCACTACTATGCAACGTGAGAAGCAAAATAGCAGAAATAAAATCATTTCCATCAGAGAACATTATCTGCAATCTCTTACCGGTAGATTTTCTTCACATCAATTTCAATTCAACTGAAGGTTTTTTTCTTGCCAACGTTACTGCCGTTACGCTATTTGAAATGGATTTGCTTTTTTAAATCTACGCTTCTCGAATTAAAGATCAAGCAATAATTTTGTCGTACAAATGTATATTTTTTAAAGTATGTGCTTTATGTTTGGTTTCGATTTAAATAAATAGCAATAGTGTTTGGTTTTAATGAAGACTAGAGAGTTATTGTTTAAATTTAGTTAAAACAATATTAATTTGTTTTTCAAAAATACTACTTACAATACTATTTACGTCTTTATCAGTTATAAGAAAGAAAGGCCTGGCAGAAACAGTTTAACAGCTAGGGAACTTATCACCGATGATCTAACGTAACACTGTTTACGTTACCACTAAAGAATTAATCACCCATCTCTGGGAATGTTAACTAAGTCACCTTATGATAATGTAAATGTTTAATCACTCCTGGGAGACAAAATTAATGGTTAATAATTCTAAAACTAATTATTAATTATAAAGTTCAGTCTTTTTTATCCATCCAATAAACAAACTTTAATCTCCCTGATGCAGATGAGACACCGATGTTACTTAACATAATTTTTTCTGACGTTATAAATACAGGCAAAAACATATTTCGCTGTTTTTTAGCTATAAGAAAAGTCTAATAGTTATTTAAAAATCTGTCGAAATTAGTCATACAAAATCTGAAAAAAAGGAGTTTTATTTTTGTTATTAGTCTACGAAAAATTATCAATAATTGATTTTGCAAATAAAAGAAGTTTCAATGATGAATAACTGATCCTTTTAGATTGGTATAACTGCAAATGAAAGCAGATATGGAAAAATTATTGTTTGGAAGTGAGCAGTGTTTGGAAGATATTACCTATACTGCTGAAAAAAACACTTTCATGCTTTATTGTCTAACCATAAATTATTAAATGCAAAACATAATATGTTTTAATTATTTTGGCCAAAATTAAGGCGAAAAAAGTATGAAAAATGTCTTTCATAGAAATTATGCACCGAAAGGTTAAAAACTATCGTTTTTGCTGTTGCAAGTTAATGTATGCTTCATTGAAGCAAATGACTTTAAGTTAATTCTTATTGTATTTAAAATGCGCAATGTGTAACAACAAAAAAGAAGTATGATAATATTCTTTTATAGTTAATTCATTTTTCTTCTTATTTCAACTCTTAAATCTCAGAGTTTCAAATGGAATTAAAATATTCGACAGAAATTAAATTCGCAGACAATTTTTTTAAACTCATTTGTAGCATTTTAACATTTGTTGAGCGACCTACATGGCACTTTTCACTACAAAATTAACAGTTTATAATTCTCGAACAAATTATTAAAATTTTATTTTTTACTTTATCGTACTCTTTAAGCCTGTTTCTACATACTTTCGTAAGTTTCTAAAATCAATAGTGTTTGCGTGGTTAAACGAAATGTTTTTTTTTAATAACGACAGGCACTGAACTTTCGTTCTTCGCCTTAGACGATGCCTGAAGTGTTGCTCATTTATCGTTACCCAGTGGGCACCTGTGAACCAAAGTCACGGAGGCGAGCAGCATTACCCATGCCACACTGCCAAAAATACCCGTTCATAGGGTGGGCCACATTCATACATTCACACATCAGAGGACAACAGAGAGAGAGAGAGAGAGAGAGACATCCATGCCCAGTGCGGGATTCGAACCCGCAGCCATTTGCTTCACAATCAGACACGCCACCTCGGCCACCTGGCCGGTGTTAAACGAAATGCAACATAATTGACCAACTTAATTTCAACACACAATCTTCTATAAAACTAAAAACAAAATTGTAGACTGTAGCATGTGCGTGCCTAAAAAAATGCAGTTGAGATTATAAATGTATTCGCTTCTTCGCCTATTTATATATTTATGTTTGTTACTCTATACTGTGCTTGACTATCATGAACATCATGGATATTTCGATAAAGCTACTTGTGATAAGGGTGCATGAGTTGTAAGGAGGACTGAATCATCTGGAAATGAAGTATTTGCTGATAGAGTGTGCGTAAGTCTCTGTATAAACATATAATCGACTGTCAATTTATCAGAGTTAATTTAACTGATTGTATGGTCTTGATACATATATAATCATACAACGCAGATATGTTATGGTACATGAATGTTTTATCCAATATTTGAAAATAAAACTTGAATGAATAAAATTTTCTTGTATTTGTCATTTTCTTGTGATCAAAATGAAATATTGTTTGAAATAAATGCGATCTGTAATTTTACTTAATTTTTACTTTTAGCAACCTTGTATTCAACTTTATGTATTCTTTTCCTTTCAAATATATCTAATGGAAATAAATTCATGTTGACTAACTTATGAGAATAAATACATATTAAAAAGTTTCATTCATTTAGTATTTCTGTTACACTCATCTAAAAAAACATATTTTGATGGTTTATCTCTAGCTTATACCGAAACACATCTATTTTTAGAACTGTATTCTGGAAACTGAGAATAATAGAATTCATGCTATTTACTTTGATACTTGTCCCAAGCAATTAGTTTATTTAGATATTAAAGATAATTAACTGGTAATGCTTTAAGATAATTAAGGCTTACCTAATGAACTACAATTAGTTTTTTTTCCATCGTAATAACCATGAGTGAGTTTGACTAATACATACAGTGATTTAGATTTACGTTAGTAATCATGATTAAATTATTATATAACATTTTAAAGACCAAATAAAATGTTATTCCACGTGACTGAATATCAGTAATAATGATATATAAGGCTTATTCAACAAAATCAACTTGTGCTATAGTTAATTACCATTTTTTATCTGCAGTGAAGAGTAATTATATAAACAAATAAAATACATGTTTGCCACATTTTGAAATTTACACACGTTTTTCAAAATATTTTGTTAAGCTATAAATAAAGGATATGCTTAGATATCTCAATCGTAATTTCAATATTTTTAAAATGTTGCTTATATTTTTTCTATAACTTATTTATCGTAAACATTCAATACTGAGTTCAAATTTTGTTAAAATTTATTCAAATAAATGTAAATCAAATGTATCAATGTAATCAAATGTAAATTTATTCAAATAAATTAAATAACCTAACTATTTTTTTAAATTTTATATTTAATTGGTTAACTGATATTTACATAAAATCGATTTATTCATTATTAAATTAAGGAGTTTTGTTATATTATGTACCAATTATTTAAGTAATTTTGTTACACTAGCTTATCTAATAACATAAACTTCTTAATGCTGTAATTTTTAAATGATCTAAAATTAATTTTAACTAGTCTATGACTTAGTTAAAGTTTTGATAAAAATTTAGATAATCAGATAAATGCTTAACTTTATTTAACCAAATAAATTTATATTTGTTTTGTAGCAAAATATGCCTATATATTTGTAAATGGTTGATAAAAATGCGTCTAACGATTATTTTTTTGGAAAAGCATTATTATTGTCATTAGTATTGTGATTATAATTAAATGTTAAATATTTAAATAACCATACTTAGCAGATACCTAATAAAATAACAAATGAAATTTGAGATTTTTTAATACTTATATTTACTTAAAAGGCATTTAGAAAAGAAATATATTAAAGGTTTCTTTCTCTGTGGACATAAAATTAAATTACCATGAGAAAGAAAAAGAAAGAGGGTAGTACAGAGGGTAGTACTAAATACAGAAAATATCTGTTATTTTAAACTCTTGAAGACCAGTGGACGTAAATAAGTTACTTAACATTTAGGTTACATAATTGTGCAACATTAATTGAATGTCAAACAGGGAATCCAAAGTCAATCCTACCAAAAAGATATTCAAATTATAAGCATCTCAGAAATTTCTTTAGCTTTAAAATTTTTTTCAAGAGAAAAATTTCTCGTTAAACGAAAATAAACACATAATAAAACCTTCTTAATGCAAAATAATGAGTACTTTTATTTTAATTGGATTGCAATCGTTCAGAGTAATTTGATTAAGTCTCTAATCCATACTTTTTGTTTCAAAAAAATTAAAGTTCGCTTGGATTATGGAAGTACGGGAATAATCTCTAGTTATTTTGGAATTGAAAACATAGAATTAATTGATAAAATATCACCACAGAAAGCTATTTAATTCCACTGTTTTTTAACAATTAAATAAGCTACGATTTTGCTAATTGCATTCCATTTGGACTGCGTAAGGATAGTTATTAACGCTTAGTGATTATTCAAGTTTTAAACACCATTTGTTAAGACATAATTATGATAAATGAAGAACTTTTTTGAAAATACTTAAGCAATATTTGGTATACTTTTAAAGTGTAGATAGATAATTAAAAATGAGCTTACAAATCCTTTCATGACTAGGATTAAAATTATTTTTCTATATTTACATATAGTAGTAAATCTAATCTACGTAGCTGCATATTTACAAAAAGCTTTTTCGATAAATAAATTAATTTCTTATATCTTTTTTTTTGTTGCTAATTTACGTCGCACTAGAGCTGCACAATGGGCTATTGGCGACGGTCTGGGAAACANGGAGTTTCGTTTCCATCGCTCTAAAGCTTGCTTTCAAAAGGCTTAATGACGAAAAAAGACGAGAGGTTTGAACACATCTTGCTACTGTCCTATACGGTAAAGTATTCGCGCCACAGGCTTCCACTAATCCTCGATAGCATTCTGTTGCATATTTGCCACGGGCAACCTCGACCACTGATCACCATTTGAAAGCATGCTTTAGAGTGATGGAAACGAAACCCCTCACTTTAACGCCACACAACAACTACCCTTCTAAGCAGATGGACTGTTTTTTGCACTCTACACATCGAGAACAGTGCCACCTCACTGCTCCCATATCTTATTTGCACATGCCCGCCCTTCTGTGAGTTTCATGGTTAAGTTGCCACTATTTAATTTACAACCCTCGTATATATGGGTAAATCTCACGAAACATGACAATTCACTGTCCCTTCCTCCAAGATCAAATACTATAATACTGAAGGAAATTTTAAAACAAATATTAATAAATAGCATTGCTGTTAGCATTTTAAAATGACTTTGCACTAGCATTGACTGTTTTGTATACTTAAAGAATTTAATTGAATATCAAAATGTCATTTTCCTGGCATATCCCAAGCAATATTTCTAATAATAACTAGCTTCAAAACTTCCCATACATTTTTCAAAGTCTAATTTTTTTTCCTATCCTATGTAAGCATATCTAGAATACTACTAAAACTTCGTTTAAAATAGTTTTTTCTGTTAATAATTTGATTGTCCCATGAAAATCTGTCATTTTCCTGGCTACTTTTATTTAGTGATTTATAACCAAAATAGATAGTGCCAGGAATCAATATCTTATGTTAATAGATTGATCAGATACTCTCGTATCTGAACATGTCTTGTTGCATGACTAAAGAACCAATTTTCTGGCTCAAAATCTATTTCAAAAAGTTTTTCAAGGTGAGTAGGTTTTTATGCTGTCATCTTCCTGGCTTCTTGAAATCATTAATAACAAAACTACATAGATTTATCTAAGTTATTTTAAGAAAGTTATTTTTCTGCAGAATATAAACGTCTTCAGCCAAAATATTAAATTAAAGTAAAGTTATATGTTATAAAATGGCGAATTTGTCATTATCCTGGCTGTCATTTTCCCGGCTTATGAATGCCAGGACATTGAAGTGTTACCAGAAATTCTTTTTAACTGCTAATACTGTAAAAAGGGAAAGTAAATATTAACCTAATACCAAGTTTATGTATGATTGTAATATGCTTGGATGTAATCAAAGTTATTTATTTATTTAATGAATGATTATACACAATTTTATTCTGTACAAATCAGCAACAAAAAATGTTTTGTTTCTTTCTATAGTTGATAAAAGGAATTAATTTAAGCAATTTATGGTTCATCGAACATAAAGGCTTAAGTTGAGTTACTTACTATTAACTTAAAATGACTGCTCTTCTACTATTAACTTAAAATGACTAAACTTCTAAGGTAATATGTCATTTTCCTGGCATTCAAGATTTGGTGAATTTCTATTTTATTTTTTTTCTCAAGCAAATGTCAATAAACTACACTGCTGCCTGTAAGATATTAATAAGCGTAGCTAAAGAGGTATACAAAAAAAAATGTTAGATTATTTTGAAGACTTTAAGTTTGAAGACATTTTTTGGTCCGAATTGCCATGTTTCGTGATAATCATCCATCCATCCATTCATCTATCTATATATATCTATATCTATATCTATCTATATCTATATATATATATAAAGCTAACAAAATCTGAAATAAGTCAAATTATGATTTTATTGGATTTTTCTTTCTAAAAGATTTTTGCAATTTTATTTTGATTTGAAAAGCACAATATGAAATGCTAATGCAATATTTTATAAGTTCTTGCTATTTTCATAATTTGTTCAATGTATTAGCTTAAAAAATATATTTTCTTTTTAAAAATTTCATTTCTATTTTATTTGCATTATACTTGAAATAACTTCATAAAGGCAACCAAAAGATTAAATACGTTTAGGTTGGATCTAAATATATTCAGAGATTATAAAAAATACTAATTAACTAGAGATTATAAAAATATTCATCATTGGTTATAAAAAGTATGAACTCACAGAACCCTAGGGTTCCGCGAAGCATCATGTGGGAATAGCTGCTTTATGGACAACTTCTGTTCAAATTTTATGTAATTTCATTTCAACAGCATGCGTCTCACTAACTTATCTGAAACTTTTCGTCTTATGATTTTCAAATTCATTCCGGTAAATGTAAAATATATTACTTTTCTATATATATCTTTTAAAAATTATATAAACAGAAAAAATAAGACTATCAAATTACTGCTATTATTATTATTGTTACACAATTATAGCGAACCAGATTTAAAAAATACAATTTTAGTTTCTTACATTTCCATATTATGTGTTTAAATCAAAATTGCTGAATTCCAAATTTATTAGAAAACTAAAATGGTTTATTTTTACGTAATTAGTGTTAGTCTGTGAATTTCCCAAACTATTTCCGCCGTAAGTTCCCCGATTCAGTGAGAACAATACTTCGATTATAAATGAATGCGTTTGAGTTAGTTTGAACCTTAATTGCTGAGGCAAAGCATTTAATTAATGAACCGTTAGAGCAGTCAGGATGATCCCTTCTTTTATGCGAAGCATTTGAAATTCCAAAAAATTTCCTTTGTGTGAAAATTAAAAACATCCTTTAATGAGATTAATACAGTGCTTTTTTTAAAAATAACAGATTAAATTTATAGCTGACTAAGTATTAACTACCTATATCTCATAATTTTACTTGTTGAATGACCGTTCTTTTCAAGACGTGAAAGAAAACATAAAATAATTACCAATAAATCAGTATTGTACAACATTACGAAAAGTTGGAGAATGCTAAAAGCACCTTTTCTGTAGTCTTACATTATGAGTTTAGAAAAATACGTTTTGGTAGTTCATTCCATTAAAATAAACATATTTGACATGAATCTGTGGCTCTAGAGGCTAACTCATGATAATAAAAATTTGTCTAAATCAAATAATTAAATCAATAAAAACTGCAGAAAAACAATCATTTTCTGCAATAATTTCCTTATTTGAATTGCCATAAAAACTACTTCCACAATATGTGTATAGGAAAAGCACAGTATTGATGCAATATTAATAGGTACCAATATATCAATGTATATTTAAATTGCATTAACATATTCAGTGCCTATTAAAACTGCACCAATTACCATAATCTATTCCCATAAATAATTAAGCATAATTGGCGTCAATAATAGCATAACGATTTTTCACGTTTTTTCTGAATGAATTAGTAATATTTCTCTATTAATTTTGCTTTATAGCACATAGTTTATTTTTTTTGCAATTTTTATTTATAACCAAAATAAATTAAGCACCATTGGTGTCAAAAATAGTATGGCGTCTGTTTATTTTTTATTACTTTTCTCCGAAATGATTTAGTACCATTTCTCCCTTAATTTTAATTTTGAGTTCATGGTTGAATTTTTACTTTAATCAATAAGTATTACCAAAATTAATTAAGTATAATGTTGGTGTCAATATTTGTAAGGTGATTTATATGCTTCTCCCATATAATTTTCCACCATTTTTACATTACTTTTGCTTATTGGTTCATGGCTTCTTTTATTTCAGATATTGCATATTGCTGAAATCAATCAAACTTTTTTTGGCGTTAATAAAATTATGGCGATTTTTTTTACGATTCAACTTAACGAATTAGTACTATTTTTCCATTAGTTTCGGTTTTTAGTTCATAACTTATAGTTATATTTCAAATATCGTTGAATTCAAATTATTTAGTTTTATGGATACACATTTTTAGTTATTTACAACTTACGTCTCATTATCTGATTTGAAACTTTTTGACTTCTGATTTTCAAATTCATTCCGTTTAATATAAAATATATTATAGACTATTAAAAAATTTTATAATCAGGATAATAAGAATAGCTGAACTAGCAGAACAAAGAGATTTTCGCAGTGAGATTTCCCGCCTTGAAGTGAAATCAAAATAATTTTGGTACTTTCTGTAATTTTACTTTCATTAGTGTTATCATTGCATGTCAAAATAGTTAGTGAAAATAGTTGTGATTTTTACGCTCTGATGCCCAAAACTTATTGTAAAGCTGTTTTATCGGGAAGGTTGGAAAATTATTTTCAAAAGTATTTTTTACCAAATTTTAATAATTATTTTATGCAGATATGTTTCTTAAACACGTTAAGGCAATAGATTTAATAACGATGCTATCATAGAGTCATAGAGTATTTTTTATGATAAAACTAGGGTGAATTCCATTGAAAACTGGAAATTAGTAGACTAGACATCACATATTTCACCACAAATAGGTCCAGTAAAAAACTGTTTGCTGACAAAAATATTTTGCATTTTCGTATTTAGGATAGATATATTATTTTCAGCAATAAACAAAAGGCACTTTTTTTTGGGTCGGGAATTCGAAAAACAATCTGACAGAGAAGGGGTTAAACGATATATTAATATTCATTATGTGTTAAAATCAAGATTTATTGATTCAAATGGCAAAGCAGTACAATTGGAACAAATAAAAGCAAATTATCTTGAAAAAAAGGTGTTAAAAAATTCAAAACTATTTGAATTGTCTGAACTATTTGAACACTATTAACTATTTGAATCCTAACCACTGTATTTTCTCGTTTTTATGTGTAATCCGACACTACAGAAACTCTCTATACAGATTCAATTTCACTTTTACTTTGTCCGGCCACAGTAATTATTTGTAAGATTTTAAAAGCAAATTAGAATTGTTGTTACTTAAATAATTTTTTTCTCTCTTGAATTTCGAAGGTTTCTTATATTATTTTTTGAAAAGATTCTAAAAAATTATAATAAAAACGACATTTACGAACACCTTGTATTATATTATCCATACAGTTATAAAGGTTAGATTACGGGGTAAATTGTGTTTATTTTCATCAAAGATGGATTTACAGCGGAGGAGAAAAGTTAATTATTCGGAATGACTTCAATTGTTAATTTTGTGAGGATTTTATAAAATTCAAGGTACAAGTAACACTTCGACAGAATATCGGAGTAGCCAGAGAGGTTGTCTGGGTAAGTAACTAACTCAAAAGAGGAAAACTTCAGACTTCAGCATTAAAACTAAAATCAAAGTGTTACAGAAAAAAAAATACGAATATGAAAATCAAATAAATCAATCAAAATAATTAATATTAATGTTAGTATTTATCATATAGGTTAAATATCAATAAGTGAAACCTGATTTTAAAATACATTTAAATTCTTGACAGAAATTTCCAAATATATTGTATCTAAAATTTTGTAAAGATAAATTTGTATTAATATGGCGTAAGCTAAATAACTTTAAAAAAAATTAAATGTATCTGAAGTAGTCTTCTTTCATTTTAAACGAACGAAATAAATTTGTGAATATAAATAGATCTTTTTTCAAAGTACAAATGATGTCCTAACGACTAAACTTACTATATTTATTTCATTATTTTTACTAGAAATGACGCAATTGAAATCAGTGATACTACGGGAGAAGGGGGGGGTGAAATTTGATAGTGTGAAGAAACTTGAAGGTTTTGTGGATTATCTCTCTTCAAACCTTTGGTATTTCCTTCGGCAATTGAACACGTTTTGATGAATCTCACCTTTTTCAGTAGTTACTTCATAGATTTAGATGACTTTTAGTTTTCCTCAATTCTATATATTTATACGTAATTGACTTCATTTTTGACCTATACTCTTTATATATTGAAAGCTGTCGTTACAAAATAACTCTCCAATTTAAATAATGAAGGGGAAATTAACTGAAAATATTAAACTAAAATAATATAATAACCGATATAATTAAAATAATTATATTATGTTAATAAATTTATATTTAATTATATTATTTTAATATAATTATATTTAATTATATTAGTTTAATATAATTATATTTAATTATATTATTTTAATATAGTTATATTTAATTATATTATTTTAATATAATTATATTTAATCATATTATTTTGTTATAATATTTAATTATATTATTTTAATATAAAACTCATTCATGGTAATTGCATACTAACTGTCTGGTGAATTTTGAGTTTTGTTGGAAAACAAATGGCTAAAATATTATTATCCTTCATTATTTAAACAATTCTACAAATACTTTCATTTTTCTAAAAATTTAAAATCCAAAATTTTTATTTGACAGTAATAAATGGCATAAAAATCCAATCAAGACCTTAAGTATTTGAATTCGAAATTTATTGCAAGAAATGTAACAAACCATTTTCCTAAAATAATATATTCTAAAACAGGTAAAAAAAACATCATTGTTCAGATTTTCTTAACTACCATTAGGGGAACTGAAAACAAAACTTTCAGAGTTTTGAGAATAAAAAAAATGTTATTTTTGCATTCATTCAATTCAAAAGAGCATACGATAGAAATGTCGTTTATGAAAGAAAATGAAAGACATTTTTAGCTTTCATGTCAAAAGCATATGGTAGTTATAGCTTTCTACATCACTTACTCGAATTTCCTAAAGAAAAGCCTCATTAGTATTTTAAATATAAAAGCTAGGTTTTTGTTTAAAATGAAATGTTGGATTTGGTTGCGTTTTAACTATAATGTTCAATAATAGAAGGAAAAAAATGCTTCTTTCTTCTGAATGCATACACTTAATGGTGTTTTAAACAAATCAGTTTAAGGTTTAAAAAAGTGATTCAAAGTTTTACTAATAAAAACGAATTTATGCACAGCGCAAATTAAAAGCTAAGCAAATGATTATTTTGAAGTTTAGAAGTATAATCTTTTAAGTGTATTTTATATCTTCTAGTAAACTAAATTTATTATATATGGGCTCTTATCTAATACGAGATGTTTTAATATTGTTATAGGATGACCAAGTTGATATGTTTTTGTCTATATTTATAATTGCAATAAAGGAAGTTGAATAATATAACCAGTTAGATGAACTGAGTGTTATAATACTGAGACATTAAAGGCAAACAAGTTAGAAAGTGTCAATTACAATTTTCATTTAAAATTTTGTGTTTTAAGTAGTCGTTATTTTTTTAAGTATTTGACGATATGTCAGGGACCCTATTTTTAAATATTTAAGGGAATTTGAGGGAATTTATTTGAGGGAAACTAATTTTGAGTTAAGTTTTGTTAAAAAAATTCTTTTCAATGAAAAATTCCATTTTGTAATTTTCTTTCTTTTAAGTTGCGTTGCATCATTATTGATTACACCATAAATATTTCTTTTAGTTGAACTGCAGTATAAAAATGAAAAATGATCGTGATAGTTCAATATTTGTTTTATGAGTATTTTGTAAATAAATAATTTAAAAAAACATACATTTAGGACTGAAATATTTCGTTCAATTATGTAAAATATAAGAGTTGCTATTATCTTACATCAGCTCATCTTGATGCCCTGGAATCATGTTTTATTCATTTAAATGTAGATTCCCTTGTTAACGACATTAGTTCCTTCCCTCTTTTCCAAAACGCATGGAAATGCGTGATGTTATGTATTAAAATAATTAATCCCAATCCTTATTAAATGAATAACCCCAAGGAAACTGTAGTGGTAAAATATTACCTGATTAAAGAGTTCCTTCACTTCAGAAATAAATAACAGTCGACATGTTTCAAGCGCATCAAAAATAGGCATCCAATTTCAATACTTGACATGAATATAAAGATATAAAAGTGATTTGAAATAAAAACATAAAGGTGCCAACGAAGAATGAAAAAATAAAAGTGAGAAACAAAACATGGAAAACCACAGAAGCCGAGAGACAAATTAGAGTAAAATGCATTTATATGCATTTTTGAGAAGAGGTTAGGGACTATAGTCTCTAACAAAGGAATCAGTAAATTTAACTGTATTAAACAAAATTCCATGACGTAAGGTAATAGCTACTCTTATATTCGAAACAATTGATTGGAAATTATAATGTAACCATACAAGCTAAAGACAAGTGAAGCATTGAATATGACACTTTTGTCTTAATCGGAGTCTATTTCAAAACATAACACAAAACATCGGGGAAAATAAGAATAATAATTGCCTTTAAATAAGATTCGAGCTACAAAAGCATCAAAACACGATAGGTAGGAAAAACTTTCTCAATATCGAAAATTCTTTTAGGGAATACTATATCAGCATCTAGATCAAATGCAGAATGATTCCTTTTACGGCGTGTTCATGAAACGAATCGTTTTTTTTTTTCTATCTCTCTTTCTGTTGGCGTGCATTTTTCTTTCTGCGATAAAGGAAAGCAATAAAAGGGTAGAGACAACCTGAATGCCGAAGAGAGAGAGAGAGGGAAAAAAGCTAGAGATAGGGAGAAATAAATATAGTGAAAGGGAAATTCAGATCGAAAACAAAATATTGGCTCAATGTTGAAAACCTCTACCTGGAGGATTTTGCGAAAGAGTAAATTAAAGTGATATTGGCTTTCTACATGAGAGTACTTTTATGCTATTTATCTTACATTCTAATTCGGTAGAAGATAGTACAGCAGTTTCAGTGCTCTGTTGATAAATTATAAATAGGTATTTCATGTTAAGGCTATTTATAAGTCTTACTCTGATATAAATAGAATTTAATTTCATAACACGTGCCCTGAATATATATATATGTATTCCATAATAATTAGCATGAGTGATGTTTATTAATAACCAGCCTTCTTCATGTCTATACTTGGAACCCATATATGAATGTTAGAGGTTACAAATTAATTTCAAAAACAATCCGTTGAAAAAAAATGATAAGGGGTTTTCTAAAATTTATTTTCTACTATTGAACAAGATTTATTAAAAATGATACAGATCATTAACCGTAAAAGTATCTTTTCTACCTTTTGTTGTATTTTCTTATACAATCATATTTCGGTGTATGAAAGTTTGTAGTAAGGTATTATACCTTGTTACTTAATTTTGTTTTATAATAGAAAATAATATTTGTAGTAATCCTCATCGCTAGTTAGAGATAGAATAGCAAAAGAGAAACATAATTTTGAGTAAATTGTGCAAAAAGTTTTGTGTTTATATATATAGATTACG
>NC_092206.1:35144265-35153524 GCF_043381705.1 Parasteatoda tepidariorum | reverse complement strand
TTTAACTTTAAACTTAATATATATATATATATATATATATATATAATATACTTATAGTTTATGAAAACAAATCTTAAAAAATAAGTGTCTTAAATTTGAAGGATTATTTGCAAGGAGTAGTAACAACACGCAAAACCCATTAGAGTGTTTTTTTTAATGCTTGCCACCCAAAAGATAGTATAATAGAAATAAAGTTTGAGGAACATTATGTCATATTTGAAAAATGGATGATTTTTAGAGCAGCGGATGCAGAGAGATTTTTGAGGTGCTACGAAGTGAAAGTATTGAGTGGTGATTACTCTAAGAATTGAGAATAAGCAATAGTTTATCAATTTTCGAATAATTATTTTTAAACAATTCTTATATGTCTCATAAATTTTCCGGTACTTTCTTAAACCTATAAACAGCCTTTGTGTGAAGGATGTAAGGATAACCGCTTGACCATGTAACCCTCTACATTATTAATTGCATTTTTTCGAGATTAAAATATCATGTTTCTTAAAATATAAACGATGCGGATTTTCTTCTAATAAATTCATATGCGTTTTTTTATAACTATTTTTATCTTTAATATTATATATTAAGGCTTATCAATATATTCTTAAAAGCTGAGTAATTCATATCATAAAATAATTTAAAAATTTTTTTTATCTGTGTCTCTATTTTAAAAAAAAATAAAATAAAAATTTTAGAAACTTCATTTTATGTATAGATTAAAGTGAAAATAAAACGAACAATAATTTTTATCCCACAAAAACATAGGATATATAACTTTTAGGAGACCCAAGGGGATTTTCAGAGATATTAATTGGAAAAATGATGCAAGTTGCTTTTTTTTAATCTGAAAAATTAAATTATTTTTTTCTTTCAGTCCAGTTAACAACACCTAGTTCAAAATTTTTTTTTCATTTCTTTTGCTATTTCAAATATACTAAAAACACTCTAAACGAAGTCCAGCACTTTGTAAATGGAAGAAATAATTGTTATTTTGCAAGAATTTTTAAAAACGATTTGTTTTTTTGTAAAAATGATTGCTGTTTAGAAGTACTAATGATATAAGTGTAAACAAATATATTTACGTTTTTACTTTTTTGTATGTGTTGGTAATAAAGTGAATCATTGATTATTAAAGTCTTTGTTTTAAACTATCTATCTAGAATAACTGAGATTTTTTGTAAATGTAACAATCTATAACGAAATGCATGTCGTAGAAACAATGAATTCTTTATTTTAGGCAACAAAAAATAATGCCCTCTTTCCTGAAAGGAATTATTTTAAAATATGTTAGAGTTCATTCATTGATTCTTAAACAATGACTCTAACAATTATTCATTGTGTAAACTGTATTAAACAATTATTCCTTTTGTTAACATTCCGGAATTTTTAAAAATAATAAGAAAAAACTGACATTTCCTTAGGCCTAACGAAACTGTTTCAATTATATTTAAAATGGCCTCAAACTGTTTGAAAATGTTTTTTTTTTATCTATTGTTAGGTTTTTGCTCTAAGCAAAATATAGCTGTTCTCGAGAACGAAATAAACGTAAGAATGTTAAAAAAATGTAATTATCTGTTTACTCTTGTAACAGAAATCTGCGTGACCTACTTTTTTTCACCCTTTTTTTTTTAAAGAAAAAAGAATCTTTTTTAAATACTCTTTTTGAGAATGAAAGTAGTCACAGAAATCATTCATTTCAGAAATTTACTCGTACTTTGGCACTGTTATTAAAAGAAATATTTTCTGATTTTTTGCTCATTTAAAAAATGAATATTTAGATTTTGTGTAAAGTTCAAATTCTGTTTTTATTTGGTAGGATATTTTTTAATGGTATCGTTTTAATGTTTCAAAAAGTAATAATTTACTGCATTAAAAATCTTTTATATTACATCATCATGCAATTTAATTAGTTTGAAACCACTGCAAATAAATTTTGTTTTAAAATATTTATAAATTGCATCGAATTCGGTGCATATTAACTCATTTTGACTTAGCGTGGCACATATGTCACGCGAATTGCGAGAATTTTATGAGAATTCTTCTGATCTGAGAAAAGTCTTTTTTACTATCAAGGAAATGTTTTTTTAATTCTTTTCAAAAATAAAGTAGTAGCTAACAGAAAAAAAAATTCATTAAACTAAATCAAGTAACTACTTTTTTAATAGGAGCTTTTTTTTTTGAATCACAATACGAAATAGATTACTGGCGACATTTGTTCTTGAGTTCATTGTTTCCTTCATTGCATCTTGTTACTTTACCCGAAATACAATTTACTATAATATTTCAGAAAATTCTAAAGGGAAAAACTTTTTCTTCATTCCCCTTCAGATTTTTTGAATTTTTTTTTTATGTTGGTCAATTTTAACCATTTTCCTCTAAAAAAATCAAGATATTATTTATTTATAAACTAACCTATAAAAAAATTTACTCTTTTATACTGAAAAAGTAGAAGTCTTAAGTTCCAAATGATGAAATAACAATATGGAAAAAATGAAATTTTTGTATCAGTTCAATATAAAATTATTAAAAAAAGTGGATCATTGCTTATCTTATCAGGGTAGGCCAAGAAAGTCATCCTTGTAGCTTAAGAAAATATTCCCTTCATTTTATTTTATATTTGAAGTTGAACAGCTAGCCCAATTCTGAGTTTATGACCAACACTTTTATTTTTTTTATATCACACTACTTCTTAATGGAACTAACCCTTCCTTACGTGACACGGAGAAGAAAGCTACGAAAACCTCCCTTGGATAGCCCAACGGCAAGGGGATTCAAACGCATAATCCATCTACCACTGAGGGTATTTCACGTCAGCACTTTGGTTGGTGTGAGCCGGGAGCAGAATTCGTATCAACCTGCCACCACTGGGATTCGAATTTGGTTTACTTCACGTAAAAGATAACGTTTTATCCTCTGAGCCACTGCGGCTCGAGATTTTTATTTCAAATGATTTTATTTTAACCATTCAATCGTAATCATGTAAATTTATTAGGTACAATAAAGCCTTCATAAAGATATAATTTATATACTTGAATTTTTTAAATTTCTTTTTCAGCTTTTGCTCCTCTGAATTTCCAGTAGTTTGAATTTTATCCCAGTAAGTAAATAGAGTTCGATTTTCTGCATTAAAAATTGCTGGCAGTAATTATCAACTAAAGTGTGAGTTCTTATCAATTTTTAAAAGTCATTCAAATTTTTTTCTCCATCGAAATGTTTTAACACATATTCTTTTTGAATTTAATTTTTAATTCAAAATTATTGAAGTAATTTCAATTTTTATAATATTTTCAAATTTCATTTCTCGTTACAAATCAATTTTCCAAAGCAATAGTATTTTCTAAAACGTTATGAAAAATTATTTTATCTCTTTTTTAATAAATGTTTTACTGTTATAAATTATTAAATATAAATAAAAAAATATAGCTTTCTTCAATGCTTTATTGATTTCGATGAATAAATATTTGGTGCAGAAAATTTATTTTATTAACTTATTTTTAATGAAATAGGAGCCAAAGAAAACATTCTCATTACATTTTCAAAGAATAAATAAATGCTTGTTCTTTATAAATAAGTATAATGCTTTTATTATTAGAATAGTTAAAATTAAAATAAAAGCTTGTAAGAATAAATAAAAGTTTTTATTAATCCTATGCTTCTGGCCAACATCCAGCAATCAACCAACGAAGATTAATGACTTATAAGGTAATATTCATAAAACATCGAACACCCGGCGTTAAGGTTGAAAATAAATAAAACACGATATTAAAGTAAAAAATGATCTATTTTCAGTAGATTTGAGATGAGGTTCATTATTTTTTATGAAAAAAATAGTTTAAAAATTGGGAGATTTCAAAAGTGTTATGTTTATTTCAGATTACAATCATTCCCACATAAATTAGTGCACCTAGAAAGAGTTGTGAGACGAAATATTATATTTCTAAGTACAATAGTGATAAAAGTTATCTGATTAAAAAATTAAAGCTAAATTACCATTTATTGCAGAAAAAAATTCAAATGAATGGAGGAACCCTCTTGGGTCACATTTAGCTCGAATGCAGGATGCCATATGGTTATATTAAAACATGCAAATCCCTTTATTATGTTCCGTGGCGTATCTCGCTCCAGAGTTGCTCTAAAATCACCACTAAATCGACTAAACTCGGAAGGTGTCCATTTTGACTTCTCAAATAGTCTAAGCTCTGCTCATTCTGTAACAAGTCTTAGGATCGAGCTGGCTAGGAAAGGGTAAATGTGTCAGTAACATAGATGTGACACTTTTACTGTATGTGTCAGAACATAGTCTTGTTGAATAATAGCTCTTGAGAGCCCTGACATGAGTGGCAACACATGTAGGTGAAAGATGTCATGAAGATGTCATAGCGGCATGGGTCAATATTAGAAGTGATCTTGTGACGTATGCGATGGCATCCAGTGCAATTATAGGAACTGTAGAGGCTGTGTTTTGCTGAGCAGCGTGGGCAGGACTGTAACCAGGTCACCTTTAGTGATAAATCCAGATTTAATTATTTAATTTAGGCAGTGATAACGATTATGAACGATGGTGGAGCCCCCAACATGAACGCCTTAATCCAGTCTACGATGTAATACGGCAACACACCACTTCTACATTTGCTGTGATGCTATGGAGTGTCATCACAAACGACACACGAGAACCCCAAATATTTACCCACGGTGTCATGGTAGCCCAGAAGTATGTTCGTGACATCTGTGAGTTACATTCATTGTCATACATAAATAATTTTCCTGTTAGTGCTCCGATGAGTCCGTTTTCAACATGACAATTCTTTGCCACATGCAACAAAAGTATCGCGGGTATGCCTTCTTTACATTACCATCCTGTCCCGGCCTACTCGACCCCAGATTTAGTACCGAACGATCATATCTGGGATCACTTGGACCGGTTAGTTGAACAGTCTCCGAGTTTAGTCAATCCAGCGGTGCTTTTACAACAATCCTGGGACGAGATGCCGCAAGAGATCACAAGATGCCTCAATGCGAGACCGTATTGTAGCTTTGATTTTCGTTAGAGGTAGAATAAGAGGGTACTGAAACTTCCATTTATTTGTATTTTTTCTTCAATAAATAAGAATTTCGATTTGATGTTTTAATCACTAATTCTTATCAACGATGGTGAGCTAATTTTTACGGATATGAGTTATAATTCTGCGATTTACATAAATATTTAGCATAAATACAATATCAACGATTGGTTTTGATATAAAAAAAATTAAATATGGCTCTCGAAAATTGGGACACGCTTAAATAACTTTTTTTTTAAAGTTTCGAACTTCAATAAATTAATTTACAACCAGTTTTTCTGATAATGAGCTTGAATATTGTAAAAATGATGGAAAGTTGTACACTGTAATCCATTAGAAATTTTTTTAAAATTATGTATATAGACTATGGCTGTATATGATAAAATTGTATATAAAGTTTAATGTAGTAATCATGCAATATTTCTATAAAAGTGTATAGGACTATGGTTGTATTTTTCAAAATTAAAATATTTTACCTAAACCAAAAGTTTCGAATAAGCCATGCTCCTGCTCCAGCCAGAGTGGAAGAGGGACGTAACCCAAAACATTCCAAAACACATGATATTTGCATGAACACGATACTGAAAAAACATAAGCCTTCTATTGAAAGTAGTGACCGTATATCAGTGGTGATTGAAAAAATTTACTCTCTTAAAGTTTTAAGTTCATAATTGAATTGCTTTATTTTTATTCAAAAGCAATTTTCAAAGATATTTGTTATGCTTCACAAATTCTGTTTTCTATAAAATTGTCTATAAATAACAGTGGTAAATATTATAACAATTAGAACTTATATAATAAATATCTTAGATCAATTTCTTAGGACATTGTTCTAGAATTTTGAGATTTAATAACATATTCATATTTTGGGAACACACTCTAATGCTTTTGAGTCTTTTAAATTTGGCCAAATCATTACGATTTAAGCTGGTCACGTATGTATTAAATAAAGTAACAGTGGACATCATAATATTTGTCACACTCTATTCTTAATTTAAAAAAAACTCATAAAGGGAACTTTTTGTCTGCTGTATATTATTATTATTGTTGTTGCGTATTTGTGTTCTTGTTATAGATGTTTTAAAATGCAGTAAAAACATGAATTAGCAATTTCTCGCTGAAAAATGACTTGCATATTCAAAATTTTCATAACTAATAAGAGATATAAATAGTTACGTCATATAAAGGTCGGAAAAACCTTTTTAAAAGAATATCTTAACCCTTCTGAAGCAGAATCTTTAAGAAAAATATTAATTTATTAATTATTAAGAATTATTAATTTAGGTCAAAAGAAAGGAAAATGTTCATATTTTGCATTTTAATATTTTATGATTTTTCTTAAATGTAGCATAAAACACTGGTGTCTTTTTCTGCGTTAAAGGTAAAAATATTTCAAACACAGCATATTTCCGAATTATATTTTATTAAATTTAGACTTATGCGCAGTTATTTCATGCTAAGAGAAACTGCTATTCATCATTGAAATTTTTTTATTTCCAAATTCAATTGATAAATTTTTGAATATGGATAGAAGGGAAATCGAACTACTTTCTTCGATTTTATAATTAGGTACAAATATAAGTTTTATAATATAACAGAATTTTTCAATAACTTAGAGTAATGAGAGTTATTTAGGAAGTGAGTTAGCAATACAAATACGTATTTTTGCTTGTTATTAGAGAGCCAGGGATGAAGATATATAACAGGGACAAACCAGTGTCTCATCAGAATCAAAGGAATACACAATGAATTTGAAATGTAAAATTGTTCTCCCTTATCCGTTTAATAACAAATACTTTTCCTATTTACAATATTGGGTTTTCTCGTAAAAATGATTTTCAAAATTTAGAAAACCGTATTCCATCTATCTGCGCATTAACGCAAAACGCATTGTTCATTATAAAATTTAAAGTTTTTACATATACCAAGAGATGATTGTCACCAAAAAAAATCTCTCTATTGGCACATATATTCTACTGGTTGTAAAATGTACTGAATCCTGAATTGTCTTACTGAATAATATTTAGTAAAATGTAATAATATAAGTTTGAATATTATGTAGAAATTTTAATTAATATTGAAACATATATGGTTCACAACTATTACGCTATGAAAGAAAGCGTATCTTTCCTGAACACACAGGTAATTTATTTTAAAAGTAGGTATATACCACCTCCTACGATATCATTCCTTAAAATAAATATCACGTGATCTCATTTATCGAAATAAACCGAGTAAATAAATAAAGGCGGATTTCTTCAAATGGTAATGTCACATACCACATGCCTTCTTCTTAATTTAATTAATTCCCATTGGGGAAGGGAATAAAGACGGATAAGAAAACAAATACCAGACTTCTTCCTCAATTCTTAATAACCTGCCGACCAGTGGGAAATCTTAAATAGATATTTGTAAAAGACTCTTTTTTTGTTGTTCTTTTCCTTTTCTATGAATGGATGGGCTGGATTTATTTTAACAAGGAGTTCAGAAGTTTAGCAGTAAGTTAATATCTTTGTTACCAAGTTTAACCAATTATTTTATCAATTTACTGTACACTTCTTCATTTGGTTTTAGTTAACATATGATAACTTTTCTTTTTCTAAAAAACTGATCATCAAATAGAACGACAATATTTTTAAGAATTTCTAATAAAAAAAAATGCATTAATAATTTTACTGTGATTGTTAATATAATTGTAATGCAACGTGTGGACATATTGGAATATGTTGTCTGCATTCTTTAGTCCAACTTCTTATCCTCCAACTCCGTTTTCAGTTCAGTATCATCAGAAATTCAGTCCTCAACCATATAGGGCAGTGTTTCCTAAAGTGTGGTACACATACCCCCAAGGATACGGGAACAGTTTAGCGGGGGCTCGCGTTCTTATGCGAAATATCTTGCTATGAAAATTTACGATTACGTATTTTTCTACTGGCTATTTTTTGCAGAGATAACAGTTAATAATTAGGGATATCAACAGCCAGTTGTGATTTTTAATTTTTGGGCAATTTTTTGCAGTAAAAAATACATTAATTTTGTATTAGTGGTGCACAGCTTTGCGAAAAATTTAGAAAGGGTACACAAAAGTTTTGGAAACACTGCTATAGGATAATGTGAAAAAATTTATAAATCATTATTTGTGAACAAACTAATTTTAAATTTTAGATAAATTTCTCGATTTGAGAACATTTCTATATTGATGAAAAATATGAATTTTTTATGTGCTACAAATACTGTTTTTTTAAAAAAATTTATAACTAATATCAGGTGCACACGTGATTTCACACGTGATTATCACACGTGATCACACGTGATTTCATTTCTAAAGATAATATTCTGCATATGACAACATGTAAATGAATGAGTACATGCATCATTATGAAAATGTGTTTATATTTTGCTGCAGTACTTTAAAACGAGTATGACGTTTTTCTCTGTTAGTTTTAGCATGATATATGTAATCTCTGTAAGACAAAACTACGGGTACATTGTATTAAAAAATTCGCATTTTTGATCTTTTTTTGGGGGAAGGGGAATATTTAACTGCGTATAAAAAATTACATGTTATCGGAGAATTTTGAGGATTTTTGGAGAACAATGTTAAAATTTGAGGTAATTTCATTTCCTCTAAGATTTTGAAATTTTTTGAGTTGTCCCCATTAAGTCCGAGGACTGTCCTATAGTTTGAGGGCGTCTGGTCGCCATACTATACTTAATGTCTGAGACATTCTAGGGAGAAAAATTGACTCTCCAACACATCTCTGTTATTTACTTAGGACATCAAAAAAGCAAGGACTTTTGCTATATCAATAAATTGTATTGTAAGTGCCGACAGGACTGTGTAGGGGTCAGGAAACTGGCTCTGCATCAGAAAATTTCTGGGTTTGAATCCCGGACAAGGCATGGATACTCTTTCCTTCTCTGTACTATCTGTCTTTACTGTTTGATCAACTTTGGCCCTCCTAATATGGTCCCCCTTAAAGAGTCACCAACAAGTCTGCCCTGTAAATGCCTGAATTGACGAAATGTTAACACAGGTGGGCATTGGAAATAAAAAAAATGTACTGTGAGTTTGTGTATATAATATGATTTTCATCTGCTGCTCTTCCATAGAGATTGCATCCATATACTATTTTAAGATTTTCGAATATATATATATATATATATATATATATATATATATGTATAAATATATATATATA
>NC_092206.1:35129048-35143420 GCF_043381705.1 Parasteatoda tepidariorum | reverse complement strand
TATATGTATATGTGTATATATATATGTATATATATATATATGTATATATATATGTATAAATATACATACAGAGAGAGAAAGAGAGTGCCCTTGCCGTCAAGATAGCCGTGGTATTCCTCGCCATGATGCAAATGCGGGTTAGTTCCGTCAGAAAAGTCCACGAAGCATATTCCTCCCAATACTTGATCCAGGAATTCCCTTGTCTTGTTCATGATGAACATTAATAGTCGTAAACTCAAAATTGGGTCAGTTATCAAACAACGGTTATAAAAAAATCTTACAACTATAGCTCCTAATTTTGAAACCAGAGTAGTTAAATTTACTGCTGAAATATGTACTACTATTATAGTAAAATTTTCCTAATAAGTATTAATCTCATTAATTAGGCATCACTGCTATCAGTAATAATAGTTCGTTGATTTTATTTACTGCTCTCGAAATCTAAATACCTTACACGTATTTGTCATTTTTAAGACTCTTTTCAACTGTATCGTTCAGTACAAAATACTTTTTATTATTTATTTATTTATCAGTATTCTTATTTCATATATAAATTTAAAGTTGATAAAATATTCAAGTTTTCAAGGAAAACAAATAATATTTTCATGTATAATAGTGAAAAAAGCAAAGTAAATAAAATTACATTTTATTTTACTTCAGTATATTTATTTTTATAATGATTGCATTCATATTCCAAAATCTTAGCTTTCTAAACTTTGGGTCTCTAAGTTAATATCTATGCAATAAATTCTTTCAAAAAATAAAATATACAAAATGACTTTTCATTGCTATCACTTTTCCTTTCTTTCTTACTTCTATGTAATACATGCACAGAAAGAAACAATACTGAAATCATAAATAATTCAAGAATTCGAAAACATAAAAAAAGCTCCTGAAGATTTTGTAAAAAAAAAGTTCAATAACAATAGTGGGGAATTTGCTTACTGAAACAAGCAATATGTATGCAAATTAGTGTTTCAACGATATTTGGAAAATTCTCATGATACAGAATTCAAAGTATGAATAAATGCAAATATACCTTCATGAAGAATACCATTCTTTTCATGTATTAGAACGTTTCTTGACTTAGTTTAATATTTCAATTGCTTTTTGCAAAACATCATTATTACTCGAGGATTTACACACATTATAAATTTGATAATTCATATTAATTGCATGGGATATTTTGAATTTAATATGGTTTAATAAGAATGAAAGTTCTTTAAGAAGAATTTTTTAAACTTATTTGAAAATATCAAAATTGTCTTTAGAGCAGGTAATAAACAGTGCAAACTGTGAAGTTTCATGTTCATATTTTAAAATTATGTATTGCAAACTCTTAACAGTGATTAATAACAATTCATCATAAGATAAGAAAACTGTCTTTATAAAAACACAATTTAGATCAAAGAAATAATTAAAAACATTACATACTATACATAAATTTAAATCTAAGCTAAGAAACGATCAGTAATAATCTTTTACGCTTAATTTGCGTAAGCACGAAATACATTTTAACAATCTAATATTATAATATGCTAGCATTAGTAAACTTGAAATAAATACTAGCATTGCAATAAAAATTACTAAAGACGTTTATAAAAAACTAAGTGTTTTACGCACAAAAAAAGTTCTATTTCTTGCCATTTGCTATATATCATTGAAACGAACTTCTAGTATTTTCTAACAGATTTTAGAAATTACTTAATTTCTTTTGGAAATAAGTCAACAAGCTGGCGAGATTTTTCCCTTAGATGAAAATTACAGTGTTAGATATGTTAAAGAATAACTCCCATATTTCACATGTATTCATGAGCCCAAGCAATGCAGAGAGAAAATAATTTTTTTAAATATTAAAACATCAAGTGACATATAATTTCCATTTTTACAAAATTATAAATTTTATCCATATTATAATTTTGCGCCTTTTTAATAATTAGCAAAGAAATCATCATTTAAAGATGGCCAAATTTTACCTTAACAGTTAAGAATAACTATGACAAATTATAAACTATCTTAAAATTATAAAATTATTGTTTAAGACGTTTCATTTTGTATGAAAGCCCCTATGAAGAACCTTTTCTCTCCAAATTTTGAAAGGTAATTTGCTTCTAATTGTTTTCATTACTTTTGTTGCAATTCAAATTCCTAACTCTCAACTATCTTTTTTTCCACTTCCCTTTCTCTTATGCATTTTCTCGTTTTCTTTTCCTTAATAGTTTTTTTAATCTATCTGCCTTAAATTATTTTTGCCACTGTTTTGATCGGTAGAACTTAAGCATTTCCTCTTCATTTCATGTCGCAGAAGTAATAACATACTACAGTGAAGAAAGTTAAAGGAATTCAATAATAGCTACGGTTGATAATAAAAATGCACCTCACAGTGTGTATAAATGATTTACCAGTTCGTGTAAAAATACAACTGCAGAAAAATAAAGTCGTGCTAGTATGGGTGAAATGGGAACAATGGGAAGTAGTACGTTTTTTTTATGGCATAAAGTAGTTGCATCCCGTTTTATTCATAAAAAGTGCTGCACAGATTATCTGTTAGAGAGGCGGAAAATTAATTGGAAATAATGATATTTTCATACGCTTATCGTATATTGTAGAGTAGATGTTGCAGAGTACTCCTGTATTCATTTTTTACTTGCGCAACAATCGTACTAAGACTACCTGCATTTCGCTTACTTGTGAGTTTTAAATTTTTTACGTTAATTATGACGTTTATTATATAGTATAAGTAAGTTTTATTATAGCAATAATCTCACATTATTTAAAATATTGAGTAGTTATTTGTAGTTAAAATGTAAAACAAGTTTTAGTAATTAAAACAATAAGAAAAATACAGGACAGGTATTTTTATTATTTTGGCTTTGATGCAAAAATACTAATTTTATTCTTCTTTACCTAAGTTTCGTGAACAGAATTAGCCAAGTATCTGCATATCTTTGAAAGCGTAGAAGTTGAGAGAAATGTCAGAGTGAGAAAATCAATGAATCGTTTGAACGTTAAGATTGTTGGACAAACAAAGCATCTATTGTGAAAGTCAAGTTCGGATAAAGAACTCTTTAAAAAACCCTAATCTGAAAATCAATTAATGTCCTATAGCCGTTTAAAAAGAAATATTTATCGATTTCTTTAAGAGCAAAAGCCAAATTAAGTTTAGAACAATAAAGTTTCGTATTCGTGATGGAATTGGCGGACAGTTTTGGTTTCTTTTGGCATTCGATGAGTTGCAATTTCGTTTATAGTTTTGTAACTTGATTTGTCGATACTTTAATGAGGGCAATTGATTAAAATACAAAATTAATTTTGCTTCATATCGTATATTCTGTAGAAAAATATACGATCGTATAATCTGTTCTGTAATCATTTGTGTATAATATTTGCTAAAAAAATTAATAAATGATTGACGTATGTTATCTTTTAATCATACTATAATATTTTCATCACAATTATAAATTTTCTTTATAAATATATTTTTCAGTTTTTTTAAATTTTCGTTTTTGAAATTTTCTTAGACGAAGAAAATTAAATTTTTTTTTTCATCTTTGGTTTTCATTTATTTGAGTCAGGCAAATTACCATAAATAATTTTCAGACGAGGTGTATCATAATTTTTTTCAAGCGAATACTAATTTGTCAAAGATTAATTTTTAAGGAGTATTTGCAAAATTATGACCAGAGTGATAAATTTGACTACGGATTAACCTTAAAAGGGACTCAATTCTAAAATAATTAGGAGTGAGTTAGATAAATAATTAGGAGTCTCATTTTGAACTATTTCAATGAATTGAAATGGCGATATTGTTTGTCAACGAAAAAACATGCATGTCGTCCTATCTTTTTCTAAACTGCAAGTAATAAGCGCCATCAATGTTTGTTCAGTAAAGCAGAACCAAATAGTTCGCCATGACTCATAATTATATGTGGAATTTTTTCTAAAATTTTTATGAACTTTTTTTTCAAATCATGTGATACCATCTAAAACATCATAAATTTTTTTATTATGGCTGCCATCGGTATTTTCGATTCATTTATTGAATATTCTTCCTGAAAATAAAAGTACTTTTTTATAATAATATCAATATTATCCGATAGCATTTTATTATACAGTAAACTATTCTAATGAAAATACTGCAGAATGTTATTATTAATGAAAGTAGCTTATTTGAATTTTTTATAATGATAATTGAGTTAAAAATCGAGAATTTATTGTAGTATTCTAGACATGGTCAAAATGGCCACAGTGGTCATTCTAGACTGGTAAAATTGTTGGTCATTATAGTGGATATAGAAACATTTAAAATTTACTCTAGATTTTGTTTTCATTTAGTAAACAATGTTATATTACTACGTATTACCATGCTGCTGCTTATTTCAGACTAAGGTTTGTGATTTCTAAACTAATTACCATCTCTTTAAGTTAATGCAATTCATACATCAAATAGCATTTATTTGAAGACTTAATTTTTTCGGAAAAGTTCCATCAAAGGAGATATTAAGCCAACTTAATTGGAATTCATCTCAAAAAGCTTTATCAAAATACTTTCTTTTCAGAAATTTCATTATCCAAAGAAACCTTACCTTAGGTATAAGAAAATAATTAAAGCCAATAAATGAGCGAAAACGCCTCAGTCCAAGAAGAAAAGCTTAAAATATATTTACCTAAGACATCCAAACATTTCTAGGAAAACATTTTATGCATATACTACTGAATTAATCCATAAAATTAAGACTTCTTAATTACGCCACCAAATGCGAACATCCTTAATTAAATTTCTCCATTGCAAATGAAACGTTTCCAAAAAATCAAGAAAACAGAATGATCGTCCTGATTTCTTTACCTTTCTCCCCAAGTGAAGTTCTTCGAAAGCAGCTAATTAATTTCCTCAACATACTAGATTTTTAGTTAATAATTAAAGTAGATTCTACACTTCTGTCTGGAAGTTTTAAATGAGATTTGTTCTGCTGGAATTAATGAGAGTCTTTACATTCTTTGGAATTTTCGAATAACGATCATACTATTTTTGTGGTTGATCGCATTCGCTTTGAAATGAGTGCAGGGTCTGTTAATAGAAATCTTCTTCTTATAGCTCATTGAAATATTCATTTATCATTACAGGTTGTTCAGTACTAATTATTCAAAGAGAATAAATAGCAAATTAAATTACCCAAAATTCTAAACATTTTTGAGAAAGATCTACCATAGAATTGCAATTTTACTTTCCAAATTGTTCTGAAATTATCCATTAATTTTCTTTTTATTTCATTTACATTTCATTTTGCAAAATTTATTTAACTAATCGTTTATCAAATAATGATTCTTAGTATCAATAAATGCTAATTTACAAATTCTCAGCATCAAGTGTTCGAAGATAATTTATAGAAAATTAAATAATCTAAAATTCTAATTTTGAGTTTTACTTATACGTGTGTGAGTTACGACTTATACTATATATGAGTTTTACTACATAAGTATTCTGAAATTAAATGCTTTCAATTTATTTGTTTAAAGCATAATTTTTTTTATTTGCCATTCATTTCGTAAAATTGCTTCACTTAGCCATTTATCGAAATACTTAATATCAGTGAATAATAATTCTAACTAATTCTCAGTACCAAGCGTTCAAAGAGAAAAAATAGAAAATTAATTAATCTATAATTCTAAGCATTTTCGAGAAAGGTAAATTTCCAATTGTAGTTCTGTTTTCCAAATTGTTGATAAATTAAATGTTTTTAATTAATTTGTTCTAAATATATATTCTGTTTTATTGTTTGCTTTGTAATATACTAAGATTAATCTAATTAACCATTTATCAAAAAATGATTTTAAGTATCAATGAATACGTATTCTAACAAATTCTCAGTACCAATGTTTCGAAAAAAATAAATAGAGCTTAAATTATGCAAAATTCTAAGCATTTTTGAGAAAGATATATTTCAACTATAAGATTAACATTTTATTTGCCAAATTCTTCAGAAATTAAAAGTTTTCACTTAAGCAAATTTCTCCACTACAAATGAATCGTCACCAGAAATTAAGAAAATAGACTAATCGAACTAATTTCTTTACCTTCCCTGATGAAGTATCCTGATAATTTGAGAGAAACTAATTAATTCCTTCTATATACTAGATGTTTAGTAAATGATTAAAGTAGATTCCACATTTATATCTAAAAGTTTTAAGAAATATTTGTTCCGCTAGAAATGATGAGATATTTTTTATTTTTTATTTATTTATTGGAATTTTCGACCAACGATAATATTATTTTTGTGATTGATCGCATTCCCTATGAAATTAGTACATTGTTTGCTAATAGAAAACTTTTTATGGCTCAATATTCATTTAACGTTACATATACATTTAACGTTACAAGTTTTTATGCTAATTATTCAAAGAGAAAAAATGGTGAAATAAATAACCGATGATGGTTAGCATTTTCGAGAAAAGTATATTTAAACTATAGAAATTTAATCTTGGTAAATTTTCAGAAATTAAATGTTTTCAATTTCTTTTTTGCTCTAAATACGCTTTATTTTACTTACTAATTCGTTTTAATTCACCATTTATTAAATTATTATCAACAATTACTAATTTACCTAACTCTCAGAACAAAATTCTTACAAAATTCTCCTACAAAATTCTATGCATTTACTTTTATTTTCAATTTTACTTATTCAGTTTGTTCAAACTGTGGCTGTTTGCAGTAGTAGTAGTAGTAGTTCATTTACGTCGCACTAGAGTTGCAGAATGGGCTATTTGCGATGGTCTGGGAAGCATCCCTGAGGATGATCCGAGGACATGCCATCACAATTTTGATCTTCTGCAGAAGGGATGGCACCCCCGTTTCGGTAGCCCTTTAAATAATTGTGTCAAAGAGAAGATGCACCAATGCAACCACACAGCACGTTTTATTAAGCTTGATGTTAGGGAGAGAAAAGCTGTTAGACTGTACTTTCCTTTTCTCAAACCATGAATGGCAACAAGGTCCAACAGCCCAAAAAAGTTTTCATTCAGACGTGTGGCATTGTGATTTGATTTTTTCTCCTGCTGCTTCTTCACGATATGGGAGACCAAAAGCTGTCTTCTTTTTTTTTTTTTTTTTTTTTTTTTNTTTTTTTTTTTTTTTTTTTTTTTTTTTTTTTTTTTTTTTTTTTGAGATGCAATGGTGGAAGGAGCTGTCTTTTTTCTGGGATGAGGTGAAAATTGTTGATTTCTTATCCAACTTCATCGTATGAGTATGAATTCGTCAACGCATTTCAATTTGTCTGTAATATTATGCATTAGTAATTTAATGTTGTTGAGTATTTAGTTGATTTATTTAAATTTAAATGATAAGAGACATGGCTTCATAAGCCATGATTGAGTATATTAATCAAGAATTTTAAGAAATGGAGATGTACGTAATTCTTTAATATTTTTCTCATTATTTCAATGCTCCTTTTGCTATTTTTTTAAAATTAATCTTTTACCTTAGAGAATCATATAAGTAAACTAACTGTTAAACTTTGAGTGATTGAAATCCCGCGTCTGTTTTAATCGCTCGGTAAATTTTTTTTACTTTCATCTACTCTTTAGCGTGCAGCATATTTTTATGTTTAAAATATAATTTTGATTAATTGTAGTGGAGGCTGATTCTGCTATCATGCATACTTTGATCTAAAAAAAAACTATTAATAGGAACTAATAGATTAAATTTATTCTCTAAATTGTTTATTATAAATCTAAACTAATATTATTTAGCGCTTGTACATCAATGTTAGTAAATGGATTACTTGTACTTCTCACACGATAAAATATTTAACGTTGACACTTTAATGGGCCATTTATTTCTAGTAAAAGTAAATTAAAGTATTTTTGGAATTGAAATTGTTTAAAGAATAGTAGATGATATAAGAAAACTCATTTAGTTTACAAAAAAGCCATTTTTTTGTTTAAGTATATTTAACACGGACAACCGGTGGCTGAGCGGTAGCGCTTCGCGCTGTCGTGCCACTGGTCCCTGGTTCAATCCTCGGGCCGGGCTAGGTTGACTCAGCCTTTCATCCCTTCAGTGGGACGATGCTTACCAAGCATGCTTGGGATCTAAACACTGGGGGTTCCGCGTTCGGCTGACCACCTGCCCCAGAGCCCAAGGTCAAGAAAACTGAGATGGGCACAGTAGGCCTTCGCCCTCTAGGGCTGTCGCGCCGCTGAGTTTTAGTTTAGTTTAATATATTTAACACGACCTATTAGGAACTTATTGACTTTTACTTTTCTTTATTTATAAAATAAATTTTATAGATACTGCAAAATTCAAAAGGAGTAATGTATTTTATAACTTTTATACATTTTTTTAACCGAACAAATGGTTACCAATTTCATTCAAACGCACTTCAAGAAAGCTGAAGTTATTAACAAATGAAAACCTAAATTAAAAGTGGTAAAAAAAGTGGTGGTAACTATACTTCCCTCGGCCTTCGAAATGGTTAACTTGCAGTACGGCCGGGTCAGTAATATGACAGAATTAGTGTATCACACGTAGTATTGCAGCCGTAAGCAGGATTTAAATTCTCAATATATGCAACAATTATTCTAATGCATTTCCAGTTATAATTATTAAGTGAGAATATTTAGTAAAACTTAAAATAAATTAAAAACTGAGCATTTTCAAGAAAGCTATATAATTGCTCTATTGTATTGGACAGAAGCAAACAATATGGTTTTCATAGAGTATTTCCTATAGTATTAACATAAATATTTTTTTCGAAAAAAATATTATATAAATAGTTATTGATAACGTTCTTATTGTGTAAGAATAGTACCCTCGGAAAGATTCGAACAGTCAATGTTTGGGATCATCTGTTAAAATATTTTAAGTGTCGAGTACAAGAAAAAGCACTCTTTTTAGTAAAAGACTTTGATCTTTTTATTTTATTTTTTGAGTTTCCGAAGTTCAAAGGATATACGGTCTCTTGAATTCACGTCAGTATTTATTGTGAGAAACTTTTTTTTTCTTTCGTTTCTTACCGACAAATTTTTCAGGCGGAAGGCTTAGTTTTCTTGACAGGTGTTACGTCGAAACACTTAACTTTGTCTCAAGGATAAAAAGTTTTTTTTATATTTTTTTTATTGGATTGCTTTGATATTTTAAGAGGTTTCTTAAAATAAATAAGGTTTTGGAATTATTTCTTTACAATTTAGTATTTATTGATATAAGTATTAAATGTAACATTTATTATGTTCGATAATTTTTTTCTGTTATAGTAATGACCTTTAGAGTAAATCAAATAAATATTGTAATAGATAAATTAATTTGATTGTTGTTATAACAAAAATGTTTTATTTACATACCATAAAAATTTTTGAAGGTTGAAAAGATTACATATTGCTGCAAACTTAATATGGTGCACAGTTCAATTCTTTTAACGCACGTTTTGAGATTCGCTGAATGACATATTAATTACACGATTCTCTTGTTTAATTCGATCAATTCAACTTGGTTCTACTTTCAAAGTTTAAATTTAAATTTTGAAGTTAAATTTAATGCCTAAAACATTTTTCCGTGCAATTAACTACAATAGTCAACTATTTCGTAATCGTTATACGTATAATTTATATATATAATATATTTAATCAAAAGAAGCACATGTAATCGTCATTCTTTGAATGTTTTTAGTAATTATTACTTTTCACCGTAGATTATTTTTACGTGTAATCATAGTTCAATATCAGTTTTAGTTTCGATTACTATAAAATAAATAAAATACAACAACGTGGAATCATGATAAGATTTAAACAATAAGTAAGATTACCCCAACAGTTAGCAATAGATTACTTATACCTAATTACATATTTTTTGTTCTGTTACAGTACATAAAATAAGCAATCAAAAAATTGAAGAATTGGTAAAAATACTTTGTATTCTCAATTTTTTAATCAAACTGTACAACAGAGTGTTAATTATTCAAAAACAACGGAGAAGAATTTAAAATTATGAAATATTAGTAAAAATTTGCTATATTTAAATTTTTTGCTCAATAAATTATATTTTCTATTATTTTGCAACCATAATTTATTTAAATAGGCATAATTAACAGGTATGTTATTCACAGATACCTAATAGCAAATAATTTAAAGGAAATATTAAATTTGTATAAAATATTGTTAATCCTGATTTAAACATATTGTAATATGGTCACAAAGTTTCTTATGTATATATTCGGAGAAAACTATAAATAATTCATAACGATAATTATTTATAGTCTTCAATGTTAAGTGAGTCTTCATGTTGCGTTTTTTCCAGCATTTTGTCGCAAAACATTCAAATACAGGAGGATTTCTTATTTAAAAAAATTATTTCTTATTTAAACGCAGTGATAATCTTATTCTTACAGAAAATATCTAGTTACAGAAAATTCTAGTTACAGAAAATATCGCTTTTCATTTCCCAATTGGTGCACATTACTCAAAACATACTTTTATATATTTTAATGTGTTTTTATTTACATCATTAGGAAATAGATGCCAAATCGGCGTTGTAGGTGGAGTTTCATTGATCACGTCGTCGAATACTGATTTATTTCCCATGATAAAATGCTAGGGTTGAAGACAAGCAATACTTTTCCTTTTTTATTTATATCTACTGGTATGTTGCCACATATTCGCCCCATTTATCAACAGTATTGTAATATTTTTAAAAAAATATTTCTCTTATAATCCATTTACACCGAAGAGCCATTACATTATGACCACCCTTCTAATAGCATGTAGGACCACCTTTAGCCCTCAAAACTGCTAGCGCACGCCGTGGCATTGATTCCACAAGGTGCTGATAGGTAGTCTGAGGCATCTGGTACCAAGCGCTCAAAAACTGGTCCTGAAATTCCCTCACATTGCGAGTGGGTAGCGTGGCAGCACGAATTTGGTTTTCCAAGTAGGACCCCAAATGCTCTATTGGATTAAAATCAGGTGAATTTGGGGGCCAAGGCATGACTTGAAAGTCACTGGAATGTCACTCGATGACGATTCGACCCTTATGACATGGTGTATTATACTGTTGATAAACACCATCCCCCGCAGGAAAAACTGTTGCCATGAATGGGTGAACTATGTTCAAGTAGCTTACAGACGTCAAGGGTTGTTCTATGAGGATTATGGGTCCTAATGTGCCCCATGAAAACATTGTTCCTGGGTGAGAAATCATGAAAACCTGGGTGAACCTATTGTTATAGATGGAGAGTGGTCATAATGTAATGGCTCTTTGGTGTATGTAACCCAGGTTGTTTCCTCATTTTATTTTGAGATAAAAATAGGGATAAAATGATGGGATTCAATGTACTCAACCAGCGAACCGGTTCTGCTGACGTAGTCACTTTTCTACTCATGCGTATGGTCTAAGTATGTTGATATCACTGTAAGTTGTTTTTCTGAAACAGCATTCCATACTGAGTATTTCTCCACTTCGATTACGCTAACATGTTAATTATGTATTAGGAGAACTGAACTTCTCCTTTCAATATTCTTTGTTTCAAATTCTCATTCATTTTAATGAGACATCTAATAAAAAATTTCCAATAAATTCAGACTTATTTCCACCGGAAGCATTTTGACATTGTAAATTATTCATGCAAATAATTCTATATATTAGTATACAATAGCAAAATATAACAGTATAGCTTCGCACTGGCTGTAGCAAATGCTTACTTTTTTTAAAAATTAAAGTCTTGCTAGAAAAGTCAAGTTAAATCCCTTTTTTCACCATATACAAATACGGGCTTTTAAAAATTATATCATTCATATCATATATCATATAATTTTTATGGTGGGTTAGAATTTCTGCAATATATATTTGTAATTAATAAAATATTGTAACCAATATTAGTAAGTAATAAAGTTACAATTAGGTTCTACCTATGTAATCTTAATCTTTACTGTGTTTACCTCTTTTCACAATAACAGAAAAAAAAACTACGATGAAAGTGAACTAGTTTTAAGTAGAAACTTTTATTAATAAGATTGTTATAAGTTCTCAAAAAAGGCTTGCTTCAAAAAATGCTGAAAGCTGCGGATTTGTGGTCCTTGAACTTATCTGACAATCCATGTAATTAATCCTTGTACCACTTCTCTAGTCATTTTTTGTATGGTTTGCCTAACTTAAGGAAGTAACTAAATATTTCGTACTTCCAAGAATCTTGTACTTCACATGAAAATTTTTATTGGCTTCGCAGATTAAATTGATTCTACAAAAAATATAGTCTCTTTTTTACGTATATTTGAAATGCTTAGATGCGAAAAAAGGCTTTCTGAAGATGTTTTTTATTTTTTTCCCGAGAAAAATGCACAAGAAGTGTTTTCAACTACTGTCTATAAAACACATAAAAAATAAAATAAAAATATATTTTTACGGAAAGTCAAAGCTGTACTAAGTACTAATAGTCAAAGCTATTGGATTAAAAATTAAATTCTGAAATTAGTTTTACATTTCAGAATAATAAGCTGAGTCTTGTTTAGGCAACATGAGTGGAAACTTCAGAAACTTCAGAGAAGTTGCATTTTTTTTTGCTTTTTTTTTACACATAATCTTTAAAATAAACATTAAATAAAATTTCACTTTCTTCTGTTAAGCATTCCTACATAATCTTACAGTATTATATTACAAATTACGTTACATATACGTTTACTTTAGCTCCGAAACTTATATGCAATCCAGAAAAAACTTTTAAAAAAATGAAGACAAACAATAACTTAAGGCATACAAGTGGATTGAATTGCCAAAATTCAGTCAAATTTTTATTTTACTAAACACAAGGCATGTAGTCAAGAATAATTCTTAGTGATTATTGAAAATTATGTCTCATAACTGTTACAATGTACCTTAAATGCAACGTGAGCCGTGGGAATACAATACGAGCGGGATTATTCACAAGCATATTTATTTATTACAAATATTTTAAAGAAAAATTACATTTCAAAAATGAAACAAAAAATAGAACATGGAACATTCTAGAGCATGGAATATAGGTATCAATCAACTCACTGTTTCTTTTAAATAAACATTCTGAAAAACATTACGATATTTCAATGTTTAGATGGTACGATATTTAACGATTAATATTCCCATTAAGAAAAAAAAACCCTAAATTTCTGCTTATTGATTCTTGACAATAACGGAATCGTTTTCACTCCAGTCGTATGAGCTCATCTCGATGTCCTGTAATCTTGTTTTATTCTCTGTAATTCTGAATTCCTTGTTAATGACAGTTACTACCTCTTCATATGGCATGGGAATGCGTTTCACCCTGATTTGTCCGTCTTAGCCGCTGAGGTTTTACTTGTTCTGTTTTTCATTTTTTTCATTGTCGACAACCAGTTTTTTTAAAAAATTTTTTTAGTTTTGTTCCTCAACTTTGTTTTTTCATTTTTCTTCAGCAATTTTTAGTTTTATAATTCAAATTATTTTTATTCTTTCTTATTCACGTCTGCACTACTCGAAAATGGGCTCCTGATTTGCGCTTGAAGCATGTCGACTGTTATTTTCGATTCGTAAATTTTTGAAACCAATGGAGTTTGCACCCGAGCAATGCCATTTTTCTAATTATTATATATTGTTCTCCTAAAAGGAAACACATTTGAAAGAAAACTAAAAAAATACAAATGGACTTAATTTCTCGTGTTTGTGAGCCTCTATTTATGTCCATAAGACCAGTCAGCCAATATTCTAATGAAATTAATAATTTATACAATGCTACAGGTAAAATTAGAGCTGTCCAATTCAAAATTGATTGTTATTTAGGTATTATGCAATTCTATCCATAATTCACTAGTATAAGATTACAAGCAAATGATAGAATGGACAAATACGAGGTCCTTGAATGACCAGATATTTGATTTCTGCTAACTTAATATCCCTCATTATGTTCTCAGATTGAACCAAGAAGCATCAATTACTGAAATCATGCTTAGCTCAATAGGTCTGACGAAACAGGAATGACCTCAATTGAACATCTAATCGGACAAATAGATTCAATTAGCAAAGCAGACCTTACGTGATGTGATACCTAATTATTGCATCAATTCGATTACGATTAAATTTATAGTCTTCTTTCCTGCAATTCTGATTGTAAATTATGTGTTTTACTGTACGCTAATGCTATATAGATTGCAGAAAAAGATGTTTTGGTTTACGAATGGCAGAATAAATGTTCATGGACATACAACATTTTATTTTGTTATTTTTGTCAATATATATATATATATATATATATATATATTTATATAATAGTTAAAATAGATATACTATATCTTTGCATGGGCATTTGTGAAAATATCACATGTAAATTACATGCATGATTTCTTAAATTGTTAATTAGTATTTTTAAAGGTAACTA
>NC_092206.1:35092414-35126824 GCF_043381705.1 Parasteatoda tepidariorum | reverse complement strand
ATTGCATATATATATATATATATATATATATATATATATATAGCATATATATACATAGCATACATGTACAGCAAAGGACAACCAAATGAAAACCGAACACCTACCACTATAAAGTGGGAAGTGGAAATACTTTCGTAATATGTAGAAAGTATTGAAAAGTATGAAAATTAATCAAAAGTATTTGCCAAAATTACTAATGAGATGAGATTATCAATGTTCATGTATCATTAACCTGGCCCTTTTTTGCCCTTCATCTTCGTAATTAAACCCATGGACACAAAGGCTTTTCACCTAGATACCAAACATGTGGAAGTCACAAGAGGAAAAATTCGGCCGATACAAAGGATGTTGAAGCGTTTTCAAACTAAACCTTTGAAGCTTATTTTTCATCAGGTTGGAAGTATACGGATAGCCTTATCATGCAAAAGGATGGTCCCGTCAGATACTTTACTGGTTGTTTTTAGCTACAACGTCTCTGCTCAGTGCTTGGCATCGATTATTATTTCGTGCTCCAAGGAATCAACAATTAGAAAATATTTGCAGTCAAAGATGGTCATTATACTATTAATGACACACATATTGGAAGTTTTCAATGTCTTTGGAGGTGTCGGAGTAAAAGATTGGCCCTGTTGTTTATTCTCTTACTCTAAATTGTAACATCCCTTTTCGTTCCCTGTTTCGCTATGCAACAGAAGCATGCTCTTCCTCATGATACCATTGTAAATAAATCAGATATGTAAGAATTCGTTGGTGCAGAACCTTCTTTGCTCAGCAGGTCGGGTAATTAATCCCCGTAATTATTCTTCAATTAGAGACCAGCAATTTTCTCACTACTCTCACATTTACTGCTACCATACATCTGTTCGTTTTCAATAAGCACGTTTCCAGCCACACCGATGGTAGTATTTGTAGGTAACAACAATATTTTCACCTTTGTCGATTAATGTGTGGTTTGATTTTTGTGGTGATAGTGGTGTGGTGATTGTGGTGATTTGATTTTTATTTGTCTGCTCCTTATACTCATCATTTCATATTTAACGCTACATATGAAGCCAGAAATACTTAAAATATGAAGAAAAAAAATCTTGAGATATAGTTCTAGAAAACTACTGCCTTGGAAATTAGAGTTCAAATAATTTTCTTAAGATGAATAAAATTGTTTTGATGAGATGTTAATTTTGAATTGAGTGACGTGACCAAGCGACGCATGTAAATTGAACTTAAACGTTGCACGTGAAGAAAAACAAATAACTTCTCAGATTTCAATATCGTGGACAATAATCCACTGATTATAGAAACCATGAGTAATTAAACCTAAATACGAATTCTAAATGCAAACTAAGTCCTTAATCAATGCAATCCTTGAGTCAATGCAATCTCAGAATCGATTGATAGTGCATCTATTTTCATTGATATCATTAAATGATTTAAAAAAATATATATATGTGCATATGATTTAAATTTTAACTAGCTTTCTTGGATTTACAGGAGTAGCAGTATCATCGGTTGAACAAATTTTCAGCTGAAAATTAGAATTTTGGAAGAAAGCAGCTATGCTATATCACTCGAATTCGTTGCAAGAACCAATTTAAACATTAAATGATTTCTTGTTATAAGTTTTTGAAAATATTAATCTTCTTTTTTAAAAAAAATAATCTTCCTGTGGTTTTTTTAGCATTCAAAAGTTAATTTTTGAAAATTTATTCAAATTTCACTAATGCGCTTCCACCAAGTTCTATACTTAAAAGGTAATCATTAGATTCTGAAAGCAGATTAGCAATATCAGTTTGAGTTTCCATAAACAAAGTCACTACTCTACGTAATTCATAGATCCAAAGATTCATATAATTCGAAATGCTGGATTAAACAAGCAAGCTGTGTCAAACAATAACTCCATTATATTGACTCTGACCTTCATTGATTCGAAAATTATTCACTTTTACTCATTTCAAAACGACGCCTGAATCGCGTCTTCAATAAGGTATGGCCGAATTAATACTAAAGCTTAAGTAGCAGGTTACTTGATTTTCACATGTTTAGAATAGTCACTCTAATTTCGAATCAGTATTATTTAATTGTGAACACTTGATCAAATTGACTGATTAATGCTTATTAAGGGTTGATACTACATGAAGTCGATATATGTTGATGGATTATTCTTACGGGTAGATACTTTATCTAATCAATACACACTATTTTAAGTTTTTTTCAGAAATGACAATATTACATTACTATATGAAGCCGATACATACTAATTTAGGTTTCTTAAGAGTAGATACTATACGAAGTCAAATCAAAAGAATCTTGTCATTCTTAGATAGATTTTAAATACAAATTGAATTTTATACTTATAAAACAATCTTGAGCATTGCATGGGAAAAATATACTTATTATATAGTTTTTTAAAGTACGAAATGATTAATCGAAAAGAAATGATAATATCTTGAAGTAAGTCTGATATTGTATAATGCTTGCATTTTGATAAAAGCAAAATTCAGTTTATATATGATACTAGTCATTCAGACGAAAATACATCATGATATTAAGTTTTCTTAAAGCATTACCGGTGAACTAGTATTTTCTCTTAGCTTATTCTTTCAATTTCTATTATTCTATTACTATTCCAATTATTTCTATTATATTGAAATATGCAATAAGAACAAATTTTTTGTATTTTTTCTTGTTCTATTGGAATCATATTTGGTATAATTTATATATGCTCATCACATGCTTAGTGATACTTTTTTTAAGAATATTATGTGCAAAAATTATCTTTAATAATTTGTTTTGAATATCTTCAAAATATTTTTTTTAACAAAAATATTGTCATGATAACATTATGTAATTAAACATGGTATGAAGTTTTGATTTATATAACTGAGCAATTTTGAAATTAAAAACAATAAAATTTAATCATATGGAAATATTTTTCCGAAAAATCTTTAGATAAACTGGTTTTCATAAATCAAGTGCAAATATTATTTAATTTTCATTTGTTCTTCAGGTGTGTTGATAATGTTGCGATGCAGATGTTGTTGATTGTGCGAAATGTACACAATGCATGTACAGGCAAAAAAAAAAAAAAAACACCATCTNAATTTTTGAACTAACAATTGGATCTTTACGTACTAAGACTCATTCTAAATGGATCAAAAATGTGACCTCAATTATGTTAATTACTTAGTGTAAATGACATTTTGAGTAAGGAAATCATGCAAGAAGAAAACGTAATTTCCATGAATACACACACATTTTTCCGGCTGATTTGGATTTTCGATTTCCAAAATATAGGGGTAGCTTCAATCAGGGCAGTATGGTTCTAATAATTTAGTCAAAAGAGCTGTCGAAATTTCGAAGTATTTAATCTTAAATATACGTTATACATATTTCACCATGTCAAAATTATTTGAGAGAATCAAAAAAGATTTTTCACACAATTAAAATATTTATTTTTAAAAATATAATAAATAATTATTAATTTTTTGCCTGAAATTATTTTTTTAATATTGGTTATTAAATTAAAACCTCTTGTTCAAACTATTAAGGCCATATTTCCGAGATTGCAGTTACCCAGTATAAGTGAGAAATCCATATCAATCGGATTAAAAAGGATCAGATTAATTTATTCAGACAAAATGCGATTTCGTGTTTGATTTGGAACTTAAAATAATGTCTGCACAAATTAATTATCATGTTTAATTACCCTTGAACCATTAAGATTGAATTTTAACACGTGAAGATACGATCATTAGTTTATGATTTTTTTGCGCTCTATACCTAACAAGCCCAAAATAACCATTGTAATCAGCATGTATGTATTTAACTTACATTTAAAATGTTTGAAATCTCATTAAAAGTTTTCTGCTTACTTTTTGAAGCCATTTCTGAATTTTAATAATTTATCAAAATTTAAAGACTTAAATGTGTAAAAAAAGACCTTAAAATCTGGATAGTTATGAACATAAAAAACAAAAAGTAGAGTCCAGATTGAATATCATGAAAACTCAAAAATCTTTTTGGTATTTTTCTACTATTATCGAAAAATTCAAAATTTCTCTTTTTTTGAAAAATAAGTTTTTTTTTTTAAACTTAAAACAAATTACAATGCAATAATATTAAGGTAATGCGATCTCATTTCAGTAACTCGTACAGCATTTGAATTTTTAGTGTCTTTTCAATCTGTGAAACTGTAAAATTCTCCTTTTTTATATTATATTTTTTTTAAAAAAAACGCATTATCTCCTAAAATATTTTTCTTCGTGATGGTGAAGTGGAATTCGCTTTGTAGTATTCACAGAAATTTCAAAATTTCAAAAATTCTGATTTTTCGAGAGTAGTGTATAATTGTTATTTCTAATTCAATGAATTACTAAATTCAGAACGCCCTTTTCTTAAATTTTGTGTCCGCTGTATCTTTAGAAGTCAAACGATACTTTCTGTCTTTTCATTAAATACTGATTCTTTTAAAATAAATGGAAAAAATACTTAAAACTAAAAATAACAAAACAAACTCGATTACGAACCATATACTTATTCTTTAAAAAAAACGCATCTTTAAAGAAAAGAATATACATGCGGTAGTTATGCTTTTAACATTGCTAATATTTTATAGATAGTTAGCATTTTTTTTTCTTGTGATACTGATAGCTCTTATTTCTAATTTTTTTAGCTGTTTTTAAGCATTTTTGTTTTTTGTAACCAAGCATTTTTTGAAATGGGTGAGTTTTTATTACATGATTAATTTCATGATTGCAACTTACTAAAAAATTTCTGGAATCTCTTTTTTCTGCAATAAAAACGAAAAAACTTTTAAAACCTGAAAATGTCCACAGTGACTTGAGTCAACAGGGCTTTGTTTAAAAATACGAAAATTTATAATTGTGCTGATCATACATTGTAAAGGACAGATTAAAATTTATAAAATATCTAAAGCTACATTTCTGCAATTCTTTTAAATTTGCATTAATCAACCTTGAATACATATTTTAATAGTGTGCATAACGCAATTTTAAAATTAATCGAAGTTAGAGAGTGGGTTACTCTTTGATTATACCAATAAAAGGATATCATTTGTATATTTTTATTGGTTTTAATACCATGACACATGATGGACGTAAGGTCTGTTTCATTCTGAAACAAAAAATGTCAACTCGGTACCGGATATCCCTTTCTATGTCACACTTCCTTTTTCATCCCTTTTAAAAAAATAATGCTTACTATCGAGAAGTATGTGCCAACAAGCGAGAATAAAGTAAGGGATGTGAAAGGAACCTGTTTATCCCTTGTTTCTTTTATCTTAGACTTTAGTTTGCAAAGAAATACAAAAGAATGGCTTTTGTGCAATGTTTGCAGCTTTTCTTTAGTTGACATAACTTGTCTACTGTTCCTAGCATTTTAATGAAAAATGGTTTTTTAGTCTATACATTGATTTTATATATATATATATATATATATATATATATATATATATACACACACACATANTATGAGTTTTTGCAGCTTATGCGCAATAAATAAAATTCATTGTTTTTCATAATTTTTTTCGTGTTTTTTGTATTTATTTATTATGATATATATATATATATATATATAAGTTCAAAATGAAGATAAAACAAAGGGAAATTACAGACATATGATAAAAGGGGGGAAAGAAAAATAATTATAAGAAAAAAGTAACAGACAACTCAGCTAGAAAAAAAAGGATACAATTTTTTGAAAAAATTCTGGAAAATAAAAGATATAATCTTTTCATCAGCCCACAAGATTATATCCGCAAAAAAGAGTGTTTTTTTGATATTGTATCAATATAGCCAAAGCAACATATATATTAATACAATAGTGTGAGGAGCACTCAAAAAAATTTTTTTACAAAAATTACAACAAATAAATCGAACACAATAAGTAAAAATAACGCTTAAAACAGAAAAAAAAACAGAATCAAACAAAATCTATAAAGCGAGTAGCGAATATATATATATATATATATATATAATTTAAGTAGAATACTATATATATACACACATATATGTATATTAATATTAGTATTAAAATGGCATATAAAATACTAAACATTATGTCAAATTAAAAAGCGACAAAATTACTTTGTTTCAAAGAGAGAAAATATTTCCTTTCACCCTTGAATGAGAATTTATTTTCCAATTTAATAGCAAGAGTCGGTGGAAACACGGCGAAGTATCTTCCCAAATACAGTTCTAAGGATCCAAAACAATCCCTTATTTGCGATACTACTAATATGCATGTAAATTAGCATTCGAAAGAAACCCGAATGTAATTTGAATACGACTAAACATTATTCATGAGAAAGCTTTTCAAATTATGTTATTTCTCAAGTACAATAAATATTTTATACAATATTACTTTACCGTCGTAAACAGTGTGAGATTTAAAAGATGATAAACAACTTTTTTTTACTTTTATTCTCAGATATTTCCGGTATAAACAATTGGAATAATTGGAGCACCAATTTTATCATATCGTTAATGACTCTTCCATTGATTTTGTTGTTTTTGAAACTAGAAAACTTTAAATGTTTATAATTATGGAAGGCGTTTAAAGCAACAATTTGTAGTAAATTCAATAAAGTTAATATTCGTTTTATTTTTACTATTAGAGTTGGCGTGGGTCTGCTGGAGGCCATTTTAGATTTTGTAAGAAAAATTTAGGTCAGTAAAACATAGAAAGAAATAGATCCCAATAAAATAAGTGTTATTATGATAATAAACGTAGTTTATTTTCAGAGTATAAATTGTTTTATTTTTGTTATTAAACTCTGTTTTTTAATGTCATATTCTTAAGCAAGTACAAAATTGACTGTCTTTAAAGGTAATTTTTGAATTTTATAATTGCAAATATGATTTTTTTTTATTTCAACTGTTAGTGTCAGTCATTTGTTCCCCAAAGAGGCTTAAAAGTTTAATTCCAAGTAATGCATTTAATTATAACTTATTATTTGGAAAAAATAAATAATGTTTCAGTTTTTAAAATAGCATTTATTTCATTGAAATTTTCAAATGAAATTATATTAGTTTTAATTTTTAATTTGTAACTGTAATAGTAACTTTTAGTTTTATTTGGAATTTTTAATTTTAGTTATTAAATTTAAAAAAAAAGCGGAGTCAATAAGAAAATAATTCCATTTCCACCATGTTGGAGAATTAGCCACTGCATTATTTGTGATCTTGAAAAGTCTGGTTATACTTTTTAAATATCTCATTTTATTCACAGAAATTTTTAATAGATAAATAATTACTTTTTAAATATAGGATGACTTCAAAAATAATTAACTGCTGTTTCATAATAAAGGCAAGGAAAAAATATATGTTATGAAAGAATAATATTAAACAAGTCATTCACATCGCCATAAACCTACTAAAACTAAAAAAAAAATAAACAATGAAATTTCAAATATTTGTTTGAAAGAATGCTTCTTATTAAAGCATTCCTTTTCAAAAGTACAAAACTCGCTCTTAATCCCCTCATTTAATAATCCATTTACACAGTTAATGTTTTTAAAAAAGTCATTTATTTTAAAATCGAATTTATTTAAAAAAAATGCTTTAAAAAAAGAAAATGGTGAAAAAATTTTTTTTTATTACGCTAAGATTATTAAAATACTTGAAAATTGAACTTAATTTTAATTTGCATTTCTATAAATATTATTGTTTAAATTCTTATTTTTGAGCAATTTGGTTTATCTGATCACTTGTAAATTTGACAGTTTCAGGAAAGAGAACACTGTGTTGATTTATAAAGAAAATGTTCGCATGTATAAAGAAATGCATTATAATAAACATATATTAGGTGCTTATATGCAATGTAATAGATTAATTATGTAAATTATAATTTCTAATAAACAATAAATTAATATGTTTTGTTATTTTTCTATCAATAAGTAAGTTATAAACATTCAGATTTGCTAATAAATAAAATCGAACATTTACTGTTAAAAAAGCAAAACATTATAAACTATAAACTAATGTACTGAGATAAAAAGTATGGTCAAAACTATTATAATATTTAAAAACTTTCTTATGGCAACACAAAAAATATCGGTAATTTTTATTAAAATAACAATAAAATATGGCTTTTGTAATATGGTAAATATGGTACAAATTTGTAATTTTATCATGATACCGTAGAGCATGGTAAAAACCATTTGGACTAAACCAAAAAAAAAAACTATAAAAACCAAAAACCTTTAAGTTTTAATTTGATTTAAATGTTTGTTGTTAATACGAATTTAGATTTGAAAATCAAAATTTACGGCAAATCATTACAATATCAATTGAAAAACTACCAATGAATGGTTTAAATGCTCTGTATTTTGTTTTTATAAAGAAGATTTATTGTGTTTTAATAAAAATGTAATAATCATACAGTATAATAATTTTAGCAGAATTTTTTTCTGTATGGTCATGCCTATTTTGAGAGTAAAGACTGTCGCAAGCAGTAAAAAGTGAAATAAATAAGTAAAAAAAGCATGTTAGTAGTATATGTATTTTTTAAGTATTTATTTATTGTTCTTTTATTTCTTAATAACCCTCCTTGAGTATGCTTACCAAATAGGATTTGCAACTACTACAGTTTTACTCTATAATCTTGTAATTTTCCTCTATTTCAGAAGACGAAGGTACGAGTATTTCTAGGAATAATTCTCGGGAGAAGAAAACCTCCAGTGAAAATAACTAGCATTTGTGTCACAGAATGAAAACCACGAAAACCTATTCCAACAGAAAGGGTAATTTACGTACAAATCTATAATGTCTTACATCAGATAAAATATTCTTGCAATTAGATAGAGAAAGCTTTAGTCAATATAGCCAATATGCTTTGCAACGGTTGTAAAAATATCATTAATATAAGGAGTGTTTTATTTTATTTAAAAACCATCGTTGAACAGCTGACCCAATTTTTAGGTTTACAACTTCTAAACTTCAACTCCGTGAAATTGTTATTGTGAAACCAACCCAGAAGACAATGGAACTCCTAGATTTGGAATTGGGAGAAAATTAGGACTTTTTGTTGGAATTAACCGGCATTTGCGTTACATGCCGAGGGAAACCACGAGAACCTCCCAAGGTTAACCTGGCTTCAAGGTGGCTCTAACCCATGATCAGTCTACTATTGAGATTCGGGTTTCGTATAGACCAGAAAACGTTTGGATTCGAAACCGGTTCACCTTATTAGAAGGCAAACGCTTTATCCCCTGAGCCACCACGGCTGAAAAGGAATATACCAGCGGGAAATCGAATCCTGTCCGAAAGAAATGTTTGTAATAAAATAGAAATTAAAAAACTTACAAATGTTAATTTGCTAAAAGAACTGTACGCATTGCAAAAATATTAAAAACGCTAGAAATGCAAATTTTTTTCATTTTTTTAATAAAGACTAATTTTATCATATTTTGATCAAATTTACTAACTAATGATTTTCATTATTTAATCTATTAGTTTTTTTTCCAACCAGTTTTAGAATTTCAGACAATTATCCGAATAACATTTCATCAAATTTAAAATTTCAGATAGCTTTGAAGATGAACAAAGAAGCTAGTTACTGAAATGTTAATATCACAAAGGCTGAAAATAATAAATTCAGTGCTCCGTAATTTATTCTTCTGAATATATTTCAAAATATTTTACACTATCAAAAATGCCACTTCCATGAACCCATGAATAATATTTTGTAAAGAGTGAATAGTTGTAATGAGTTATGTCACAAAACGCACTAGTATCAGTCTAGATGACATACTTATGAATGGCTGCATTGAATATTCTAATAGTGAACAAATACAGTGAAATCCAAAACTTTACAATCAGTGACAAAGGAACATTCCGCTTGCCTTGCGTTTGAAGTAATGAGTTACGCAGAAACTGAAACATATTGTAGTGCGTGGAAACTCTTTTATTTATTATTTGCGAATCACGACAGTTTTGCGATCTATAATTATCATAAAGAAAGATATTTGTTTTCTAATTTAGAATTTTCGTGTACAGAAATTCTTCTAAAGCTTAATTTTCTATTATAAATGGTGTCTGCTTTATTTATTTATTTTTAATGGCAGACACTTAACATCTCGTTCTTCACCTTATTAGAAACTGGACGTTTGCTCATTTTACGTTACCTGTTGGGCAATTGTGAACCTACATCACGAAGCAACATTCCCAACGTCACAATGCAACATATACCCGAGGATGGACTACATTTACACATCACACAACAGAGGACAACACACAGAGAGAAACAGCAATACCTTGAGAGGGATTTGAACCCTGAACTATTGCCATCTCAGTCAGGCTCGCTAACTGCTCTTTCACCTAGCTAGCGATGTCTATTTTATGCAACTCAAAAGGTGAATATTTCTTAAAAATTTTAACTTTAAAAAAATACTGTAATGTTTTGAAATGTTCTCTTTTAAAACCAATTTGACTTTTGCTCAGACAGAAAAAAAATTAGACCAGTTCAAGATTAAAAGTTTTTTAATAAAATATTTGTATTGTTTTCAACCAAAAAAAAAAGAAAAAAAGAATGCAATATGTTTACATGAGCTGTACAGTCTAACTTACAGCCCGGTGTGTTTTTCTTTTTTAATGCAAAACCAAGAAAAGAAATTTCATCAATTTAAAAAAAAAAAACTAGATTTGCATAAACAATTTATTTAAATTATTTCTAAACATCATAACAATACTTTCTGTGGGCCTGTATAACAATTCTTTGCGAAAACATCAAGTATTTTCTTTTATAACACGACATAAAGTTTCCTGTTAAGTGAAAAGAAAAGAAAAACAAAAGGAAAATAGTAATAAGAAACAGCTACGCCTAATCTTTTAAGCCGTTACGGATTTTTTCCGCGGAATTACTTCATCTTCAAAGATAGATTTACTAAAACAGATGAGCTCTTATCTAAACAGTAAAATTAAGCCAGGTGGTACTATTTATTTTGGTAGAGATCATCAAGTTACTTCGGTCAGACAAATGCTTGAGTTTCATTATTTATTTACTCAAGTGACATTTTAATTATAAAGCAATAAAATATTTTCAAAACTTTAAATTTCTTTTGTTTTGAGTTCACATTTGTGTTTCGACAGTGTCTATACGTTTGTGGTAGTACAAAGAGAATTCATAATATATTTTTTCACTGATATTTCATTGTAATATATCAGAAATTCAGTTTTGAAATATTAGTTACGCAACGTTTTCTTTTTCTGAACAGCACAGTCTAGCTGATAAAATAGTTAAGTTATTAGACAGATTAAATACTATATATTGAATATTCGTGGGAACATATCAGTTTTTAAAAATTTCTCATCAAATGATTCTGAAATTTTTGAGCCCATTGACCAAGTAGAGTACTTGCTGACCAACCAATTTTGTGTAAATATAACGACCTAGGATCATTCCATTCATATAAAGGTTAGAGAGATCATTCCAAAATGACTGATCCTGCTGTCATAATTCAAACGTAGTCAAGAGATTTATACTAGGATAAAAAATAATGTTGCTTGATTTGCAAAGAAATGCACCAGAATCTAATTAACAACAATTTGATTATTATTGAAAATCCTTTTATGAGAGATTGTACGAAAGAAAAACAAGATGTAAATAAGCAATACACGATGTGACATGCTTTAAAGATGAAGAAATAAAAAATTGCATAAGCTATTTTATAGGGACAGTACACAAACGATTATAAGGACTCTTTCCCCATAAAAAAGACTAATTGCATTCATCAATGTTCACAAAGGAATAATATAAATCAAAATACAAGTATTTTTAAAAGAAAACATTTTTATTTAGTTTTCAAATAAATTTGCACTGTTTAGGCTAATATTTAAAATATTCTAATTTTGGAAAAGAAATTATAGTGGTTTTAAGCAATTTTCGGAAAAAAAAGAAGCATTGAACAAAACTATCTTTTAATTGCTTGAACGAATAGAACGAAATTCACGAAAATTCATTAAATGTTTAAAAGTCTTAATCTGTAGGTAAATAAAAATAATATTTTATAATATTTATTTTCATAATATTTATTTTTGTAATATTTATTTTTATGATATTTATTTTTATGATATTTATTTATATATATATTTCTAAAATATCAGGCATTTTCTTTGTTTTTCTAAAACTTTTCCTAGCTACCTTTGTAAATTATAAAATAAATTTCGCCCGAAAACCAAAAATACAGGATATAAATTATATGAAACAATAGATAAAATGAAACTAAAGCAGATTTATTAGACAAATTGAGGCTTAAAATGAAATTCTGGCTAAAGCTAAGAGCAAAAATTAAAGTTTCTAAGAAGATAATACGAAGAAGAATTTTTGGAAAGCTAGTCTTTTGTTTGCTTGTTAAGCTGTGTAACACGAAGTGTGTTTTAAGGTTCATTAAAGAAGATTTCTTTTACATCTCTTGCCTTTTACAAGCTTCCAAGAAAAAATACGTGTGTAAATAATTTTTTAAATCACATTTTATGTCTTTAACAGATTTTGTTTCATTAAAGTGATATTTTTTATGTCAAACAACTCATTGGACACTCAATATCTGAATTATATCTAATTATATATATATATATATATATAGTTTAAAATGATNAAATGCATATATATATATATATATATATATATATATGTTAAATTTAAAAAAATATATATACAATGTTGTACCATAAAGAATACACTGCGAACTCTTTTACTGTCTCGGGACATAAACTGGTGAATACTAATTTACACCAAGAGTGGTGAAGCGAAACATCAGAGATATATCTTTATGGGATCAAACATCAAGGACAGTTCTTGATGTCATGAAACACAAGTAATGTTTCTTAATCCTTTTTTTCCCCAATTAAATAGTTGCCACCATTTTTGGTGTTCAGTAGTAATAAAATGTTTAAGAAAGATAATATATAATACCCTCAGGGATCAGTGAAGTTATGTTTTCGATGAAATTAAAAATAGAATAGTTAGCTTAGGGTATATATATGAATTGAATTTTTTAAAATAAAACTAGCAAGGGAAACTTACGCATAACAGAGAGAATATTAAGGAAATCTTGAATTAGGCTAAACTGCACATAAGCGGGAAGAAATGAAATGCTATAAAATTATTTAATGCAAATAATGCAATTAATTCAAATTATTATTCTCTTTATTACGCCATTTGAAACGCCAATACTTTGAGCAACGGTTAAATTTCGTTTCTGTAAGTTCAACTGCCGTAAAGACAATGGCAATTTTTTTTCGTTCCATACTCAATTGTAAACAATCTCAAAACGATATCAAAGTACGTCAAAGTACTGTGGATGATATAAAAACATGTTTCTGGAATAATCCTAAATTTCAATAAAAAATATTTCCGGAACTGTATGAATGCCTTTGAGCTTGAAGAAAGCGCTTTCCATTATTGTTTAGAATTTACTGCTTCCATTGAGGTACATAATAACACTTGATTAGGTATTAACTAAAAATAATTTTACATTAAATATTTTTCGGGGATCGTTCATCATCAAATTACACAGCAATATTACACAGCAGATTTTACTGTGTATAAAATTTTCATAAATTTTTTATGCGTCATTTAAGGAATTTTTAAAATAAAAAATGAAATTTCTAATTCTTGGTGTTTTAAAAATATTTTTCTTATGTGTTATTTCTGTTGTTTATTTTTGAATACGGACGTGTTGACTTATAATTTTATTAATTTTTTCGCTACTATTGTTAGAAAGAAGTTAAACTTTAAATTTCTTACTGCTCTTTATTACTTGAGAATGAAAAATAGTCAAAAGTTTTTCATTTAAAAAAAAAGGTTACCATAGCATGTATTTAGCTCATTTAAATTTTAAAAACCTAAAAAGAAATCTTTCACCATTCCTCTCTTAAAAAAATGAAAAACAGCCTGAAATATGCCATTCAATAAATAATACATAATAGAGCTCCAACGGCTTCGAAGGTTGGTAGCATTTTTCTACCTCATACACTATGGAAATACACAATTGTAAGACATATCAACAAAATCTAGACTGCCACTTTTCCACAATTTTATTTTTCAGAATTATGGGTTACGAAGTTATCTGTTTCCCATTCGGACAGTTTCAAATGATGTGTCAAAAGCTTCCAAAAACGATAAAGACAAGAACTGTCACCAAAATAGCGTATACACTTTATCGCCTTGTGCCAAAAGTATGTCCACACCCACAAACACATGTGGATTAGCGTCGGCAACACAAGAGATATGAACAGGGTTCTACTACTCCGTTTCATGTTTTATTTCTTAAGATTTCCAAGTGGTAAGTTGTTTTTCTCTGAAAAGATTGATGATTGGTGGTGGTAGGTACAATACATATTTCATGGTATTGACGAAAGTATTAGTACCGTAAATATTAATGTAGATGGTAACGAGTGCTGAAAATCTTGCGTTTAGGTTTTAGGGAGAGAAAAGCTTACATTATTTGACATATACACTTCACATAAGGATTTCTATCATTTTTTTCTTGTTCTTTTAATTCTATTAAAGCAACATTTAATGTTTGCAATGACAGCCTCTGATTAAAGAAGAATCTTATTTTATTTTGAAGTGAAACTGAAACTTACACCAAAATCTATTCTAACTTACCTTGTAAGTATAATTTTTATATCTATGTTTACTAAAATATATGTTTAATCAAAGTGGCTGAGTGCTCAGACACTTAAATGTTATTGTGAAGAACTGGGGTTCGATTCCCAGTGGTGGCGTGGCACCCACGCAGCTTCAGATCGATGGGTACCAGGTAGTCTGCGAAGTAAAGATGGCTTGTGAGGAGTGCTAACGACATTGCCACAATCTTGCCGTGGGTTACAAAATTGCGAAGCCTTTATCTCCCTGTAATCCAAGCCTGCAATGGGCTGTTGCGGAAATGTACAACTTTACTTTAATCAGTAATGAATAAAGACCAAAAATTTTTTTTCAGTTTTCTAATAAAAACAAGTTTGTGTCACTGATTAAAAAGAAATAGTGTGAGCACACGTTTTTTTAAGCCACGCTGAAAATATTCATTTATCAAAATAATTTATTCTGCTCGCACAAAAGTTTCCTTTAGCTTCAAAATGTTTTGTACAAAATTATTCTACAGTAACTTGATCTATACGAAAATGTATTGTTACAAGTTTGGTTTAACAGTGACACATAACAATCCGAGTACATTAATTGAATAAAACAAATATTTTAAAACACCATATTTTTTGGGAATACAATGCATATAATGTTATTATCTAATATCCCTTTTTTTCAATTTCATCTTTCGAGCCTAGCCTTACTTGACTAAACTTGCTTTGGGTTCTTTTTTTGCTTGTTTTTTTCTTAACTCCTGCATCCCTAAATCATATTTGATCTAGTTTTTAAGAGCCCTTTTTGCAAGATTTTGTGTACAAAACTTTCATTGTATAAGAACCGGAGCATTTTTATCCGCTTCAAAACAGTAACTTTGTTCTTAACAAAGAGAAAAGCAAATTCTTATTGAAAAAATTCAATATTTGAATAAAAACTTCATGCTTAGGTTTGGTTAGAGTCTTATTTCCTTATATTTGTGTACAAGTCATTGCTTATCATTATGTTAACAAGATCAAATAATATATGGAGTCGTATGCAACACAGTAAAGTATTTTTTTTCCTTAGGAATGAAATACTTTCGATTCAATTAATAAGATGTACTAATAACTTAAGAGTATTTTTACATACCTGAAATTACGCCAGGTAATAAATGTAACAAAAGATCTATATTGCATAGTAACTATTATATCGTCTCTTTCTTTTTGCTAACAGAACTTCAGGTTTCTACGATACAATTTTTTTTAAACTTATTGAACAGTATGTGATTGATGAATTTATAAGATTGAATGCAACATATATTAAATTTTTAGAAGCAGAGAATTGGTAAATAATTAAACCAAACAAACTATAAAATATTTTAACTTATTGCTTAGTCTTTAAGAAAGTGTTTCGCTCACTAAACTACATCACTTTAGAATTCCTAACATTTCTAAGAAAAGAACAAAATTTTAATTATTAAATTATTAAAAAAATTAAATTATTAAAAATTTAGTTTTTAAGAGAGTTTGAAAAGCAATAAATTTTAGGTAATTCACATTTAGTTAATTACATCTTTAACAATCATTTTTCTTAAAAAATTTAACCTAAATTTATCTAGTGAATACAATAGTTTTTTATTAAGTTTTTTCGTTGTTTTACACACAAGTATGCTAATTTCGAGAGTTTTGGCTTTATAATAACGTGTGATGAGAAACAACTTTTCTAGTTCTCGTTTTTATGTTTTCACGGAATTAAATTACTTTGACTTCGTTTAAAAATTAAAATTCTTAACTCTAGTGTGCGTGCAGAAAGATGGTTAGAAAATACAGCGATGTAACTTGCTACACATCGTGTTTTATTAAAATAAAAATAAAAATGTACGTTTTCAGAAAAAGAAAATTTTAGTTCCAAGACATTTTTTTTTTACTGAGAATCACTTCAAATCTCTACATTTAAATTTATAATTATTAATAAATATTGCGTAAAAAAGATGTATCTAGTCTCACTGCTAAAACTTTATTTTTTTAAGAAAGTTGAAAATATTAACTATATATTGTTATTATGTAGACATAAAGTATAAAGTTTTAGAACCAATCAGATGTGCATTTTTAACAGAACATTTTTGGAAAAAAGGTAATTATAAATGAGTCTTAAAATGATAAGATAGTTTATGTTTAATAGTTTTGTTTTGCGTTTTAAAATAATACTTCAAAACCAACTTTTATAATAATTTCCCCATATCAATAATTAATTGCCATAAAAATTTATTTTCTCACACGAACAAAACAATTCAAAACAATTAGTCATAAAAAGAATTCATTGAACTTGCTTGATGATTAAACCGTTTTTATGATAAGGAATTTAATCAATATCTTTAAATTATGTTAAAAAATTAAAGTTTATGAAAAAAAATTTGATTATTTAGAATTACCTTTCTTTTATTTAGTCCAAAATATGTATTGGAATAAAAAAAATTATTGCTCAAAAAAATGCATTGGAATAAAAAAATGTATTTTTTTATATAGAAAAAGATTTTAACACACAAATTAATGTTTAACAGTTTTCCGACACCTTACGTGTTCATAAATTCTAAACACGAACAGAAAATCGTTATGAATTTTTCAAATTTTCTGACAATTTTCGTGTTCATAGAATATGAACGTTGACCTTAAAAACTAGATCAATTTTTTAAATTTTTCGGCTTCGGTTATTCAATTTTATTTTATTAAAATTTGGTAGCGATTCATGAGAGAAGGTACTTTGCCAGCTGTAGGTAACAATTTCGCTTCAGCAACCAAGTGAATTGTTAAGTAAAATAAATGGAGAGGTAAGAAAAACAAAAAATTGATTTTCAAGAATAAAGATAAACTTGTTATCACTTAACATAGAGATCCACCTTAAACAATTCTTATTATTTACAGTGTAGAGTCACGGGGGAAAAATTTTATGTAAAATTAACTTTTACTTAGAGAGTTTTCTTTGCTATTTCTTTTCAATATGAATAAAGAATTTTACAATTCACGACTATTTAATTTTATGGTTATCATTTGTTGCGTAAATATATGAATAAATATTAAATAATATATATAATTAATTAATGGTGGCTAAAAGCAAGAGTAAAAAAGTCATAGTTTCAAAATTAACTATTTTTTTAAAAATTTGCTTTCCAGAAATACTGCCTTAAGTTTTTCTCTCATTGGATTGCTTCATTAAAGTTCAAATATCTGCTTATTTTTTTAAAAATTTATGAATTTTTTTTATCAGACTAAGTCGATTAATTAGTTTTTGAGAAAAAAAATTATACCTCTTTTTCAATTTTTACTTCTTAAAAACATATAAAATGTTTTTTTTTTTTTTTTTTTTTTTTTTTTTTTTTNTTTTTTTTTTTTTTTTTTTTTTTTTTTTTTTTTTTTTTTTTTTTTAAATTTCGACTTTAAAAATTTCTCTAAATTTGCAATACTGCTGAATCCTTTTCCTTTTAAAGTTTAGATTAAACTTTTGCGTTGATGAAAGTTTCTTTTTTGCTTACTCTGCTTGTTTATTTGTATATCCTGTATTCAATAGATCAGTGTAAATGAAGAGTTTTGTTAATTGAGAGCATAAAAAAAGAAAGCTCTCATTAATAAGATTTTGGAGTGGTATATTCTTTGTGTTTTAATTATTATTTCTTGAAAACAATTTCAATTTTAACGTTAAGAGTTTTGCTAAATTTAAGATAAATTTATTATTTTTTCTTGATTAAATTAAAATAAAATTTTTAATTCAATCATATTAAAAAATATTAATTGCAATATCCTGTTTATAATAGATGAGTATAAGTTGAGAGTGTTGTTACGTGAGAGGTTAAAAAAAGAAAATCCCCCTTTAATATGAATCTGGAAAGGTTTGATTCTATGCTATTTAATCTTATTTCTTTAAAGCAATTAAATTCTAATTTAAATTTTGCCTCTAAGAATTTCGCTAAATTTACATCACTGCGATAGTTGCTTTTTTATTGATTAAATTTCAATTCTCTCTTTTGAATTAAATATACTTTTTCATTTCTCGTCGAAATATTAATTGTAATATTCTGTATTTATTAGAGGAGCGTATATTGAGAGTTTTGTAAACTGAGAGAATAAAATGAGAAAAGCCATCGATCTGATTATGGAGTGGCTTGATTCATTACTACTTTATTTAGTATTTAATACTCATCAACAACAATATTTCAGGAAAATGATGCTCTTGTCAAGATATGCTTTCGTCAGCTGACCCAGAACCTGTTTTGGTTTCGTGATTATGCTACTGATTGTTTTCAGTCATGTGATTATGAGAAGAATCTGCTCAAGCCTGATCTTAAACTGCATTTCTCAATTTTTTTTTTCTGATTCTATTTTTTAGTGAAAAGATAAAACAAATAAATTTCAGTTTAATAAAAGTTAATAAAAATATGATAACAGAGAGGCAAACTTGCTCCGGACAGCAAATATATATTTTAAAGTGGTAGTTTATCAATTATGATTCTTGGTTTAATAAATTCAATCTAGTAGATTTTTATCCACCACTATTTTTAAATAATTCGTAGGCTTATATAATTCACCACTTTATAGTACTTAAGTCATGTTATACCTTTTAAAAAGCAAACAAAAATAGTAAAATATTTTCAAAATTTACTTTGTAGTTATTTACCGTTTTTTATAATTATTTTGGCGTGTCCGGAGCAGTTTGCATCTCTGTAATAATGTATCATCTATAATTTTTTTCCTTGTATTTTTCATAAAAAAAAAATTTCCGACAAACATTAAAGTTAAAAGAATTTTAATGTCACCCCTATTACGCTACAATATTCAGTGTTATAATGCAGATAACATTAGAGTATTCCAGAATTTTATATAAACTTTCTATACAGCTCAACTGTTAGCAGTGCTAACTATGACCAACTTTAAACCAACATTATGCTAATTACCGAAATGGAGTGAATTTTGTATGGTTAAAGTGTATAATTGAAAGGGAAGGGAATTGAGGCCAATCATTTCTAAGAGTTACCCATTGTTTCCTTTGAAATGTTAAAGCAGATGCTGGAGCCTTTTTTTCTGATTCTATTTTTAAATTCTATTTTTCAGTGGAAAGATAAAACAAATATATTTCAGTTTAATAAAAGTTAATAAAAATATAATAATATATCATTTATAATTCTTATCGTTGTATTTTTCATTAAAAAATTACGACAAAATTTAAAATTAAAAGAATTTTTATGCCACACATATTACGCTACCACGCAGGATATTCAGTGTTATAATGCAGATAACATTAGAGTATTCCAGAATTTTATAAAAGCTTTCTATACAGCACAACTGTTAGCCGTGCTAACTATAACCAACTTTAAACCAACATGAAGCTAATTACCGAAATGGAGTGAATTTTGTATGGTTAAAGTGTATAATTGAAAGGGAAGGGAATTGAGGCCAATCATTTCTAAGAGTTGCCCATTGTTTCCTTTGAAGTGTTGAAGCAGATGCCGGAGCCTTTGTTTAAGTTCTCAATTAAATGTGATAGCTGCAACAATGTTTAAATTGGAAATTGCTCTAAGCCATATAAATTACACGCGCCCTTTATAAAGAGGATGATAAACTCGATTATTGTGAAATGGAGAGAAATATCAACAATCTTAATTTGACACTAGACTGAAAACGCCTTAAGTCACTTAAAATGGGGGATTTATTCTGTAAATTTTAAATTAAACTTCTAATGGTATTAATTTGAAACAATTCTTAAAAATTAATGAATTGTTATAAATGGACAATTTAACAAGCTTTTTCAGACTTTTAACAATAATAATTTTAATTTAGTATTTTATGATTTATTATAATAATAATTAAATCACGTAATATTAAAAAAAAAGCCCAATTTCTTTCTTAGAATATCTGATAATTACCAAAATGTTATTATTAATGCATGCGTAGCCAAAATAAATTATCCTGTTCCAAAGATCTGTTTATTTACATGTATACTATGCACAATTATGGGTGATAATTACAAAGTTTCTGGGACATAATAGAAGTGCTCAATATGCTTACTCTTTAATTTTTCAGCACATATCCCAATGTTTACCCTTCGATGCTGATTGGGCACATGTGTTCCTTTTATATATTTTTTCTGATGCTCTGATACAAGCAAAAATATATTTTCCTATTTTTTAATTGTATTTACTAGTCTAAGAAATCTGTTAGATTATCGGAATTATATTTATATTAAAACATAAACAGCAAAAAAAAGTAAAGTAGCCATACTTAAAAAAAAATATTAATAAATATATTTGCAAGATGATGAAATTTCAATAATGAATAACTAATTTTCTTTGATTTAAATAACTGCTAATTTGAATAATTATTGTTTGTAAGAGAGAGGTGTTTGGAAGATTTTTTCTTTAACGCAGAAAAAGACACCGGAATTTCATGCGGTATTTCGAAACCAAAAATTATTAAAACGCTGAATATAATATTTTAAACTTATTGGTATCTAAATTAATACAAATAAAATAATGAAAAAAGTATGGATGATAAGTTTAATAAAAACTTTGCGTCAAAGGGTTAAAATAGTCCCGTCTATACACTGGAAAGCATGTTTTAATCAAAGTCCATAATAGTAGCAGTGATGCATTCAAAAATTTTGGCATTGGGGTAGATGTGTGCATAAGCATAAATTTTTTCATGCGTACATGTGTGCATAAACATACATTTGTTGTTTGCATAAACATACATTTGTTGCATGCATAAACATACATTTGTTGCATGCATAAACATACATTAGTTGTATGCATAAACATGCATTAGTTGTATGCATAAACATACCTTTGCTGTATGTATAAACATACATTTGTTGGTGCATAAATATGCATTTTTTCATGATATGCTTACATGATGATCATCATGTTGCACTCCCCATGCCAACAACACTACCGAGAGGCATCACTGCTGTTGTAACGGACATTAATAGAAGCATGCTATTGGGTGGATCGGTGGATCTGTGTCACCATTGAGATGTGTATTTGATGACCAAGCATGAAAACATGATTGAACATCAATTGCCTGTAGCATAAACATTTGGAGGGTATCTTTCATTATATCCTCGACCAGTCGTACACTGAATGACTCATTTAGACTAATTCTATATAATAATTAATGGTCTTGGTAAATAATGATAATATACCTTTCCTGTGGCACGCTTTTTATTTGCATACTCATTTTTAAAAAAAATAATTATTAGTACTACTTATTCTGCTAAGTAACTCATAAACATGCAAAAAGGTTTAAATGAATTGAGTTGAGAAACGGAAATTTGAAGATATATATTTTTCAAAAAATTTTTTAAGGCTAGTATTTAGGTTACTTCCCAATTTAAACATGCGATGTTGAGTTTTATTAACGCTTTTTAAAATTTGAATATAGCGCAATAAGCTTCTGAGCCATTTAAATTTTTTTTATACATTTTAAATAATTGTGTTCATTTTAAAGTGCGTTCATATTGTTTCCATACTAATTAAAATCTTAATTCAACAATATTTAACTCAGTTATTTTTTATTTTAAATTCTTTTTTTATGATTTTTATTTTCTATTTTCTTATAATTATATTTATGTCCTCAAAGAACACATTCTAAGGCTTCAATTATCGTCAACATGTTGTAAGAAAACAAATTAGCAATTGTCACAGTAAAATATTTTTAATTATAGCAGTTTTTAAGTATACCAATTAGCTATACAAATTTTTAAGTGCACCATGTCATCTCATATCTCATCAATAGATAATTCGGCTATAAATCATATCATCAACGCATATCTTATACGACAATGTAAGAGGTATAAAAACAAGCTGTTTCCTAAACATGTTGCAATAGGCGATTTCTGCCAACTAGTTTGTAGATCAAATGCATAAATTTTGTGCAAAAAAAATATTTAATGGTCATATATCACAATGTCCTAACGAATAATGTATATGAAATATACAATTTAATATAATAATGTATAGGGGAGAGTCGGGTAGGCCGCCCACTTAAGGAGTATTGCTTATATTTCTGTATAATATTGAGTAATAATCAATATTTTTGTATGTTTCTATTGTTTTATCATCTAATTAAATAATGCAAAAGGAATAAACAAAGAAAATAATAGTTTAACTTAAAAAAAAATAGAAATTTAAAAAAACTCGCTTTTCAGCTCTTTTCAAAATGTGTCGGATAGCCCCGTTCAGTTACAAAAATTATGTTCTTTGACTGTTTTTTTCAGGTGTAAATGAAAATGACCAATGTATTAACAATAGATAAACCTCATTTATTATTTTTATCACAAAATTATTTTACTTATTACATATTTATATACTTTTAGTGACACTCCCCTAAATCTAAAAATTAAAAACTAAACTCAGTGGCGCGCCAGCCCATGAGGGCCAAGGCCTACTGTGCCCATCTCAGTTTTCTTGACCTTGGGCACTGGGGTGCAGGAGCAGATGTTCCGGTCAGGTGGTCAGCCGTATGCGGAACCCCCATTGTTTAGTTCCCAAGCATGCTTGGTACTCATTTATCGACCTACTGAAGGGATGAAAGGCTGAGTCAACCTTGCCCGGCCCCAGGATCGAACCAGGTAACTGTGATACGACAGCGCGAAGCGCTACCGCTCAGCCATCGGGAGTCAAATCTAATAATTAGTGTACGTCAAAACAGAATAATTTCTAATAAAGTATTAATATTTTCTGCAATGAATATTTTCCAATACATTTAATATTGCAAATAATATATTTATTGATGTGGCAAAAGAGCATCAAAAATAGCTAGATGATCTACAGATAAACATCAATAATGAGTTAAATTAATTTTCTACTAAAATTGCGATTTTTTAAATCATCAGTTTAGAATATTTATATTTTATATTTTGTATTTCATTAATAAAATCGGGTAATATTCCATAAAATAACTTGCTTAATTTTCACCTTATTCCATAAATAGATAATAGATATTTTAAAAAGTACAACGAGGTAATATTTAGAGGTTGCTATAGAGGTTGAATTAAAGAAAAAAAAAGGAAATTCATAATTCAATAAATTTATAACGAGTCTTAATAAATCCATACCTTGTATTTTGCCTACACAGATCTTTTCATTAATTCATATGCTTCTTTTCTGCATTTCTTTCACTAAATTATCGAAAAATACAGATTTTCCGCGCACAATTCGAAATTAAAGCTGCAAACAAAAAATATTTTTAACAAAGCGAAAACTGAAATATTTAGTTAAGAAGGAAAAAAAAAATTATAATTTGTGAATAGACAAAAGTTACAATACAATGCGAGTTAAAGCATTCGTATATAGAAAATGTTGTGACATCACAACAATGTAAAAAATTTCTCTAAAAATTAAATAAGTAAACCAAATGTGTTGGTTTAAATAATTTTATATTTAAGAAATTCCCCAAGACATATACCAAAGGTTTTAATCATGCAATCTACATAAGGAATAGTTTTTAAAAAAACTTAGCGAATTAAAATCCTTGATTTTTTGTCACTGGAAATAAAACTAAATAATTTCATTAATTTAAAAAATTAACTTATACTTGAGGCCAGTGAAACATCACCACATTGATAAAAAATAGTGAGAAATGCCATGGAATATCCTTATACAAATAAATTAATCAAAGTACGAAAGGTATTGAATCGGAAGAGGACAAATTAGAGAAATTCAGAGAAATTAATATATATATATATATTAATTTCTCTGAATATATTTTCATAATTGAACACTTCACACAAAAGTATATTACTTCTTATCTTATGTTTTTTGAAGTATTTTGGTTTAATATTTGAAATCAATAAATTATATTTAATGGGAGTATGAAGGATTCTCTTTCCGCACAAGCATAATTAGTTTGATGTTATCAATTAAATACCTATGAGTAACTGAGCTCACATTTTCTCGTGAAATGAAGAGAACAGGCATTTGACTAATTCAGTGCAATTATTGCAGAGTACAAATTATGACAAACGCAATGATATGGCGGTAAATTAACGTTATGGACATCCGGTTTTAAGATATTACTTACAGGATGTCACATGCACTGCTGCCAGACTAACTTGTCTGATTTGCTGGTTAAGGAGAATAGTTAACTAACCACAACACATGTAAGCTTAATTTATGGCAACGGCGCACACAATTGGTTTTAAACCCATTTTTTCGAAATAAAACTTTTTACTAGTGAAATCAGTTGAATAACTAAGGAATTAAGGAGTAATTTTTTTAATGGAAAACATGAATTTAAAGAAATAGTTCAAAATGAAAGAATGTTTTTAATTATAATGAAAATAAATAAAACTCATTTATACAAATGCATTTATTAAAACATGGCAGCGAAGGTTTGTGTTACTAAAAATGAATGAACTGCTTTGTTGGGTATAATTTACTGGGTACTGGTATTGTTGGGAATGAACTGCTTTGTTGGGTATATTTTAGGACAGGGAAATTTTAACGAGATTAAGGTTCATTTTTAGAGAACAAGCTATTAAATATTTAAACTGAAACTTTTCTTTTGAATATTACAAGCCTTTTTTTTTGAGTTTTTTTTTCAATCCTTACTTGATAATAAGAAAAAAATTCTGCTGCGTTTTTAGCATTGCTTCTGAAATCAGTACCGTCATGTGGGGTGCATGATTTTGCAGTTTTTTAACTTTGACGTGTAAAAAACTATTTTAATTCAAACTTTAGTAAAATTTATCGATATTATATTCATAGCTGGACTCAGACGAGTGAATTTGATCAATATTGGCATTATTTGTAAGTAATATTTACAAATAATAAGCCGAAACATACCTTGCACAAAGTTGCCCCCAAGTGGGGCTACTTTGTGCAGCGATTGGAATTCAGTTTAATAATCATGTTTGTAGTAAAATATTGGTATAAAATTGTTAAAAAGTTAGTTGACACTTTTAATAACAAAAACATCAAGATATGTAAAGATATTAGTTTGAAAATAATTTTCAGCGTTAAAGAACTATTTTTTATGAAGAATTTTTTCTTAAAAAGAATGTTTATTTCAAGCATTTGAGTTTAAACAAGAGGAAACCATATGCATTTTTGAATGAAATTGCAATGGATGGAATTTCAAAAATAATAATTATTACATATTCATTAACATTTATAATATTGATAAATTTGAACATAACAGCTTGAATTAACATGACAGAACTTGCTCTTCAGTTTGTGTCAAAATCACCTGATGTCCTATAAAATATATTTTTATGTGAGTATATATAAATAAATGTGTGTCATACGTGTAAAATATATTATATTTTCGTTTGATTAATTCATTAGAAAGTCTTTGAAGAAGAAAAATAATAGTTTACCAGCACGTTTGACGTGTTTCTTGTTAATTTTATTAGAGATAGTGTTTCTGTGGATTTTGTACTTCCTAGAAGCTTCTGCAATCGATATACCACCAGCAACTGCTTGCAAACATTGTTCCAGCTTTTCTAAAGTGTAATCGCGGTAGTTTCTCTTTCCAAGCATTTTTTTATAACGTCTAACAATTTTTCTGTCGAAAAAAAAAACGAATGAAACTTTGCACAAAGTATCCCCACAGTGCATTTCTTTTCATTTTCGGTTTATTTGTTATTAATTTTCAAATTTTTTTACCGCTAACATGATATAATTTTTTATTAATATATAAATAAAAAAAATTGCACTTATGACAATTGTTTTATCAACGTCTTTGCATTTCACAGCTAAAGTTTCCACGCACACTTTTCGACGTCTGACGTTCTCGAAAAGTTGTTGACATTGGATAAACAAAACCCACTTTGAGATTGTTTGAAAGTTCAAAAAAATGTTTGTAGTAATAGAGGAGACTTCTATCTTCAAATTTCACGCAGCACTTGAAAAGTGCCAAATTCGAATTTGCACAAAGTAGCCCCCGCTGCACAAAGCAGCCCACATGACGGTAGTTAAGAATTACTGTAAGTTTATTCTATTAGCATAGTATTTTATCATACGTATTTGTTCCCTTTAAGGGACCTTAACAGAGATCCTTAAATTGAACTTGACACTTACTAGCAGTCAATATCAAAAACTAACATGAGAATTTAACCTCAGTTAGAAAGAGCATTTCCATACAGATTGCCATTCCAGTTCTCCAGACTAATCAAGAGGAAATTCTCCAGATAATTCAAAAGGAAAAAATGTCTTCTTGGACAGGAAAAGAAAAAAAATGTGAAAGCAAATTAATTCTATCTTATTTTTGGCTGTGGAGATAGTTCAAAAATTTCCTCTATCTTGATCGCAACACTTAAAATACCGCAGATCTCAGAACAAAACATTCTTAGTCATTCACTTCTTTCAACTATTGAGCATGCAGTTTAACACTTCCTGATGTGAATAAACTATGGTAAAAATCATAACGAGCATGTTTTTTTAAAGCTATGCATCTCTAGAGATTGAAAAAAAATTTAAATTTTGAAGATTCTTGTTATGGTTTTAATGAAACTGAAATATGCTATCCAGTCTCTTTATGGAATTTTTTGCTGCTTCACAAAATATCCGGAGGAAAAATGTTGCTGTTTATATTAAACTTTTCCAGTAGGGATTTGATATAGGCTTTGTTGCTTGTAGCTTTACCTACATTTCAGGAAACTTTACTTTGTGGTACATCTGAAATAAACTAAATTTACGCTAAATTACGATCTGTGTAATCTGTCATTTAAGAAATAGAAATGAAGTAACTTTTTCGTATGCCTTAACTACATTCAAAACTCGGTTGAGCAGCAATCAAACGAAACTATGCATTCAAGTAACCGTTTTTTATTCTGACGTGTAAACAAAATGGAACATAACTAAGATATTTTTTTAAATATAGCTTGAATAGCGAGTACGTGGAATTTGCAGAAGACAAGACTGTACACCTAAATGCATGTATATTATTTTCCTCAACATAGCTCAATTCTCTTAAACCAATTTTTCAGATGTATATTTTTGAAGTATTATTTCTATTTATTAATTGAAAATTAATGTAACGAATAGTTTTAATTTAACTTTATCTAATTTATCAAAAGAATACCATGTTAATTCAGATTAGTAACACTATGAAAGAAATGCGAAAACTTTTAGTCTCGTAAAAATATAAGCGTATTATGTAATATTCCATCATTTGTAAGTGAGATTAAAGTTTTAATTATAAATACACTGTTGGACAAAATTAAGAGATGGAAAGCATTTTCCCACATTCATTCGCACATGCAAGATACCCGCACACCACTCCATGTGTTTGACAATGGTTCCGTGAATGCCCAGAGGTACAGACAGGAGGTCCTAGAGCCCCATGTGCGTCTTTTCAGGGGCGCTGTTGGCCCTGAGTTCATATTTATGGACGACGATGCTCGACCACATAGGGTTCTCATGGTTTATGATTATCTGGAAAGCGAGTATATTCAACGAATGAATTGGCCAGCTAAATCCCCTAACCTGAATCCTATTAAACATGCTTGGGATGCTCTTGGGAGAGCTATTGCGATTCGCCAACCTTCCTGAACCATTCTGGAGGTAAAGATTGCTCTGGTGGAAGAATGGGAGGGTCTTCCACAAGTCTTCCTTAACTCCCTTATTAACAGCATGCATACACGTTGTGCATGCTGTCTGTCAGGGGTGGCCATACACCACACTAGAGGCAACACACACTGTACAAGCCTCCCTTTTGTTGTCATCTTTTATCTTAAGTTCAGACTTCATTGGATTTATTGGCAATAGGTCTTACCCGTGAATGGCACTCTCATTTTTGCTTTGCATACTTTATTATCACGGCATAAGCTATATCCATACCAAATTTCATTTATTTATATTCAGTAATTTTTGAGATATTTGAGAAAATGTCTTCCATCTCTTAATTTTGTCCACCAGTGTATTTGCAATTCAAATGTCAAATAATTTTGTATTCATAATCATGAAAAATCCAAAAGAAAAAAAAAGTAATAATAATAATAATAATTCTAATCGAACTTCGAATACAAACTAGTAAGAAAACGAGACATTCACTAGAATCAAAAGATATACATTATATTTATCTTATTTTCAACTTGCATTCATATTAAAAGCCTCTATTTATAATCATTGAATCACCCAAGATTAAATATTCCATAATTTGTAAGTGAGAATAATTTTCATACAAAGTGAGAATAATACGTAATATTCCTTAATTTGTGAGTGAGATCAAAGTTTTAATTATAAATATTTACAATTAAAATGTCAAATAATTTTGTATTCATAANTGAAGACAAAATTGCAGGACAGAAACACTTTAATTGTCCACTAATCTTCAGATTTCCTGCTATGTTTTAAAAAACTTTATTTGTTTAAACCTTTAGCGTGGCGGACAGCTGGCCGCCTTTGCGGCTAGTTACAAATATTTACAATTCAAATGTCAAATAATTTTGCATTCATAATCATGAAAACCCCCCCCCAAAAATAAATAAATAATTCTAATCAAGCTTCGAATACAAACTAATAAGAAAACGAGACATTCACTAGACTCAAAAAAATGTATATTATATTTATTTTATTTACAACTAGCAATCATATTAAAAGCCTCTATTTATAACCATTGAATCACCCAAGAAAAAACTTCTATCTTGTGGCGACGAGTGCAAAAAGATTTAAAATAAAATGCATCACTATCTTCTATTACAATCTTGGTGAAAATGTAATCAGGCAGTGAAGAGTTAGAAAAATCTCTTGGGAATTTTATTGAGCACTCCCTGTCTTTATCGCTTTACTATGCACTTGACATATCATTTGAAACTCTCCAAATGGAAAACTGATAAGATCGTGGTCGATTATTCTAAAAAGTACGGCTCAGAGCCAAACGACAAATGTAATTTACAGCTGCTTCAAAGTTTTGATTTGAAATTTTTTCGTTGAAGAAAGGAAAAAATAGTGTAAAACAAAGTTTCTATTTGGAACCATGTCTATAAATCTGTTATTCTGTAGATTATCTAGTGAATATTCAGATTAAATAAGGTCACTAATTAATCTGAACAAGATAATCGGTAGAATAAAATGATTTTCTTTATCTAAAATATCGACTTGCTACAGTCAAGTAATCAACATAACAGTCATTAATCACTTTAAAATTTGTAATACAAAGATTTAAATGGTTTAAAATAATGTTACAATTAAGAAAATTAACATATTATTTCAATTTCTGAAGAATCGAGTCAGGAAATTCAATAAAACAGTCAACAAAGTAATTGGTAAAATAAGAGAAACTTTTGAGCTTTAATGATACGGAAAACTGTTAATGCTCACATTCCATTTGTAAATTACTGCTAACACCTGACTCTGGCTTTAAACGGAATAATCCACTTAATCTGCTGATTAGTAAAAAATGTGCATATTAACAGTTTTTGAACTTTATTAGTAATATATTTTTAAGAAAATCGCGAAACAAACACATTATGCAAATGAAGTTTCTTAAGATGTAATTTATGCTCTATTTAAGAGTTTACTAATATTGATTTTTTTAAATATAGAAATAGATGAAATTAAAAAAAATCTTAACTAAGAAAACACATAAAAAATGAAAGGTTTTAAAATCTATGCTTTTGAAGTAAGCTGAAACAAAGAAGATAATATTTACTTTCTGATTTTTTTTAATGGCGGACATTTGAGATGTATTGTCCCATTGGCCAGGAGTGCCAGAGCTGCTACTCTCTTATCCTTACCCAGTGGGCACCTGTGGTGAAGCCACAGCGGTGGAGCAGCTTCGCGCACGTCACACAACCGCAAACCCGTTTACAGGGCGGTCACATTCACACACAAACAAGAAAGGACATAGAAACATCCATGTCCTGAGCGGGATTCGAACCCGCTACCATCGGCTCCGCAATCAGGCACGCTAACCACTCGGTTCTGCAACAGAACTTTTGAGGTCGAAATATCAAATATGTGTTATATCAAAGTATACATGAAATTATGTGTAATAAATAGTAAGGAATATTAAAGTTTTTTTTTAATTTCTTTAAAAAAAATTTTAAGAAATATAAATGGGAACACTGATAAAGATACCATTGATGTGTAGCATGACAAAAAAAAGTGTTTAGAACGGGGTTCCTGCAAGGGATAAAGTGTTGATATCTCGATCCTGATTGGATGTCGAAACGTAGCATTTAATTACGTTTGCAGATGTTCTTTCCATTCCATTACGAGTAAGCCATACCATGCAGATCAGGTATCTTCTCTTAAAAGGAACATTCTATATTCCTAGGAAAAATTCTATAACAAATATTTCTATTCTTTCCCCATATATTTCGTACTTAACACAAAGACAGTCACAAAATCGTGTTTAAAAAAAAACTAGTTATGTATCGAAGTTGCCAGGTATGCAAAACAACTATATATCATGGTTACAATGAAATATATAAACAGATATTAAAACTAAGTTAAGTAAAAGACGTAGATGAGAACGAATTCTATTTCAACAATGCAAATATGTGCATAAATTTGTTGAAAACTAATATCATAACTTATGTGGGGAAACTTATATCAGCACACCAGTTTGCTTGTAAACGATCAGTAGGCAATGACGTCATAAGTCACATGTGTGGGTATCCTTAATCTTCTTCTTGAAGTTGAAGTACCCAAATGATTGTATTAACAGTGAACATAAAATAAAAAAAATTAAAATAAAGCTGACTACCTCAATAACTTCTAATCTAATGATCTCATCTTGAAGTGAGGGGGGTACCTTAAATATTTCAACTAATGCATGCGATAACTTAAGTCACGAAATAATAACTAAAAACGCACTTTCCTTGAATAAACACACAATTGTCTAGCGAAATTTTTATTTTTTTTATTTTTATTGTCTTGTAGAAACTGCATCTACACTATATGGCAAAGTTCCACTTACGGGGATGATGTCATTTATGTCAGTGCATCCCACCTTTTTCGCTTTATGTCTCAGTTTTCCTTAGATTTTTTAATCGGGTATTTCATCTCTATTTACGTCCATCATATATATAAAAAATCTTACTCCACAAAAAGCAATTTAGCAACTAGTTTCTTGGAATACATTTGAAAATTTAAGAAAAAAATTCTAAGTTTGTATTTGTCGCATTTACAAAGAAAAATTCAACGACGAGTGATTTTGTAAATACTATCAGCAATGAAAAAACATCAAGTATAACTTACAAAAACAACTTATTAGAGATCGACCAGCAATTTATCAAGCTTAGGCAATTAGAGTATTCTCACTTTTCATCATTTATCTTCGGTACATATCAAATCTCCCGATGTTCTCTTGAGAATAATTGCCTCTAGTAAAAAAAGAAAGGAAAAAAAAAACGATGAGGTAAGAATCGCGAACATAAAAGGAGGAAATGCATTTATTTTTATGGTTATTTAATGATAAATGAACCAAAGATTCTTAATGAAGATTGAGCATTTTTATTTAATGTGTGTTACTCTTATGATTGTTTTCTTTCCGCCGTAAACGGTAAAAAAATCTTAAGGTTTTCTTGTATAAACGAACTAGAATAAAAAATTATAATAAAATGAAGTTTATGGTTTAATGAAAAAACGAACTGTTTCTAGTTTTGTATTTATATATTTATTACGTTTAAATTATTTTTAGTTTCCTGTATTTAAACTTAAACAGTGTTTTGGAGCAAAAAAAGAACTTATGTTTGAAAGAAAAAATTTCAGAAGAGTTTTTGGGCTAATATAAATAATTAATCCACTGTTTATGATTATAAATAATAGTTACTTAGCCATTTAGGTAATAACAAAAATTTCGTGTGATTTGAAAAATAGAATCCTTAGAAATGGCTGGATCACTGAGATAGAATGAGCAAAAATAAGTGATTGAGAATTTCAATTTCAATTTATAATGAATGTATGAAAAATTGAATGAAATTGGATTTTATTTGTAATGAATATATGAAAAAACATGTTAAAATGAAGTTCATTGATTCGGAAAAAAATAACTGTTGCTAGTTTTGTATTTACTTATTTAGGATAGAATATTTTTTGAATTATTTTTGTTTTTCTGTTCCTGAAAGTAAATTTGAAAAAAAAAAAACATAACTTGTTAATGCTTTAAAGAAGAAAAAAAGAAAAAATTTTGCAGCGATTTAAATGAAAAAATTCACAGTAAATGATTATCAACAATAGAGAACCGTTTAGATTATAAAGAAAGAAAAAACATCAATTGATTAAAAAAATTCAACTCCTTATAACGGTTGACCCATACAAACTGAATAAATGGATGTTGTTGTTGATTTAAGTCGCACTAGAGCTGCACAAATGGGCTATTGGCGACGGTCTGGGAAACATCCCTGAGGATAATCCGAAGACGTGCCATCACAATTTTGATCCTCTGCGGAGGGGATGGCACCCCCGCTTCGGTAGCCCGACGACTTGCGCGCGAAGTCGAGCACTTTACGGTAGCACAGTTTAATGAGGACCAATACCGCACACCCTCGGTCCCTACCCAGACTGATCCAAGTGGTCACCCACCCGCACACTGACCGCAGCCAGTGATGCTTGACTTCGGTGATCTGCTGGGTACCGTGTCTTAATGATCAGTCCACTGCGGAACCTGAATAAATGGAAATAATGGGTAAAAATTTTTTAATCAGAAACCAATAAATATACAAACCAAATCAAACAAACTATCCATTAAAAATCTCTCTTGAAAGAACGGTTTGATAATGTAACGAAAGATCTAACCATAATGAAAATTAAAAACTGGAAGAACAATGCTAAGATCAAAAAGGTATGGAATAACATTATTCAGCAACAAAGTTTTCCTATTGGCTATAGCGCTATACAGAAAGAAGATTTATTTTAATTTGCTATATCATTAATAAGTTGGCTATTTACAGAGTATTCCAGTATTTCTGTTCTTAATACATATTTGTAAAATAATTCTCGAAATAACCATTAGTTGTCCCTTATGTTGAAATGAGTAATATTTAATATATATATATATATACGAGGCCTGTCTAAAAAGTATCCGACCTTTGGCCGGAAAAAATATTTCGAATACCTGACGGAGTTGGGACCCTAATCCCCTTCAAAGTAGGCCCCTTGTGCTTGTACACACTTAGCCCACCGATCCTTCCATTGCTGGAAACACCTCTGGAAGTCTTCTTTTGGAATGGTGTTCAGCTCCGTCGTCGCGTTCAGCATTATCTCTTCTCTACTCTCAAAACTGGATCCTTTCATCGGCGTCTTCAATTTTGGATACAACCAGAAGTCGCAAGGAAACAGGTCTGGAGAGTAGAGAGGTTGGCGAACGGTTGTAATCCCATGTTTGGATAAGAAAGTGTGGATCAATTGGGATGAATGTGCAGAGACGTGCTTTTTGTTCCGGCGACAACAACTTGGGTACGAATTTTGCAGCCACTCGGTTCATGTCTAAATCTTCACGCAAAATTGCATGTGCAGAATCTTTACTCACTCCAACCTCTTCTGCGATCTCCCGCACTGCCAAACGACGATCTGCCATCACCAAATTTCACAATCTTTCAACATTAACTGCACTCTGAGCAGTTTGAGACCTGCCACAACGCTGCTCACTCTCCGCTGATGTGCAGTCATCTTTGAATCGGTTGAACCACTCCTTAATTTGTGTTACACCCATCGCTTCTTCTCCAAACACCTGCTGAATCTTACGAATTGTTTGGCTTTGAGAATCACCAAGCTTTTGACAGAATTTGATGCAGTATCTTTGCTCAATTCGTTCAGTCATCTTGCGAGAAAACTAAATCCGACGAACACTACGAACAGCACCTTACTTGGCGACCACCAGCCAGCGAGTTGCACAA
>NC_092206.1:35030142-35092261 GCF_043381705.1 Parasteatoda tepidariorum | reverse complement strand
TTTATAATATATATATATAATCCAATGTATCCAATATCTTCTATATAACGTATAGATTGGATAAAATTTGGAGCAATGATAGAGTGATTTCAAAAGAGCCTATTATGGCTCAGGGGAGAGTTCATTCGCCTTCCAATGAGGTAACTCAGGTTTGAAACAGGCTGATTGACAAAAATCCTGACACACCGACCACAGACCTCACGAAAAATGCCCTCAGTGGTAGACGGATCATGAGTTATAATAAGCAGATCATGAGCCGCCGGGATGTCTTCGAGGTTTTCCTCTCCATATAACTCGAATATGGGTAAGATCCATCAAAAAAATCCTCCGCGAAAGCTTTTAGTTGTCCCACTCCAAGAGATTCCCTGTCTCCTGGATTTAGTTCAAAATTACGAGGTTACGAGTTGAACATTAAGAGTCGTAAGCTCAGGTCGTGTTGTTCATCATCGGTTGAAAAATAAAATAAAACAAAAAAGGGGCCTTAATTCGGAGCTCTACAGTTTCACTTGAAAAGGGATTTCTGACTTGAATGTAAATACCCTATGGATCGAAAACACATTTGAGCAAGGGCCGATATCTTTGTGTTAATACAATTATTTCTGTCAGACCTAATTATTTGATAATTATCATTTAAGCAAATATCTTACTTTCTTAATTTTCTTTGAAATTTTTGCATTTCCTTTATGTGAATTTTCAAATTGGGTTATTAAGACTGAAATAATATTTTTCTAATTCTGTCAACACCAAATATTTATCCGATTGCACCTAATGTTTCAATTTCAGAGTTGTTTATGATTTTGAACTTTTCATAATGTCAACAGATCATTGTTTGATCTTTTTAAAAGAGATAGTATTTCATTATAATTTTCTTTTTACGCAAAAATTAAGGATGAAACTTAAAAAGAGAAATCACTAAAAAAATACTCTTGAATTTCAAAAGGAAATAGAGAAAGTAGTGATTAAAGAAGCTTCCGGCAGAAATAATGAAAAATAAAAGTTTAAAAAGTTGAGCTTTAATGAAGCTTAAAAAGCGCAGCATGTGGCGTTTCTCAACAAGTACGCTAACAGCTGGCTTTCCTTTAAAGCTTTCTTCCTAAATGATTTCTTAAATCCTCTCAATCCCCTGGCTTGTTCTCTTAGTATTTTTTGGTACTTTGTAATCCGTAAATCTAAGAACTTTTCCAAATTGCTTCACTTTTTATATAATAGTTAATACGTGTTTTTTTATTTTTACTTCTCCTAAAATCATTTTATATTTTTTGTACTATATACATCAACAGTGTTTAAAGTTTTCAATCCGGAAACATATAATTAAATTTGAAAAAAATAGCAAAGAAGATTAGCATAAAACAAGTAAAGTTATTTAAAGAGATTTGCATAAATTAAAGTTCGGGGAATTGGTTTTATCCATTTTTGTAATGATGCACTTCTTCCTTTTATATACTTTTTTATAGAGAAAATAAGTAAATGCATTTTTTAAGAACTGTGCTTCGACCATTTATAAAACAAAATAATTAAATTGAAAATATGAAATGATATGAGCTTTTAAGCATTTAACATTTTTATCGCAGTATTTTTTTACTTCGCAGGGTTTAAATGGATAAATAATGCTTAGAAACATAAATATTAACTTAAGTAAATATATTTTTAAAAAAATGCTATATAGGTCTCCAATTTACAGAATAAAGTATTATACTGTAAATATTAAATGATATGTACTTTTCCCTATTTTAAATTTTTATCGTAGTATTTTTTTTTTCACCTCACAGGGTTTAAATGGATCAATAAATTTTAGTTTACATACTTTTGATTATGATAATAAAGTTTCGTTGCATACTTTTCATTAGTTTCATAATTTTTTGTTCATAAGTTTATATACTTTTGATTATAGTAAAGTTTTGAAACAAATAATTGTAACTGTATTAATTAGTAGAAGTAATTTCTTTTTTAAATTACTTAGGCTGATAATTAAACAATTTTGCCAAAATATGATCCCTTGGCGAGCATATCGTTAAAAAGAACTAATTAAAATTCTATTAACAACTACTATTGTTGAGAGCCAGATAGTATTTTTTAATATTTTTCTTGAACGCCTTCCCTATACCATAATTATTCAACATCTTACGAAATATATGATTTGTTCACCATTGTAGCACATGATGTACAAATTATTTTACTGTTTTCTTTTATTATTTCATAAAACGATTATACAGGAATAGAATATTGTCATACCAGAATAGGGGTGTTATTTATAATTGCTATCGTATAAAATGCTAAACGCTGAATAAAAGGAAGGATTATCCAAATAGCTTGAAATTTGAGTACACTTTTAACGGAAAAACGTCTTGAGGGCATATTTTGCATTATTTTCTAAGTATTGCAATGACTCCTGTCTATCATTTTGTTATCAGTCACAATTTCTTTGTTATTTCCCGAATTTCATGGTTGAGAGAAGTGAAACTTACACGTATTTTTAACTCTTCCTATTTCAGCATCATTATTTTCATTGAATAAGTGTAATAATAACAAAAACAAAATATACCCAGTATAAATCCAAAGCTCTTTATGACTTCAAAGCAAAATATCGAATTTTCGTAACACCAATGTTCCATAAATGGACCATTTGGTTTTAATATTTAAGTAATAATATTTTGACTTTGAAATTTTAAAATAAAATTTTGATCTTGATGAGTCAGTAGAAATGCAGAGATGCCAACTTGCTCCGGACAGCAAATATATATTTTAAAGTGGTGGTTTATCAAGTGTGATTCTTGGTTTAATAAATTCAATTTAGTAGATTTTCATCCACCACTATTTCTAAATAATTCGCAGGCTCATATAATTCGCCACTCTATTGTAACTATGTCATGTTATACTATTTTAAAAAACAAACAAAAATAGTCAAATATTTCAAAATTTACTTTGTAGTTATTTACCGTTTTTTTTAATTATTTTGGCGTGTCTGGAGCAGTTGGCATCTCTGGATATGTTGCCCTTTTAATAGCTTGCATGTATTGTATTTTTCATACGAAAGTGAATTATATGCTAGTGGGAACCAAATTTTAAAATTAAAACGAACTTCAAAAAATTATGATTTAATAATCTAAGAAACCAGAAACATTCAAACATTTAAGCTGTATTAGAATGTTTAAATATTTTGGATTAAAATCGCGTTATTCAAATGAAAGTTTAACCATTTTATAGTGTGCTCGTTTTTGCCTTTAAGACACGCTCATTTAAAGGGAAAAGCATTTTCTTCTTTTTATATTTAATCCCCTTTTTACATTCCTCCTTTATTTTTTTAAAATTTAATTAACTCCTTGTGGAATAAGCTGAGAATTTGTAGAGAGAAATATCCCTTTTTAAAAACCTTAAAAAACCATCATTGAGACATCTTTTTGAATTTCTGCTCGTTAAATTGTTTTTTTTTCTCACTAAAAATATTAAAATTCTGACCAATCACCTAATGAGGCACTAGAATGTTAAACCTTTTAGACTATTTTCGATAAAGTTTATATAGTGAACAATGGTTACTTAGTTTAGGAACTGTTTCATGTTAAACTACCAACTAATATAATTATACTATTATTAGCTGCATCTATAGAAATATTCTTTTTTTCTAACTGTCAGAGGCAATGTTAAAATGACAAAAATATCTTGGCGTTATTTTTAGACAAGTTTTAAACTTTCTATAAATTTCAATACTCCATTTATCTCGAAACAAAACCTCAACGTCATTTTTTGTTGTTGATTGAATATAAATTAAGGCTATTAATTAACTTTTAAATGGTGTGTTTTTATAGCAATTATAATGGGAGATTAGACTTGGTTTTTTTTTTTTTGCATACTGATATTAAATTGATGTTGCTGCTTTGATGGCTTTTGTTTTCTTTATGATTAATTTTTAAATTTTTTTCACTTAAAAATAATTAGTTTCAAAACCTATTAAAGTTACTTTCAAGGATTTCAGAGTAAATGTACATTTTAAAATTTACTTTAGTTTGTCTTCAGAAAATTCTTCATTTTCAAATATTATCTAAAATTTTAATGCAATAAAGAAAAAATATATAAAACTACTTTTATTTTGGAATTTTTTAAGTTTTTTCAATATAAAAACAACATTTATTTTCAAAATTTTAATCTTTTTCCCTTTCATATAGGAAAAAAGCATGCGTAAAAAACATTGAAAGTTAAAAAAGGATTTTTTTATTCAAATTAACAAAAAAAAATTATAGTAGAAGCACATTATTTTAATAATATAAATGGTGGAAACATTTTTTTTAAAAATTAAAATTATTCATGGCAGATTTGAGGGCGTTTTGTATATTTATAGTTTTATAAAAGAATTTCAAAATGCTGAAATAATGCAAGCATTTTTAACAGAATGTTTTAAAATGGAACGAACTCTTTAAGAATTCACGAGAGTGAAATCTCTCCGAATTCACATTGCTTGGTAAAATAATACATGTACTAGTTTTAAAATATGTGAAGAATTTACTTGAAATTTAAGTTAACTTTTGCTCACCAATATGAATAAAAGAATTTTTTTTCATAAATCAATAGTTTTCCTTTTGAGACCTATTATATGAATAGTTATAAAATAGATTAAAAATTTAAATTTAGTGAAAAATATATTTCGATTTTTAACATAGATACATTTTTACGCATTTGTTTCTTTGTTTTTTTAATTACTTGAACAGTTTAAAATATTCTTCACTTAATATAAATTTCTATACACCAGGTCAAACATCAACTTAAGTATTTCTACACATTTCAAATAATCATACAACACAAAAGTTTTTAAGTGGTTTTCATATAAAAAGGAAACACTTAAAAATAATGGAAATCCTTGGTGGTATGGCATCAGGCCGATTAACTTTGAAACAACTAAAATCTGTCAATTTCAAGCAGGATACCGATAAATCTAGATTTTTTTTCGGCTAACAATGCCTTTTTTCATTTTGAAATGTATTTGACAGGTCATTCAAAACTATCCAAGTGAAAAACTGATCTATTCGTTACTTATAATTAAAGAGGAAAACATGAAAGTAGGATGATGCTTTAATTTCTTTCTACAGTGTTGTCTTTCTTTTTAATATGCTTTTTTTATAGTTTTCTTCAGTAATAGTTATAAATATGATATGAATTTCAAAACGAGCTTGTTTTTGCTTATATATTATAGCTCATTCCATGTTACTTTTATATCACACGTTCTCAATAAGAGTTGTTACCTTTTTTTAAATATTCTCATAATATTTGTGACAAGAATTGACACTATCATTAATCTTAAGTGATTTTTATTCTATATTTGAGTTTATAAATGATGCATACTTTTTATGTGTTACATATTTTATTGTAATTAAACCAACCTAAGCATCTCAGGAGATTTCTAAAGTATCATATTGACACCCTCATGAAGAATACCAGGAAATGTGGTTGGAGGATACATGGTTTAACCAAGTGAGCATTTTTAAACAAACATGGTTTTGAATCAAACAAACTAGGAAAACTAAGGAACAACGTACCAATTTATAATTCAAACAGGATTTTCTTCCAACATAAAAATCATCAAAACAATAAATGTTTAAATCGGTAAAATTGTTTTTCAAAAATAATATTGAGAACACTGAAGGATTGCTTTCACTTATAATCTTTCTTTAAAGTTCGAATCAATAGTGTTGTCACTTTCAATTGAAATAGCGATCGATTATTTTGACATTTTTGATATTTAACACAAATCTAAACCAGTTCAATAATAAAGGATTTTTAAATATATTTTTGAGAAAAATAAAGTTGTAGTTAAGGATTTTAAACGCCATTATATTATAATAAACTTGACCTTCTCTGGTCATTGAAATTTAATATGGCTCGTTAATCGGTCCAGTGTCTAGCAGTTTCGGCTAAAAGTTCTTAAGTTTCTAATTTAGCAATAGAAAAAGTTCCAAAGGCAATTCCGTGCGCGAGACTCCTTAACGGTTCTCAACTTGCATTAATTTTAACTTGTCTCTTGAACTATTACCTTGTCTCTTGTCATTAGCGCAGTGCAATGCTGAATGTCCTTGTTGTACCTAACGTAGACAGAAGGAAAGAAGACTGAAGATTAATGTTAAAGTTTGAAGCGGATTTTCTTTTTATCTTAAAATTTCAATCCAATTTCTCTAGGAGAGCCGAATGAGTCGGAGTTAAAGTGAGTTTTTTGCTTGATCACTACTAGAATGCTAGAAAAAGTCGTTTTAGTATACCTAGATAAACTGATTCAGCTTTTCGAAATCTGTTCAATATAATAATCAGAAAAAGCTGACACAGGTAGAGTTCAATGAGTTGTTTAGCCGAACCAGAGAGTCCAATTAATTCATTATTAGGAATTATAGGTTTTGAAAATTTAAGAAGTTAGGTAGGTGCTTCATTTACGTCATACAACGGACTATTTGTGACGGTCTGGGAAATATCCCTGAGGATTACCGAAGACAGGCCATCGCTATTTTGATGTTCTGAAGAGAGAGTGGTTCTCCTGCCATGGTTGTCCTGCACGCGAAGTCGGGAACTTTACGGTAGTACAGTTTGACTAAGAGCAATATCGAACACCCTTGGTACCAACGCTGGCTGATCAAAGAGATCACCCACCCACTTACTGACCACAGCTAGTGAAGCTTGGCTCTTGTGTTCTGCTGGGAACAGTGTCCTTGTGATCAGTCCAGTGCGGGATGAAACCAACGATGAGCTAATTATAACAAAGCGAAAAATATTCTCGGATATATTTAAAAGGAAAAAAACCCCTTCTAATTCTTGACGAGAGAACTTCTGATCTACAGCTGAGCCAGTCACTTTGATTCCGTCTAAAGTAGAGGGGGATGCCTTTGATGGGATTTTGATCCTGCTACACTTGGCATACTTAAAAAATAACTTGAATCATTTGAAAGAGACGGAATTTTATTTGGAGTATAAAAAAGAAACATCTAAAGAAGTTAAAGAAAGAGATGGTCACTAAAAGGGAAAATAGATATTCACCTGAAAGACGGCCGAAAAATGAAACCGATCGTTTATTCAGTAAACAGTTCCAGCCTTACGAAGAAGAATCGGAACAAATCAAGACTCAAAAAGAATAGTTAGCAAATGTGGAATATACAGTTTTATTTTTAATTGGGGACTAAGCAAAGAAACAAAGGTATGCTAATATCGGATCCGAAACACTTGGAAATAAATCGCAATTCAAAATAAAATTATTAAGCTCGCATGGACTTCGACTTTAAAGAATTCGATAGAGCCTTGAGGTGTTATAAGTGGGTCATCTTATGAAACAGTGCATACTTGGGTAAAGTGTAGTGGAACTGGACACTTGAATTAAGACTGCAAGTCAAAAACTCTATGTATGAACTGTCTTTAAGCGAATATGCGATTTGAAAATTCAACCATTCGTCACGGAGTAAGAACTGTTCAACAAGCTGTTTCGTTAATTCAAGGAAGCAACTATGGACCTTGAAAAATCTTGAAGCGTTAACCCATTAATTGTACCAAAGAACTTTCACTCATCGGTCTTGGATTTTAAACATTTTTAGATAGATGTTGCGATGTTTTTACCTCTGTTATAACTGTTTTGATTAATTTATTTTATATTGTTCAAGTGCTAGAAAATGTTCCGGGTGCTATATCCATTTTAAATAAATGCAATTGATTCCAAAATCTTCCAGCCTGAGTACAATGTCCTTAGGTAGCGGGTTGGCTGCTGCTCGGATTTGTGTCGGCCTATTTCTGGTCTACTCTGGTCTTCTGCGGATGACTGGTGCATGGGCACTTTAAAGATATAGGTCGCTACAAAATTGGTCTTGGAGGAAAGAAGAAAAAAAAGGTCGCTACGAAACTCGGAAAATTTTACTACACATTAATTAATATTTATTATGTGAATGGAATATATTTTTAAAATAACGATTTATACTGTTAATATTTATTGTGAAAAAATATTAAATAAATATATTTGTTAAGAATAAAATAAAAGGACTGAACATAAACTTAAGAGTTAAGTCCTATTCTAAATACAGAGAATACTAAAGTTTTATTGCAGTCAGGGCAATGTCCTCTGCAATAAAGTGAAAAATATCAATTTTAGACAAATGCAAGGTAATAGTTAAGAACATAAGTTAAAAAAAAATCAATTTCAAACAAGCATGCATGCTTATTTGTATTTTAAAATATTCAGTAAGTAAATCAAAATAAGTATTGCATGTGTTAAAATTTAAATTGATCTCACTTTTCCAAGAGAGTTTCAGTAATTTCCCAGGAGGCCTTTTATATTTCTCAGCTGCTAATTAGATTTGGAAGCACGTTTTCGATCTGCTTTGCTTGATTCTTTTTTTAACAAATATATGTAATATAATTATTTTTTTGTTACAATTTACATCTCTTGGAAGTTCTTTCTATTAACCGTTAAAAGATAAATGTCAAACCTTAACGCAGTTTCAGATACTCAAAAAGTTTAAAAGTTCACTTAAAAACAGTTATTTAGTTTTCAACATGTCTAAATTATTTCTTGAATTCTTGAAGATAACTCTTTCAGCGATCATTTTTTTTAAATTCTTTCTTAAAAACAATGTTTGCAATAAGTATAAGTAAGAACTACTAAACTTAAAAGAAAAGTGCTGTTTCAAATAAAAATTTGTAACACTAGTAAAATGAGAAGAAAACGTAGTAAAATTAAAAATATATTTGTTTTAAAATTTTAAATGGAATTTTAATTTTGACTTCTCATTCAATAAAAACGTAAAATTAAGTTTACGAATTTATTTAACAAGAAAAATTTTTTCGAGATAATTTTTTTTCGAAACTAATCTTTAATATAAAAGGATAAAAAAGAGTGAGATTCAATCTATCTAATGATACGGTTAGACTTAATAAACTCCATTTCCAGATTTCAAAATATTATTGTTGTTGTTTCTAATGCCCTTTGCTAATACCGGCAAGCATGCTTGGTGAAACCAAGTGAATTTAAGGTAGATAGTGTGTTACTTGTTTTTCATTGGCGTGATCTATGGCCAAGAATTTGAATTAAGCCAATCGGCATGCGCGAGTCACCATTTACAACAAAGAGAGTCTTCGGTAGGCGGAGATCAAACTGACGACCTATTGGACATAAGTCTAACACCCTGCTAATCTATTATCCTGGCCACTTTCGAAAGGATTAAGATGAACTACTTGTATGGTAATGTTTAAATTTAGTAAAACTATGTTGCATTAAGTATAAAATAATGTTTTCACAAAAAATCTTACTAATATGATATCATTATCCCCCTTTTCTTAAGATAATAGTAATGTGATTTTGAAATTCTGAAAAAAAAATGTTTTTAGGAAAAATTAATGCGACTCAAACATTAATTTCCTCACTTATTAAATAAGAGAAAAAAAATTTAAATCCAAAAAAAAAAAGAAAGAAAGAAAGAAAGAAAAAAGAAACCTCACAAGTTTCATTTCATTTATCATTTTATTATGTTTCCATATTCTAATAATGCAGCATGTAACATTTTATGTATTTAATAGATTAATAAGTTATTTTAATATAATTAATTGAATATTTTCATGAAGATTTTACAGAAATGTCGCAGAGCATATAAATGAATAAGTTTTAAAATGTATTCTTAATTATACTGACTTAATTTTTTTAAGGTTTCAGATTCAAGCCCTTTAAAATATATTTTCAAACTTCTCTCAACCTTTTTTTGGTACTTTTGCTCTCTATGATAAGTATGATTTTAAAATTATAATTATTAAATGATTTACTAAATTAGTCTGAAGTTCAATTCTAGATCATACTCAAACTAGAAATAAAAATTTTAAATTTAATTCCTACTCACCAAACGTTTCAGTAATTTTTAATGTGAATTGTTCTTCGATGCACTACTGACAGCAGTAAGAAAAATATTTCCGGGTCCTTTTTCGTTACGCTAATGTTAGCTAAAATTTTTCTTTGTTAATGTTGAAAAATACATTCTGAATATGTTATTCTACAAAAAATTATATTAAGCTTATTAGTTTAGCATATGAAAGAGTAATAACTTTTAAATTTACTGCAATTTAAATATATCGAAAACGTTAGGATCACGTTTCTGTATTTACTCCAATTTTGGTTACACAAAACAATTGCTCAATTTGAACTAAACTTGTTTTTAATTTAACAACTTAATAACCACCAAAAGGAGTGTATCACATACCAGCATTACGAAAAATGAGAATAATTCCTGGCTTGTTAAACAGAAATTACTCACTGCATTTATTATTTGAATTTCGAAATGAACTTGATCTTCAAAACAAGTTTCCACTTGAATGCATTTTAGAAGAGGATTTATCAATGTTTGGGGTTTGATATTCCCCAAGCTCATGTAAGTCTTTCTTTTTCTTCCTTTTTGACCGAACTCGTGAGAGAATGATGTCTAGCGGGTTACAGTGTAAATATTTCTGCTTCCAAGCATTTTTAGTTTAGGTGCATTTTAAATTATTCTTGAAGAAAATAATTCAACTAGCAGAATAACTAATGGGCGGAAACTAATTTTTTTTTCTCTTCTGTTAAAGAAATTGCGATAAAGGCTAACATAATCTTGCTTTCAACTGTAAATCCACCAGCCAGTTACAGAAAAAGGTATTTTTAAGAAGGACATAACATTAAAGCTAATGATAAAGGAATTCAACAACGGCCCGAAAATGAGACTTAACGAATAAATTTAAGCAATATAAAAAAAAAAGAGATTTTTAAAAAATTTCCTTGATATCTTAAACGGAAATTGTCAGGGGATGCGTCACTTGAACATGTACAGTATTCAAAACCTATTAAATATTCAAATTGTCGGAAACTTTTCTGTTTATTTCAAGTAAAATAAAATATTTTTTTAATACTTTAAGCAACTATTTTTTAATTAATAAATTGACATTCTTATCAGAATCAAATAAGTTATGTCTTAAAATCCCTTTTGCCTAATGTATTGTATCAGGATGTAAGATAATTTATGTTTAAATGATATCCAATTTTAGAATGGTTATTTCCTTATCCTTACCAACCAAGTCCTTATTTTAAATACTTATGTACTGAAAAAATGTAATCTTTAGGCTCTTGAATTTTTTAATTGCTTAAAATTTCTCCCAAAGCAATTTTTTTTAACAATTTAAAACTTTTCGAAATCTTTGTCTTAAATATGTACCACTTTTTATTCCTTAAATGTGCTTAAACATTTTAATCGTTTAATCTTCCTCAATTAATGTTTTAATAAAAGTAACTTATGTTAAATATGGTAAGGGAAGTTAATATTTAAAGTATGAATGTACCTTTTCATTTATAAAGAAAAGTTTTATCGTTTTGATCACAATAATAAATTAAAATTTAATTTGAAATATTTATGACAAATTATTAGAAGTTCATAACGTTTTAGGTAAAAAATATGAAACGGAGTGAGAAAAATATTGTTTGATTCAAACATTATGAATATTTTTACGCAGAAATGATTTTTCACATTTTTTATCAGATTACTAGGTCATATGCTTTATAATGAAGTGATAAAAAAATGTTCCAACAAATGAGAGCTATAAAAAACTTTAATAATGTACGATATGAGTATATACATGTAATATATTTTGGTATGGTTTGGTATAATTTGAAGGACTTAATACCAGATTGTAAAAAAACACACTTTTCTTCTGAAAGTGAGATGTTTAAATGAAATATTTTCTTGGTATTTATAAAATTAGAAGATACTTTATGTTACTGGTGATAGATTCCCCTAGATTACTTCACAATACACAGAAACACCTGATTTTAAGCATATTGTGGGGCAACATTATCATCAAAGCTCTGTTAAATAATTTGATATGTTTTATCAACGGATGGTCCCAATTTCTTTCATTTTACAGAAGTAATTAAAACAATTATAAAATATTGGACATGCCTACATCATATTAATAGCATATTAAGAAATAAAGATTTAAGTTCAGCACCTCTCTCACACAAAATGAATAATAATTTTATTTTTTAAATTATATATAGTTCTATAAAGTTACACAGTGATTTTAAAAAAAATACTCGAAAAAAACATTTAGCTTTGTTTTAATTAAGAGATAAAACTTGTATTGACATAGAAGTAATTTTTTATGTAGAAAAAGACAGTTTAGTTTTATAATTGAAATTGACTATTTTTCAAATACTTTACACCTTATCTTAAAAAATATAATATTTACCTTATTGCTCTCTTATTAAATGGCGAAATAGCCAACAAATTTTCTCAATTCTGCTGCAGTAAGCATTCAATCTGATATGTGTTTTTTTTTGTTGTTGTTAAATTTGAGTTATATAATTAAGTATTAATCAGTCACCGAGATTTACAAAGTACTAAAATTATGAGATTGTATGTGCATCTATAACGTTTTAAAGATAAAAATAATAATACTAGACAGTACTCAATCAACAGCTCTTCTATTAAATACTAAAATTTATGAATAAGATTAACTGAATATATTTACAAAATTGGAACTTTTTCAGAAGCATGTTTGAATTATGTTTAATAGGTTATAAATTCAAACATTTAGTTAAATTTTAATTCCATATTTTAAAGACAACTGTAGATCAACAGTGATGTTTTTAATAACAAAACAGTGACTATATTTTAATAAGAATATGAATTTTACTGACTAATTACTTTTTTAAAAATAACTGAAAACTTACTTTTCTGTTGATAATTTTTTTTAAAAAAACATGAAGGTCAAAATCATCTTGTGAAAGCAAGAGTTATCAAATAATTCTTTAAGAGTTGGTTAGTTCATACGATTTTTAGAGTCTCCTTGCAAGTTCTTAAATGGAAAAACTAGTGTTACACAAATCGGAATATCAAAGTAAACTCACAATACCAAATGCAGCGTTTGATTATTGTTTTGACGAGTGATCTTGATGATGAAAATCTGTGCTTCTCGCTTTATCCTCTGGGCCTTTATCGTTTTCATTAATTTTAGTCCGACAGTGGACTGATCATTAAGGCACGGTTCCCAGCAGATCACCGAAGTCAAGCATCACTGGCTGCGGTCAGGGTGCGGGTGGGTGACCACTTGTATCAGTCTGCGTAGGAACCGAGGTTGTGTTGTATTGGTCCTCGTTAAACTGTTCTACCGTAAAGTGCTCGACTTCGCGTGCAGGTCGTTGGGCTACCGAAGCGGGGGTGCCATCCCCTCTGCAGAGGATCAAAATTGTGATGGCATGTCTTCGGATCATCCGCAGCTATATTTCCCAGACCGTCGCCAATAGCCCATTGTGCAGCTCTAGTGTGACGTAAATGAACAACAACTACTACTACTAATACTACTCATTAATTTTCATTGTTACATGTATGAATGTAAGCCTCTGCACTAATAACAAAGATGAGTACCAAAACCTTGTCAAATTGATGGACCCATAGCGGAATTGCAAGATACATCACAAAGATACATTCAGAGTTACGTTGAGATTCGAACCCGTTACCTCTTTAATCGGCGAGACTGCTTGGTTTTTGAAGTTCCTACTTTGATTAAAGTTCTACTTATTATTGCTTTCTTATTGCTTGAAGTAGTTTGTGTTGTTGTGTTTGTAGCAAAGTGCGGCTTATGTGCTATAGTCAAAAAGAAGAACATGCATTTCAAGTCAGGGAAGGATATCACAGAGGTATATACAGGGTCATGGCGAATTTTGTACCATCTAATCTCACTTCAGCGTGTTTGGCGGAATGACGAGATAACAGGGCCAAGAAGTCCCCATTGTTTCATAATTTTGATGATATTCTTATTACCAGTTTTTTTTTTTGGGGGGGGGGGTCCAAATTTACTTTTACATAAACATATATTTTCTTCAAACGTAAAGTGAAGGAAAAATAACTTTATGCTAAGCGCTAAGAAGTATCGAGGTTGCAGGTTCAAATTCCGCAGTAACAATGATTTCATCTTTGCTTTGTCTAACAACATTTTAGCTCTTCTTCAATTTGAGGAAGGCTTAAATGCCTTTGCTTTACTTGCATGTGTAAGTGAATAAATAATTATATTATATTTAGATAATTGACTGCGCGATAGAGTAGTAGTAGATGTAGTACTTTATTTACGTCGCACTAAAACTGCACAATGTGCTGTTTGTGATGGTATGAAAAATATCTTTGTCCTCACAATCTTTTTCTCTGCAGAGGGGATGGCTTCTCGGCTTTGACAGCCTGACGACCTGTTAGGAAAGTCGAGCTCTGTGTAGTAGAACTTTTTTACGATGAAAATAGACAACAACAACCTTATTGACTGAAAGTGGACAGCAAGGTTTGACTTCATGAACCTACTATTTATGTGGAAGCTATGGGATAGTGTGTAAACTTAAACTGCGAAACTTCTTTTTCGGTAATTTCTTACTCTTATCAACAGAAAAAAGGCAATACTTTAACTAAATACTCAGATTTTATACAATGTGAAGATCTTCAGAGACTTCTTCTTCAGAAAAACTGGACAAATAAAAGCGATAAAAACAAGGTTTACAGTAAAAGCTAAAAATTATTTATTTATATTATTTTTCTTTGGAAACTTTGGTACATGCATTAATTCAATTTTTAAGAAAACAAGCTTCGTATACTATTAGCTCTGCTAAGTTTAAAAAAGGATTAATTAGTCAACGGTTCTATTCCAACCAAATGAAAATAAAAATCCAAGGTTTGCCGTAAAATAACCAGCCATCCGGCATAATAATGTTAAAATAAACTTAAGAATCATGAGCGAGTTTTTTTTCCATATTTAACCTATTTTTACCAAAATGTAAGAGTAAAGTAAAGAAAGCATCATAAAAAGCAATACAAAATTTACAAAATTTCTTTTTTCAGTGATCTGAAAGCATGCATAGTTTTAAAACAGAATTTTTCAAAACTATAGCAGGTAAAGTGTGTTTTTGAATGAAATTGAACATGTTCGTGTCCAGGTTACGAACTCATAACCCTCTTTGTCAGTGGATGGAACTTTAAAAATTTGCCCATTTTCATCTTTCTCTTACAAATGGGTTTTAGTTATCACATACTTTGTCCCACAGAAGATTGATCGTATGACACAGTTCACAGTGAATTGCCAAAATGGAGCACCACGTGAGCGGGTAGGGGAATACTTCGACCATACTGAGGAGGGACCAATGGCTTGCCGTATCGGTCGTATTTAAATTGTTAAACCATAAATTACTGTTATACATCAGTCGATTCAATAAAAAATAAATGTGGTAATAGGCTTCTCATTACACAGAAAGATTAAAGTGTAATATTTTATCAAAAACAATATTTTTGAAGATGCTTAAAAGACATGCACTACTAATGCAAAAACACACCTTTCCTAAGATCGGTTATAATTTCCAGTTTTATAAGCCTGTAGTTATGCAATTTCCCATTTTTATAAATTTCTAATTTTTAATTTTAATTGCTGATACTTTCGATTTGTCTTAGGATAACTTAATGTGTCATTTTTTCTTTCTCTAAGCGTTCCATAAATGACACTTGAAATATTATGCAAAGTGGCCGCTAGGTGGTATTATTTATTAAATTTTACAAAATGGTTCCATTTACTACTTGATTCTGTCAGAGTTTTATATTTCTTAAAATTTTATTTTTGCTAATATTGAGTGAAATAGGTACTGTAAGCAAACCATGTCACAATGGAGTAGATTTTGAAAAGCTATCGAAAGAATGTTGCAAAAAATCAGAAACATGCTCTGCAAATTACTGTGGCTATCAAAGAGTTATTACATTTTGATTTCTGTAACAATGCATTTTCGAAATGATTTAAATTTTATCAATATTTCTCTCAAACCACTTCACTAAGGAGGTCTGCATTGATAAATGATATACCTAGGTGCCATACGTTTTCCGCAAAGATATACAGTTTAATATATTAAGTTTGGTAAGATTAAATTTGTCCAGATGTTCATGTTTAAAGCTTTCTTCAATTATGTTTGAAATATATAAATGTCTACCACAATTTCATTTAAAGGGTAGGGAGGCAATTTAGTTACACACTATAAATTTATGTTACATTTTAAGAAAGCCGTGCCTTTTGCACTAATTCCAAACAGGAACTTAACAAGTTTCCATGAGCTCCAGTGACCCACTATTCAAAGAAACAGCTTATTACTCACAAGACAGTGTTTTTAATCCAAATTATGAACAATTTGAAAACGTTATTTTTTAAAGAATTAAATGGATAGTTACTTTCCATAACTCTAATCTACTCTTCTTTAATTCTATCTATATAACAAGTAATGAAGAAAAAACATAACTTCACGAAAATAATAGCATAAACCTTGAAAATATAACAAAAAATTTCAATATTTCAGTTTTTGCTCCTTTTATAATATTGTTTATTCATTGCAGACTTTAAATATTTAATTCTATTTTGAAAATGCATCAGTTTTTTAGTTTGCAGAACGTTGATACTATATATTTATATGTTTGAATCTTATGTACTTTACGTCATGCGTATTCATGGAGGATTTAGAACACATTTTATCGTAAGATATGTCCGACATTTTATTTCTGGATATATCTTCTTAAGTTAAACCCTACGACAGTTTCCTTTCGAAAGAAAAAGCTTACTATGAAAAAATACTGCTCTGTCGAATGAACATAAAAATAGTTATAAAAAGAGAACTTATTTTCTTACATTAGTTTGAAAATACAACCAAAAAAGAGATGAGAAAATTTGTTGTGTTTATATTTCTTGAAAGGAATATGGCTATGCATGCTTGTTTTTTTACTTTTATTAATGCAAGTCCAAATAAAAATTAATAAATAAAAAAAAACAGACAATAAACTATAAAACGATTGAATAGTTCTCGAAAAATCAAATTTTGCATACATGACTTTTTGTAAAAATTGGATCCCTTAAACTTTCGCATAATGTACATTTCATGACCATAATATGAGTTACTCTTACCTAGCTGTCATTTTACAATCGTTCTGATTAAGATTCTTTGTAGTGATAACGAGATAATAATTGATTTCGCGATAGAAAACAGAATAACTATGCGAGCGTTATTATAATATAGTTGAAGTATATTATATTATTATTGTTTTGATATATTTTTAAAAAAAGCTTCATGTTCGTTATCAAAATCATTAAAAATAATTTTGTTTCTAACAAAGATAAGAGAATTAACGCTCACATTTAATACCACTTTAAAAAGAAATCTACAACGAAATTCAGTAAATTCGGGATCAGTGCTATTTTCAAAGATTTGTTTAGAATCTATATTATTTAAAACACTAATGCCTACATTGTTACAAAGCTTCTAGGTTTGTCAATGAGCCGTTAAATTAAATTGATATATAAATTTGACGTAAATGAAATATTATAAAAACAGTTTATAAAACAATATTGTTATATATTTTTGTTTTAATTTTCTTATCTAATGTAAGTATCAATAATTTAGAGCTATATTTTAGTTTTAATGCTGTTTAGTAAAATACGTTTTATCAACGGATATTGGCCAGAAATACATCTGCCATAGTATTTGTTTTAACCATACCAACTTCCATTTCTACCATTTTTGTTACAATGCTTTTTTTCTTATCTTTTTTATTGGTTTTTATACATTTTACGAGATTATATATGAAGAAACGACTTAATGCTGTTGTGTTTTCAAATACTCAAATTTTTACTAGTGTATGTAAGGAAATTTCATAAATTATTCAATCCTAATGTATTTTTCAAAATGTATAAAAATGTGCAGATATGTATTCATAATCTATATATTTGTTGAAAAAGTGTTAACAAATCGAATTTCACAGATTGTAGAAGTTGCATACTTTCAGAACTTCATTTTAAAAAAACTGTTCCACAGTTCATTTAAAACTAGATTTAAATACATAAGCAACCAATGAGAGAGCGAAGCGAATTCAGATTACGAAATAAACAACGAAAGTGGCTTCAGGGGTTAAATAGCTCAACGAACCTAGGCTCACCTAGTCCTTTTCAATTCTCACTTTCACTAGTTGCGATTTTCAATATCTCCCCTAGCATTTTCTAACATATATTTTGCGCAGATCTACCACTTTAATTACCATTTTAATTTCGTAACTCGTTCATAAGAATTCAAATTTACAAATATANATATATATATATATTTCTCTTTTATATCGTTGCAAATAAGTAACAGAAAAGAAAAATGTGTTTTTGAATAGAAAATGGAATTGAAAATTATAGATTTATTTTTGTGCTTATTGTTTTATTAATTTTTAAAATGCTTAAATTTGTGAAAACAAAGTATGCAAAGTTAAACTTATATACAGCTTTAAGCATTTAAATTAAGTTAAAAATTTAGCATATAATTTAATGATTTTTTACCGATTAAAAAATCATGCTTCTTATATAAACGTTATCTAACATTAATAACGTATCAAAATAAAATTCATACATACGAACCAAAAAATAAAAAGGAATTTAGCTGCATGAATTCTTAAATATATTTCATGAGCAGATAAATATTTAAACGTATTTTAAGGAAAAGGTTGTTTAGAAGAACAACGGATAGTAGCAAATAAAATGAAAATTAAATATTTAATTTTTTTTCTCTTCTTATTTTGAAATTGTGAATAAAATATTCATCCATTTACCAGCATTATTTTCAACTGCACATCTTTATAAATTCCTCCCGCAACCAAATTTAATTCTTTTTATAGGATTCTAGGAATACTCTAGGTATAAATAAAAACTAAATCCTTGGATATATATTTCATCCTTAATTAAGTTACCTCTTTCTCGAAGCAACAAGAGATTAATAAAAGTAATGCATCCGTTTAATAGCCTTCAGGAAAGTTTTATGCTGTGAACATCACAAACGAGTACAGTTGTTACGTACGATAAATTATAATGGAATGAAACGATTTTACTTTTTATATACATTCTCACATAGTAGGTTACTGACAAGCGGTTGTGCAGTAGGTTATGAACAAAGTTATGATAAAATGATACATATATTTTATTCAAGGGGTGTTCAGTATTAATTCATTCGGTAAAGAAAGTTTCTTTAAATTCTTTGTTTAACGCACATCTTCTACCGATAAAATAATTTTCTTCCTTACAAAATCTGAAAACTTAAGTATACATTTAAATAGACTTAGAATATTTTTTTAACCGTAAGAAATCATTAATTTAAGAAAACTAAGTAAAGGCTATCTTTTTTTTTTCATTTATTAAGTTTAGCCCAATACAAAAAAAGTAATAAAAATTATATATTTTGGAAATTTAGTTAATATACCCAAGTGCTTGATTAAGAAAAAAAAGCACTTGACAACATGGTTCAAAAGAAAGAATGAAACAGAATGATAAACCATCTCTGCTTTACTAACCCGGCCATTTACCCTATGGATGAAGGTGTACCAATATGTCATCAAATCGTGTACAGATATTATTAAAAGATTTTACAATTTCAGATTTTTAATCATTGCATAATGTAATTTAATTGCCTAATAATGAAATTTAATTACCTTAGTTTTTCTTACACTTTTTCGGTAATTGATTGATTTTCTTAAAATTACTACCAAATTTTTTTGACAAACTTGCGATGTTTTTTTGCTTCCAGTTAATATTGGACTTTTTTTAATGCTCAACTAGATATGACAGTTCATGTTAACTACTCATTTATTTTCGTTTAAATTTTTACTAACTAGCACCGCGCCATAACCATTAATGAAGAACACTGCCCTAATAGTTTGTTCGAAGTTAATGTCATTAAGATTTGAGTACTCAGACATAATTTGAAGCCAGAATGAAAATTTTTCCTACACTAAAGGCTTGCATGAGGAGTCCGAGAGATCTTTAGATGAACTGACCCTCGCAAACAAAAACCCGAAGGGAGACATTCACTGAAATATACAGGACTATCCAAAAAAGCAGTAGGCGGTGAATGTATATGTCGTGTTAGTCAAAAAAAAAAGAAAGTGAGTCTTCGGAGCATATTGAGAAAACCATTGAAGACAAAATAAATCCGGTAGAAATCAAGCTAGGAGCTAAACGTATGAAAAAATAAAAAGTGGTTGAGTAGTACTCCAAGTTGAAACCAAAAGAAATATTGAAAAATTTAAAAATGAGTTTAAGGATAAAAACTTTAGAGGGAATTTAATTTGTCGAGCACCGCCGAGAAAAAAGCCTTGAATCATCGTATTTGATGTCGACGGAGTGGATACATCAGAGAACCTCAAAGTCCTCTTCTGGGACAGCAATAAAAGAACTCACAGAGACTTAATTTGACGTGTCCATCGGCTGCTGAAGATTTGACACCGCCTCCTTGTAGGTTCTACAGTTGGCGTCTCTTGATTTCAGGTTTCCTCTGCTTGTCGACAAGATTGTGGTACTCGTATTCATGCTTGGCTCGGAGCAATGTGCTGCGTATTGCTAGGCACTCGTGCTTTTGCGGGGTGGCTTCGACGCGATTAATCAAGTCTTTTGGCGTATAAGAGGCCGAGTCTTCGTATATTAACTTTTATTACACATTCACTAAATATTCATACCCTAATAAATTATACACTATCTACCAATAAGTATTTGGGCATCTATGCAAATGATTATATCTGTGGTCCTGATATACGTCACACCCTCCGTCGTTATATATCGTGTAGGGAACAACATCGGCATTAGTCCCATGCAAGATGCCTACTGCACTATTTTGGATGAAAATGTGTTTCCTACGTTGTGGCAGTTTTACGGGGAGGACCCCTGTTACTTCCAGGGCGACAATGCCAGCTGTCATGCTGCGAGGGTCACCAAAGCTTGGTATGGTACCAATGGGGTTAATTGAAAGGACTGGCCTGCCCAGAGGGCAAACCTGAACCCTATCGAGAACATCTGGGACGAGTTAAATCACCGAATTAAGGGGCGTACTACCCGTCCAAAATCGGTGAAGGAACTTACATGTCTTCTCGAAGCCGAGAGGAAGAAAATACCACTAGCCATCACGCAAGGACTTGCGAAAAGAATGCCCCGGAGGTTTCACGCTGTAATTGCCTCTCGTGGAGGCTCTACAAATACTTACTGGTAGATAGCTCAATGATATTTGTTTTATTTCGATAACCTCTATCTGTCAGATAAAACCGGGTACTACGTGGTCGGAGGCAACTCCCCCCCCCTCCCTTGATGTGTGACTATGCTGGGCCCACGAAAGCTAAAGAGCAGTGGATGAAGAGGATAACTACTTTCAATACTGAAAAAGATTCACGGAAAAAATTTATTTCGAAAAAATACTTCATTTTAAAATTTTGTAGAATTTTTGAAGAACCTTTTATGCAAAATTGTAATTTTTATATAAATATAAAGATGTCATTTTATTTTTTGAAAAAAATTTTTTAAACTTTCTCTGGTGTTTAAATTTAATGTAAAAGAGAGCGCAAAAGTCTAATTCAACATTATAAAATAGAATATAAATAGAAATAGTAACTCTCTCCTTAGGTATAACACCCATGATTTGACTTTCTAACACATGTTTGTTCTTAAAGCATATTATGTATTATGTAAAACAATCTATTACGAACATCTCTACCATTTATGATCCAAAATTCACATCTAAGATGATACAATAATAAATAAGATCCACAATGCAAATATTTTACATGACAGTATCTCACAATAATTATTATCTTACAATAAGGGGATGTTTATCTGGCAAAACTGTTGGATTCTTTTCATATGTACTAAATTCAGAATTTGGTAATCTACCTACAACTCTCAAAACATTAATTACAATCGTCTAAAAACGCTTCAAATATTTTACCTTACTATTTCTGAGATCAGTATCACCTTTTATAAGATTTATATTTCTCCTACAAACTCGCTTTGTTAAATTGATTGAATTAAATACATCTCAGCTTGTCTTAACTATTTAAAGGCGAGGTGACCTGTAATCTTTTCTTTTCGATTAGCATTATTAATAAACCTAAGTATATCACTAATGACATGAATAATAGTTGTGGCGTTGCGGACTGAAATGCAAAGTCCCAACTATGAATCTCTGACGTTGGACTACGTCGCTTGCAGCCGATAATTGACGTAAACCTCATACCTGAATGGAGATATGCGTGAAGGGTGAAATCAGCAAAATGCGCACAGTATGTTTTGGATATAACTTGGCCGCATCCCCACAGCTTGCTCTCCCTCTCTCCCCGTCGGTTCTAGCTAGCAGTCCGGCATGCTCTCGCCGGTTACATTTTCGCAGTTTTTTCTATGCTGCTTCAATGTTAAAGTGGTTAAGTTTTATATATGTTAGAATGTTTTAGTTAAATTTACAAGTTTCCTAAATGTTAATAAAGATAGTTATTTATTTAAACTTAGTGTTATTTATGAAGGAACCTATAACCCGTTCTCGGAAACATTTTCATGTGGAACGCTTTCCTAGAGTTAGATTTCTTTTTAGAGTTTAAGTGGGGACTCTAACAAAGATACCTAACAACCCCACATAGTTAAATAATTATTATTGAATGTAAGTATATAATTTAAATAATTCTGGTTAAAAGTAAATAAGCAGTGATTTGCTTTCTTGAGTTCATTAGAAATTCCATCTAGGGAATTTAAAGTTTCATTAGGTATATATGGAATGTCAATAACCTTTTCTCTCAAAAATGGTTGTTAATGAGACCAAATATCACTACTCAATAGAATGGCAACATTGACGTCTTTGCTTCGAAGATCAGCAGGGTTTTATGTTCCGGGAAATGAACCCAGTTTTCAACATTACTAAGACAATGGAATTCACTTACTCGATTCACTACGAAAGATTTCCATCGTTTTCGTGAAATACAACTACATCACATGTAAATTACATGCATAAGTTTCCTACATTTTGTATAAATATATATTTTTACTACTTTTTTACTGAAGTTCTGGTTGCTCTAAATTTCCTATATAGTTTACCTATTCCACGGTTTTTATCTAGGGGGGTAGGTTTGAGTTTTCCTAGAAAAGGAAATAATTTTTTAAGAAAATGTAATACAACTCCAACTTTTCGAGAATGGTGTAGTGCACACAACTAAACAATGAATATCTTGATTATACCTGACAGTTTCTGGGTCTGGTGTTTTATATATATATATATATATATTNAAAATATATTAGGTTCAGCTTTATTTTCATTTCCATTTCGTCATTTTAATTTATCATGACCTACTGGTGAAATAATTATTTATTAATTATATTAAACAAATATTTAAATATAAGAAATTAACTCCATGTGAAACTGTACAACGGAATAAGAATCCATCCGGAAAAATCACATTAACTTTGTTACATTCTTGTATTTTCTTTCCTTCAAAGATAAAATCTTTACTGCCACACCTGCCAACATTACTTCCTCACCATTTATTTCTCATCCCTGGAGTACGTTTAACTTTTAGTTGTTGCCGGTCTCGTTTTCTTTAATTTATGCATGAAGTACGTGCAGTGTGGTAAGGCGTTGTTTTAAAAATAGCTTAGGAAACTAAAAACTTTCTAGATTTCAACGATTTTGAGATTTAAAAAAAGTGAAAAAATATTTGATGGGGAAAATAAGAACAATAAAACTCAATTATTTAAAAAATAGAGAACGAAAAACTGACACGCAGTTAGGAAATTATGATAAAACAAAATTGAGTTATGTTTGGCAGTTTAAAAAAGAGATTGCTTTCATTTACAACGATGTGTTTAGCACAGGTTTTACTTTTTATTGCTCGATGACTTAATTAAATTAAAAATCGAGCTTTTCCAATGATATTTACATGCTTCCATCTTCCTCAACTGAGATATTTTAAATTTCAATATTCTTTTGATTTCCATCGTTAAAAATTAAATTTATTGCATTCGTTTCGTTCGATTTATAGAATATATAATAGGGAGGATTTTGGAAAAAAATTAAAATATTATTGACTTGTAAAACGCTGTAACCATCAATTTTCTGATAACTCTGTTTTCTCCTTTAATTAAAAATTTTCTTGTTTTAAATTTCGTTTATTAATTGAAAGGATTTTGGACCCAGCTCGCACCGCCCTTAGTGCTGACGTAAAAATATTCTTTGTAGTAGACATATCTTGGGTTAATACCCTTGTCGTCAGGCTAACCATCTGAGGTTTTTATGTTTTTCCTCTTCTCGTAACGCAAATGAGAGTTAGTTCCATCAAAACACCTCCACGAATGGAAAATTTCTCTCAACACTTGAACCAGAAGTTTCCTGGTTTTCTGGATTAGGTTCAAAATTACAAGACTGGAGTTGAAAAATGATAGTCGTTAACTAAAAAATTGGGTTGGCCGGGCAAAGATTGTTATAAAATATAATAGTTTTTTGTTGAGCCGTGGTGACGCAGGCGATAGAGCAATCGCCTCTTAATTAGGTGACCCTGGTTTGAATCTCAGCGATGGGATTCTGTACCCGACTCGTACTGACCACAATGCTTACGTAAAATATCCTCAGTGATCATTGATTAGAAACCTCTGCCTTCGGGCTAATCATGAGTTGTTTTCTTGATTTTCCTCTCCATGTAACGCAAATTCTTGTTGTGTTCCAACAAAAAGTCCCCAAGAAGACAATTTTCTCCTTATATTTGATCCAGGAGTTCTTTTGTCTCCTGGATTGATTTTTTTCCCTATGTAAGGCAAATGTGGGTTCTCTTCCTACTGAAAGTTCTCCACGAAGACAAATTTCTCCTTATAGTTGATCCAGGAGTTCTCTTTTCTCCTGATTTGGATTCAAAATTACCAGGCTACGGAGGCGAACATTGATTGTCATTAACTCGAAAATTGGATCGATTGTTCAAAGATTGTTTTAAAATAAAACATTTTCACTTCGAGTTGTGGTAGCTTTGGGAATAACAGCGTCCGTCTACAAATAAGGTAAAAACTATTTTGGAATGGGTTCAATTACATGACTACGGAGTAGAACCTTGATAATCGTATACTCAAAATTAGGCTGATCGCACTGACCACAATGCTTACGTAAAATATCCTCAGTGATCATTGATTAGAAACCTCTGCCTTCGGGCTAATCATGAGTTGTTTTCTTGATTTTCCTCTCCATGTAACGCAATTTCTTGTTCTGTTCCAACAAAAAGTTCCCCAAGAAAATTTTCTCCTTATATTTGATCCAGGAGTTCTCTTTTCTCCTGATTTGGATTCAAAATTACCCGGCTACGGAGGCGAACATTGATTGTCGTTAACTCGAAAATTGGATCGATTGTTCAAAGATTGTTTTAAAATAAAACATTTTCACTTCGTGTTGTGGTAGCTTTGGGAATAACAGCGTCCGTCTACAAATAAGGTAAAAACTATTTTGGAATGGGTTCAAAATTACATGACTACGGAGTAGAACCTTGATAATCGTATACTCAAAATTAGGCTGATCAAAGGTAATTATTTGAAAAAAATTAAATACTTCCTCGCCAATTTATGGTGGCTCATGGGTCTACGTTTGCGACCCAATGAGGTCACCCAAGTTCAAATCCCATTGATGGCAGGTAGATAGGAATTCCTCCTCAACTTGTACTTATCTCAATGCTAACGTAAATTTTCATCAGTGGCAGACGAATCATGAGTGAGAGAACCGTGAGAGGTTTTCGTGATTTTCCTTTTCATGTAAAGCAAATGTGAGTTAGTTTTATCAGTTGTAAAATTGATCCGATGGTACCTAGTGTTCAGGATTTGGTACTACATTACAAGCCTACGGAACGGAGTTAAACATTGATAATAGTGAATTCAAAAATGAGTGACCTGCTCAACGCTTGTTATAAAATAAAATGAAATAGTTTTTTTAACAGATTCTAAATTGTGCTTTTGTTTTATTTTCCTTAATTAAATAATGACTATTGGCACCTAACGGTGCATACTTTTCCCCCACTTAACTTTTGATGTTAATGCTAATAACATATTTTAAATAGGATCATTACGGAACATTCTGTAATTATTTATCAATTTCAATTGTTGAAATTTAAAATTATGTAACTAAATTATTATCAATGAATTAAAGTAATCAGTAAAAATGTCAATTATTAGACTTTACACAGAATAGTCATTACATTAAATCATTGTATTACAGTTTCTTTTATACAATTATAGTTTTTTTCTACTGTATTATATTATAGTTTTCATAGTATTTTTTTTCTACTTTACATTATTGTATTATAGTTTTTTTTATTCTCAATGCCTACCACATTTGGGAACATATGCCATCGTCGTATTAATGAGCGGCATTTCAAATATCTTTTTCTTGTTAGCACCATATAAGCGAGTCAACGTTATTCCATTAACAGAAGAATGGCAGCTAGAACCGAGAGAGAGAAATTACATCCATACCTGGAGCGGGATTCCAACCGGGAACTTTCTGACGTGTGGTCAGCTCCCTGACCACCATACAACTAGTGGCTATGTACGGCATTGCAAATATCTTTTTCTTGTCAGCACCATATAAGAGAGTCAACGTTATTCCATTAACAGAAGAATGGCATCTAGAACCGAGAGAGAGAAATTACATCCATACCTGGAGCGGGATTCCAACCGGGAACTTTCTGACGTGTGGTCAGCTCCCTGACCACCATACAATTAGTGGCTATGTATTTTCAAGTAACAAGATATTATTTTTTAATTTCAAATTTAGAAGTGTTTTAGATATTGATTATTTAACAATATATTTTAAACTATCAAATATTTTTTCTGCTCATTATTAATAGCTATGTTTCTAACATAGATATGTTTAATGCAAACAAACTTTTGAGCGTTCTCGATGAATATTTCCTTAATGATTCCTCTCTCGATTCATGCAAATCATTATAACTTCCTGAACCCCCATCCATTCCAGGAATCACAACTCTCAGAATACATACCACTACAAGCTATGACAAATATTTAATCACAATACTCAGACACAAAGGGTGGAATAGTTAAGATAATAGTTATCTACCTGGTCTTTTCTTGAAGGATATGGTACGTGAATAGATTCTTTTCATAATATTTTCTTATAGCTGCTGTAGAGTTTAGTGTAGATTTTTTAATAATTTGATTCGTATTCATATATTGTATTAAAATATTCCGTTATTTCTTTTATTTTTACGAACCAAATCATGTGCAAATTTATATTATTGGGATTGTTTTTGCAAACGAATCAATACTTATGAAACTATCAAGCAAGTTACATTCTTTACGAAAAATTTCAAGACTACGAAATAACCTAAATTCTTCTTATTTGGTTTTCAGATTATGTTAATTTTGCATTTGCGTCATTCTTGGTATATAACATCCTTTTATTTTGTGGGCCGGGATAGCCAGGTTGGTAGGGTGCTGGGCCCATGGCCGAGAGTTCCTGGGTTCGAACCCCGCAAGCCGAAGACTCCCCGTGTAGTAAAGTGACTGATGCACGTTAAATCTGTCGAGTCGCAAAAGTCCTCCATGTTCCCATAACAAATCAATACCACTGGGGGCACTGGATTGAAGATCTCTGATTCAGGTCAAATTACGATCTGTGGATGAATGAAAGGGTGTATGAATGGATCCGCCTTATAAACGGGTGAGACGTATGGTGTGGCAGAATTCAAATTCTTGGCCATAGATGGCGCCACTGGAAAATAAGAACAATCGCACCCCCTCTGCCTTAACAGGCATACGTCAACAACATCCTTTAAATTGGTGTGTTTGTGCAAGTAATTTCACTGCCTATTGCAATGCATTATATATTGTGGCAACAGATAAACAGCGAAAAAGAAAACAGTATCAAATGTGATCTCATCTATTATGCCAAAAAAATTTCGTTATCAAACAATAGAAATAGATATTAGTTCTTTATTTTTCAATGCATTACTTTATTTAACTGTATAAATATTGCTTAGTAAGAAACATATTTATTATTACATCATAGTATTTAACTTAGTTTAAAAAAAGTACCAAGAAGGCATAACTTTTAGAAACATTGACAGTTAATTTTGACGAACTAAGTACTGGCTGCGCATGTTTTATAAAATAAAGTAAAATAAAATGTTTATCTGATACAGCGTTTTGGCATGTAATCGCTCTGTATCTACAGAAAAAAATATGTCATTTTTGATACAATATTTTCATGTGCTTAATAAATACTTATTATTTGTTAGTTTACCGGGATAATGAAGATCATAAATTCATATTCATACATTCTCTACATTGAATATTCATACATTCTCTCTTGAATATTGCGAATGAATTTCTAAGATGCCGCCATTTAAAAGGACATTTGTTTTCATTATTTGAGTATTTGAAAGAAGTAGTAGTATTTTATTTATGCCGTACTATAGTTACAGAATCAGGTGTTGGTGTCGGTTTGGGAAAAATCCTTGAGGTTGATCCGAAAACATGACATCATAATGTTTATCCTCTGCAGAAAGAGCAATTACCCTGCATTAGTCAAATGACTACCTGCTCACGAAGTTTAGCACTTTACGACAGAATTGTTTGACGAAGATCGATACCGTGCAACCTCAGCTCCTTTGCAGGCTGATCATAGTGGTCACCCATCCAATCATTGAACGCTACCAGATGTACTTATACATTGTCCTTCTGTGATCTACTGGGAACCGTTATTTGAGCATTTTCATTAGATATTTTTAATAGATGTTCTTTTTAATTTATGATACTTCCTTTTCGAGAGGATAGGTTTTTTAGCAAAAAATTATTTTCCAAAAAAAAAAAATTACTATTTTTAGTCTATAGGAAAGTACCGACCTTTCCTATAGATTATTTAAGCAAATATAATGTTTTCATTTATAAATGTTAACATGTTAAAAACAAAACAATATTTAGGATTCTTATTTTTTGTAAGTTTTAATATTTTTTAATGCAGTGCTATTAACAATAAAATAATAAGCTGGTACCAAACAAAAACTTTTTTTCTCCAACTATAACAAATTCCAACAGAAAAAAACTAATGATATCTAACACTACAATGAATTGAATAATAAGCCTTAGTAGCTAAATAATTTTTATTTTTTAATATTTTTTATACCCTAGATAAGAAGGGGAATCAAGTTTGAGCTAAAACTAAGAATTGTAGTTTTTAGTTTAGTTTTTTAAAATGAAACATAATATGTTTAACTATACCATTTATCATTAGAATTATAGAGGACAAATATAATACTTTGAATTGAATATAACTATAATTATAAAACATAGTATTTTTGGAACGTCGAGCCCTTGATAATGAAAAGACAAACTGGTCTCAAATAACTCAATAGTTTTTCCTAACTTCAATGAATTCAAACTTGAAAAAATAACTATTAAAACCTTACATTACTATGAATTAAATGATAAGCTTTAGTAGCTAGATAAGAAATATTTTTTTTCTCTGTAGATAAGAGAAGGAATAAAATTAGAGTAAAAAGTAAGGATTTTAGTTTTACTCTAAAAAAAAAACTATTTTGAAATTTAGCTTAAAGAGAGAAACGAAACAGTGCAACCAATTTAACCACCAAAGATTTGGAATCTCTCCAGATTCATTTTAGGTACAAGTGTTTTGTTTTACCCAGTAATTGACATTTGTAACACAAATAGCATTAAAAGGAAAGAATTTTAGTGGAAGCTTTTTAAAGTACCAGAGAATGTTATTTCTGTTTTCTCGTTAGAAGAAAAAAAATAAAGAAGCTCAAGAGAAAACAAAATATTTTAAGAAATAAGTATTTTACCAAAAGAAATAATTCAGTTGTTTTAAATCTGTAGTAAACAAAGGATATTTATATAGAAGAATGGAATAACAGGACATAATGAATTATTTATCTTTCGGTCAGTTGCTTACTTATAGTGAGTAAATTATTATATTTACTGACATTGTTGTAAAAAATTAAGATTTAGTTTATGATAACTGCAATTTTAAAAAATGAAATTTAATTTTTAAGGAGTGAATTTTTAAGACTGATCCAATTTAAAATTGTGAACATATTTAAAGAATGGTCGGCGATGTAGTATATAAATCACAGTATCATATCGTTCATTTGGTGAAACAATGACGCAACTGCAAAATCAAGTTACGTCATTGTTTCACCAAATGAGCGAAATTAATAAGACCTATCTTTTATAATTTAATATCGCTCAATTTTTTAAACAATGGCATAACTTGATTTTGCAGTTATGTCATTGTTTCACCAAATGAGCAATATGAAGTTTATATATAATTCTAAGGTGCGTTTATTGCGGTGTCTTAAAATAAATAATTATATTTAAATTCATTGCCTTTTTATAATGAGTACTTCAAGTTTTGATATTGCAAATAACTATAAGAGAAAAGCATAGGGTTTACATGTGCTTCCTTCTCATGAAACGACTTTCAATAGGAATTCTTTCAATAAGAATAACGTTCTTCACTAAACCACAGCATGTTCCTGATTCTCCTGACTGAGCATTAATGTCTTCGGGTCCATCTTTATCGGATAAACATTGTTGACTCTCCGACGTGTTCTTTTTGTATGACTCACTAGGACTGTTTTGCATTTGGACGAGTTTCCTGCAGTATCTTCTAGCTTTACTCAAGTAGTGAAATATTGAAGAGCCCCCTGTCCAATGGTATAGCGGCCCATCTACTGGCATTTGATCATAATAAGATTCATCTGACAGGACATCGTGCCAATTTTTTTCTGTTAAACCTTGTTGGCTTTTCTAAATGTTCTCCTTGTATGACTCACCAGGACTGTTTTACTTTCGGACGAGTTTCCTGCGTTATCTTCTAGTTTTACTCAAGTAGTGAAATATTAGAGAGCCCCCTGTCCAAATGGTCTAGCGACCCATCGACTTCGACTGGCATTTGATAATAATAAGATTCATCTGACAGGACATCGTGCCAAATTTTTTTCTGTTGAACATTGTTGCCTTTCCTAAATGTTCTCTTTGTATGACTCTCAAGGACTGCCTTACATTTGCATTTGGACAAGTTGCATTTGATTGGACTGCTGAGAATTTGAATGAGTGTCCTGCACTGTTATTTAGCTTTACTCAAGTGGAGAAATATTAGAGAGCTTGTAGTCTAATGGTTTAGCAGCCCAATGACTAGCGTATCGTAATAATAAGATGAAAAACACGAACTGTATAATATCGAGAGCATAGTATCATTAGAAGTTTATCAATAATTCTATTGCTAATATATTGTGAAGAGCTGTGATGGCTGAGGGGATAGAGCGTTCTCCTTCCAATGAGGTGAACCCGGTTCGAATCCCAACGATGGCTGGTCGATACGAATTTCGCATCCGGCTTGCACCAACCACAGTGCTAACGTGAAATATCCTCTGTGGTAGACGGATCATGGGTTAGAGTCCACTTGCCATCAGGGTAACCATGGGAGGTTCTCGTCCATGTAACGCAAATGCGGGTTAGTTCCATCAAAAGTCCTCATCGACTGCAAATTTCTCCAAATACTTGATCTAGGAGTTCCCTTGTCTTTTGGATTGGATTCAAAATTACAAGGCTACGTAGTTGAACATTAGAAGTCCTAAACCTAATAATTGGGTTGGCTGTTTATTGATGGTTATAAAATAAAATATATATTCTGATAAAATAATTATGTTATTGACATTGTCAGTAAATATCAAATATAGTAGTTATATTTATTTCTCTATACAACGTAAAAACATAATGATATAACACATTTTTATTGGCATGGTGCATTTTTATTGAACTGAACATCACATGATAGGATCCAGATCCAGTTTTTCCGCAATGATTTCCATGTTATTTTGGTTAACATCATAAAGTTAATGAAATTCTATAAGGTATTGCTTTCCCATACATATTTTTGTATCCCTAATTTAAAAGTACTGCTGTCATTACGTTTTTGATCTTGATTGTTTTTTTTCTTTTGAAATTAAGGGTTTAAAACTAAGATATTTGATTTTTTTAAATTATTATTATAACGTAATTCGACGCTATATTTCAAGATAAAATTATATAAATCAGAAACTAATTTTATTAACCATTTTACAGTTATCATTTTTTTGTGCAAATTGCATTAATACACTATTATAAATTAAAAGGTTAAAGAGAATCGTTAAATGATTAAGAACCTAACTATCAGCTTCATGCACAATGTGATGCAAGTAAAAATTGCATTAAATACTTATCTGTTTGTTTGGTAAGCGAAAATATCGAATTGTGGTTGTGAAATCACCAAATTTGTTATAACATGATACATTTAATTTTAAATGTTATTTAAAAAAATGTTGCTTAGAAAAATTACTTATGTTCACTAATCTTAATAGAATTGAAAGAACAATATTTGGATTTGGGAAATGAGATCGCAAGAGCAAACAAACAAATTTTTTTTTTCGTGCATATATTTAAAATGCATAGTTTCATTTGCGAAGAAAAAAACTATTTTATGTCAAGAAACAGCAGTTATTAAGAGGTTGGCGAGCGGGCTGAACGGTTGAACAGCTTATCGGGGTTGGCGAGCGGTAGTGAACAGGAAGCTCAGCCCCCCTTTGTTGGTCAATGCCAACTTTGTGCTCTAGTTACGCCCACATGACAAATAGAAAAACTAAAATTGCACATTTACATCAGGACAATAGAGCAAAATAAGAATAGTAATTTGTCATGATTGACTACAGCTAGATGTTATAAAATGACTTCAAACCAATTTTTATAATTATTTATATTTATTAAGGTAGCGTTTACGTTTATATATGAAATGTTACGGATGTATATGAAACGTATACGTATGTATTGAAAAAAAATTAAACTGAATCACATGCATAGCGATTCTGTTTGAAATTAGAAACATCAGTTAGCTAAAATAAGAAAAAGTTTCGAAAAACATGTTCAAATACTGCGTTTTGAAATGCTAATATTTGCGAAAGAAAGTGTTAAGAATTTTTATCTTAGTCTTAACTTTAAAGAAGCCTATTTTAGATTTATATAAGGATTTTTCTTGTTTATTGTGAGATGTTTTTGTGATATTTTTTTCCTGGTTCATTAATCAGGGATCAACAAAAGAAGATTAATGATATTTTACGTAATACTCTAGCAGCATCAATCACCGAGCTGTGATGGCTGAGGGGATAGAGCGTTCTCCTTCCAATGAGGTGAACCCGGTTCGAATCCCAACGATGGCTGGTCGATACGAATTTCGCATCCGGCTTGCACCAACCACAGTGCTAACGGGAAATATCCAGACTAACGGTTATTCAGGCTAACCGTGGGAGGTTCTCGTGGTCATCCTCTCCATGCAACGCAAATGCGGGTTAGTTCCATCAAAAGTCCTCCACGAAGGCAAATTTCTCCTAATACCTGATTCAGGAGTTCCCTCGTTTTCTTTTGGATTGGGTGCAAAATTACAAAGCTACGTAGTTGAGCATTAATAAACACAAAAATTGAATCGGCTGTTCAACGTCAGTTGTAAAATAAAAATGATACTATAATATTTAACACTATAAAGTTTCATTTGAAAATATTTAATCTATCTCGCAAGACTTTTTGTTTTGTAACCATTGTATTTTGAAACCTGATGGAAAAAAAACTAAATTTAATATAACTATGTTTAGAAAAGAAAAAAGCAACTTAACATGTCTGTGAAGCAAAGAAACAATTTGCTTCAAATGTGATTTACACTTTTAATTACATTTGACGAATAAAAAAAAAAATTTTTTTTTTTTACTTGAAAAAAAAGTTGTATGTACAACTGTTGATAGATAGTTTCCTTTATAAAATTTATTAAAACATAGGTCTAAAATANTTCAAAAACGCAATATATATATATATATATATATATATATATATGCTTTCAAACTTTTTAACTGTAATTTTAATTAAATTTTATTTAAGAGAAATAGCGAGTAAATTGCACTCTTAATTATAAAAATTATATCTGCATTGATAAAAAAGTATGGTCGAAACTACCATCATAATCATCATCTAGGGCTCTACAGCCCTGGGTGGGCCTTGACCTTCTCAACAAGTTTTTTCCAGTCTAACCTTTTTCAAGTTAGCGTTTTGCGTTTTTTAGTTTTTAAGACCATAAGATCTTTTTCTGGCACATCTATCCATCTCAAATTCAACCTGCCTCATTTTCGAGTGCCAATTGGTCTGGCATTGAAAATTCTTTTTGTGGTACGGTGTTCATCAATTCTGATATTGCAATGGATTTGGAAAAACCTACCATAATATGGTAATATTTATCATGTTTCTGTCTCTACGGCGGGCACACTAAAGAGTTTGATAATTTTTAACCCTGTGCTTCAGTAAAAATTTTTTAATAACAATAAAATATTGTATTATATTGTGTAATAAAACTTGGTAAAACTGGAAAATGTTGGTAATTTTATCATGACACCTTAAAGTATGACATAAGCACCATTTATTTGGTTCAGTTTAATTTTCCTTTTTGTATTGTTCTAATATTTGTGTGGAAATAACAATTTTAATTTTGAAAACCAGAATTTTCGGTAACCCTTTAACATATGAACGGACAAATTACCAAATGAATTGTTTAAATACCGTGCATTATGGTTTCATTAACCAGACTTATTACGATACAGTACGGTATTTTTAACAGAAACTTTTTCTCGGTGTGATGGTTTTTGAAATACACAGGTTACATTTTGTACAAAAAATTTATCCAGTTATTTGTTTACTATAATTTAAGGCTTAAATTGCAATATTCAGCAGAATTTTTCAATGTGGGGGGATTTTTATACAAGAAATATGCAGAATGATATTGATTTATATAAACTACATCTTTCTTTTTAATATGTATTTAACACTAGAATGACTAAATATACTGTCTACCTAGCAATTTTAAAAGAGCCAGTGTGCCCTTCTCAGATCGAACATCTAAAGTCGTTAAAATAAATCATAAGTAATTTAATAAAAAAAAAATTTTGGTAATTCAATCAACAAAATTCGATTGTATTTCGATTTGGGTTAACGTCTCTTCACATCTCTTAACAATACATCATTTTCCGAGATAATTGAGTTTCCTTTTCTCTGCAAATAATAAGCGGGGATATGTTGCCATACTTTTGATTTTTATTTCAATGAAACTGTGGTACCCTGTACCTATCAAACTATACCTTATACCCTAACTTAGCTAAGAGGTAACCTGGAGTTAAGAGGTACCTATCAAAATAACTTAAGGACCACCCTGGCCTTGCTTATTGCTCCCTTGCCCATCGTTCTAGGTACGAGACTCCAAAAATATGTCTATAAGGTTGCCACATGAATAATTAAATAAGCCTTTTAAATTATATCAAATTGAAAAAAATAATTGTTTTGAAAATTGGAAAAATTTCCATTAATTGGAAAAATCAAAAATACCAATATTTTCAAGATTTTATTTTCTAAAATACAGAGCAACAGTAAACGGGAACTGCCAAAAAGCCACACCCGTCATTTTAGTGTTAAATAAAATTATTTTTCATTCATTATTGAAAATTGAAAATATATTTTTATGAAAAAAAAATTCCAGTATCTTATATTACTCTTTAGTAAAAGAAACGAAATAGAAATCTTTGAAATAAACAAAACACTGCTGGAACCGAATTATGATAATACCTAGGATTAGTTTTGCTCCATCTAGTTTGGAACGAAAACTACTTATTGCGTAAGTGAAATATGATGTTTGAATCTTTTGTTATCCGAATATAGAGAAGAAATAGAGATAAGTAGAAAACTATAAGAGGTACTATTATGTTCCCTCTAAGTGCAGTGTAATCCGATACAAATGTACTAATGGAAATAATAAAGTACAAAGCTAGAAGTACATGTAACACGAGAGCATTTTTATCCCCATATATTCCTATATTTATATTTAGCCATTTTGAATGAAATTTGGATATTGCATACACATTCGATATTGATAAAAATTTCATTTCGATAAAAACTTCAATCACTCTAGAAAAATATATGCGTGTACTTAAATAATGAAAATATGTTAAAGAGTTTTTATCTAGGAATCGATTTTAAAATTTGTAGCTTTCCAGAAACTTTCGCAAACATAAGTAAGTACTCGTGAAATAAAACTGGCAATATAACAGGGAGTGAATTTTTTATAAATAACCTCTCCAAAATTTTATATTTTACTTTCGATTTTCATTTTTAAATTGTATTAAAAACATGAAAATATGAAGAAAAAAATCACCGAGATGCTTTTTTAAAGTTTCTAAAAGTTTCTTGGAACGAGTAACTTTTATTAATATAGGAAATTTCAATACGAACAAGAAATATTTGGAGAATTCTGAAATCCTCATTCGAATAATAAAGGCAACTTAAGAAAACATGCAACTGTGAAAAACGCAAAATTCGGTGAATGTTAACAAAAGATCAAGCTGAACACGCTTTTGCATTGTCAGTCTTTAAGTGTTGTTGCAAAACGAAATGTACAAAATGAATTTATTTTAATGAAACATTTNATTTCTTTAGCAGTTTATTTGTGGGAGGAGTTATAATTGTTTAATTGATTTAATTCACCATTACTTTGTTAAAAATAAAATTATTTCGTTATACTTTGAATTAACAGTGATTAAATATATGATTAAGCTAGCAATAATTAAAGTAAAAGCAAAGTAAGTCTGTCAAATTAGCAACGAATGCTTTGAAAAATTAGCTGATTTTGTACGAATGCTTTTCTGAATCACCCGTCCCCAAGAGGTTAAGTGTTGTTGCAAAACGAAATGTACAAAATGAATTTATTTTAATGAAACATTTGGGTGATGGGGACGTATCATTGTACAGCATTAAAGGAACAAAGAAAGAACTAATAAAATATGTCAGTTTTAGTAATTTTATTTTTTTTAAAATTGATATGCACGTTTTTTGCATTGTTGCTGAAGTGATGTGCAAAGTAAAAGTACAAAATGAGAATTTTTTTTCGGTAGAAAAAAGTTGTGGGACGAAAACTTACAATTGCACAATGTTGATAAAGAATATCATTGCTAACTGCCACATAGCACAAAACACATAAAAAATTTTTCGCAACTATCTTAATAGCCTCACAAAAAAAAGAAGCTTGTATATTTAAATAATGTCTATGCGATGAAATTAAAGATATAATTAATTAAATGTAAAGGTATTAATTAATTAAATGTTATTGTTAACAGTAAGTTTTAGAAAAGATAGAACGCAAATGCTGTTATTTCGTTAACTAATATCTTATTTGATTTAGAGGGTTTTTTAAAAAAAAACATTTTAATATTTCAGAAAATAAATATACTAATTAGAGATTTTCTGAAAATTTTTAACCGTTTAGAAACGCGACAAAAAGTTACTTATGTAACATTTGGTTAAGCAATCGTCATTTTTAAGTATTATTCCTGTAAACAATGTAGTTAAAAAAATATCCATCAAAATATTACATTAGCAAATAGTTTGAAAAATTCTCTTGCAAACAGGAGTAGTCTAGCGTTTTACGCTTCTATTGCTATTAGCATTTATTTGTTAAAATTAGCAGAAAATATAAATTATTTAGAAGCTTGAAGAAGGACAATTAATTGTTTTGTAAAAAATGTTAATAAGTATAAGCACACGTAGTTTGTATACATTATGAATTCTTGAAGAAGTTGAGAAAATATTGCACTTTTGTATGCCAGTAATTATCTAAATGAATGTTTGAAGAAGCTAATTACATTTTAATTTCATAGGCTTCAGTTTATTGTTTACATTTAATGATCAAATTAAATTTACTTATTTAAAAATATTTCATTTTTTTGTTATTTCCTCCATGAGAGCAATCATAAATATATAGGCGTGGAAATAGCTTATTATACAAAAATTAATTAAGCTTGCGAAAATTACATAATTACAGATTCGAATTAGTGTAGCGTTTTTTAAAATAAGAGATTCTTATGGCTTCTAGAATTTGAGAATCGGATACTTTTACATTTACTATGTTTGTAATAGAATTTAAATTAATGAATTTATAATAGCGTGGAATTTGAAGTAGTTTATTTCTTTCAGTGATTATTCAGTAACGTTGATAAGTATACTCACTTTATGATCGTAGTCTTTTGCAAAAGAAATGAACATATAACAACTAAATGAAATTATGAGCAGTGACTGTTATAAATGAGAAGCTGCACGTTTAAAATATTATAAAAATAGTTTAGAGATATTCCTTGAAAATGCGCAGTAGGTGTGTTTAATTATTTATACCAATGACATATCAGACAGAAAAAAAACTTTCATGAGCTCAAACCCCTTTCCACAGAAATTAAGTAGCATTCTTGGAATAAATTTGAAAAATTTAGCAGTGGCTCAGATGAGTTTCTTCAACCGAAGAATATTGCATTGCTAAAAAAATCGAGTGGTGCCATCTAGCATGAGAGATGGATAGCTCTAGAAGGATTCAATCAGTGATATAGATGCGTAAAAGCAGAGCTGATGCGCTTTCATCTATTTTCACTTGAGAAAGTTACGTGGTTTTAACCCCTTAACCATCGGTTAATTTTCAAGAAAACGGTCATAAAAGAGCCCATTTTTTTCGTTTTTGTATTTGTATTACGTATTTGATTAGTGCAGACATCTAGTTCAAAATAAACTAACTATCTACAATTACCTTAAAAATATCCTGGTACTGCCATCTTGTGTAAAATGAGAAATAAAATGTTTCCCAGGCAAAAAAAAGGAATTAGTTTTATTCTTTTTGGCGCGTTACTACTGATCCCTCCAGCCCGTCAATATCACGGGAGCGAGAAATAGAGTGCGAAAATTCACCCCTTCATTTTCACGGGAGCGAGAAGGAAGGTGTTAAAGTCCGGGTTCAACAACTGATCAATGTATGAAGTAGAAATTCTCCGCGTACGGATGCCTCGGAAGAAATGATTGATTTCTGCGTTGAGAGTCGTACCTTTAATCCACTGGTGGATCTCAGAGGAGCTTTAAAGAGCTTTACAACTTCATGAGACTTCTTCGTAGAATTAATAAAAATGATTTACAAACAAAATGAAGTAAACACTGAAATACAACCGATTGAAATACCCATGTTTCAAATATAAAGGCATGGCAATACAAGTTAAAACTCAAGTAACTAAAATAATAAATTTCATAAATATTGTGATTAATAAAGAATCTAGTTCAAAGAATCTTGACACACTATGAAAAACTACCATATGTTCCAAAATGCGGGTAATATTTTAAGGGACAAAAATCGGAATTTGTTAAATAAAATGGTATCCTGAAAATTACGGTTTGCCTCTTATTTCGAAACTTAAAATATCACTTAGCTGCACTAATTAATTAGAATAATTATGGTACATTCTTCGAAACATATATATAACCTCGTATGATGGGAATTATTATGTTTTTGATGTGTCCAAATATTTTTTTTTTCATTTTACATTTGTTTCTTTGAATTGTATTTAATTGAATAAAAAATTTTATGAATTGATTTTAATTAAGGTGTTGAAATTGTAAAGAAAAAAAAGGAGAAAACTAAACACTTCCTATGTCCAAGAAAAGATGAATTAGAAGCAAAAAATAGGGAAAGAAATTCAGGTAACTGAGCCTATAGAAACATTTAACATTTTGAGAATGCAATGCAGGAATAAAACCGCGGCATTTTGCTTGGAAGTTTTATTGAATTGAGGTCAAAACTGAAATTGAATGATAATTAAGCATTCGTTCCATGTTGGAATCTGCTGTATAACACTAGTGTGGAAATAAAAAATAAAAACCTGTTTTGTTTCTTTTTTACAAATTATCGAATTGAAGTACGAATTATGCGTACTTTTTAATGAAAACAGAAATACAATTTTCATTTGAACAATTTAGATTATAAATTTCAATTTTGATCATAAAGCACCACAAACTGAAAGTAAATTTAAATTTTACATAAAAAATGTGTTTATTGACTTTGGAAAATGTAATTTTTACTTATTTATACTTATTTTTACTTATAAGTGCATTGAGAAAAAAAAATTATCATTTAATATTTCATTTTATTACGAGAAAATCTGTCTCATTCCAGTTCAAATAATTTACTTCAATTAAATTCTCATTGCATAGTTAAGAAATAATTCCTTAAGGCATGAATATCATTTATTTAGTTAAATTTAATTTTTATCATTGTATCTTTATTAAACGTGTGGTAAAGATTTTATAATTTTAAAAAACCAGAATTTGAGATAAACCCTGATTATTTGAAGGGTTTTAATACAGTATACTTCATTTTATTTTTAAAAGATTTATTTTTTCCCTGTAATGTCTTTACTATACAGAGCGATAATTTCACTAGAATTTTTTTTTACCATGTAGGATCAATATATATGCACACTGTTAAGCGATAATTACGCAATTAACCTACCCCTCACTAGTTTTTCTATTGATATAAATCTAATATTGTTATTGCAAGAAGATAATCATGTAATTTCGATCCAGATGATTTTGGAAAAAATACTGTCCAACGTAAAGCCAGAAGCAGAAAATAATCTCAAACCTTAAAACATTTATTGCCAAGCGAAAAACATGATTGATTTGAAGATCGAGAGCAAACGTGACTTCGTGACATTCTCGCTGAATAAGCTGCATTTACCTCTGAGGAACAAATTACTGAATTATTTACATTTCTCTTAATGCTGCTCAATTTTCGTTATTATTTTTGTTTTTAAAAATCACAAGTGGTACTAAAAATTTGCCATTTTCAGGAATTTGGCTTTTAAGCATCTTCTTACTAATAGTATACCGTTATGACTCAAGATATGAATTTTCCAATAAAATCAATGTGTATATTTTATTGATATAATTATAGCCTTAGAAGTTACTTTTTCGTCAAAAGTAAATTATAAATTTACTAATAAAAATCAATTTTATTCAAATAATATAATAACAATATGGTAATGGAATAAAACGGAATATAAATAACATATGGTAATAGAATATAAATAACATAATACAAAAAGCATTATATAAATAAATAATAGAATATGGTAATAGAGTATTAATAACAATACAATAAGGTAATGAATTTAACGAACGAGAAGATTAATATCGCGATGACATAATTACAAAAATTCAAATAAGATACAAAGCTCATAGATTGCAAGTACAAATTAAGCAGTTCAATTTCTATAAATAATTTTTAATTTGATTTTTTTATTCATTTTCATAAATAAATAATTTGCCAGTTTAAATTTTAAAAGTAATCGCGAAAGAGTGCTTAAAAATTTGAAGTTGGTACTTAACTAATTAAATTGAAATCATGAAATATTTTTTTGAAAAAAAAAACAACTGAATTTTTATTAAGCACTTCTACTTTTACCTGATTAAAAAATTCTTTCGTTTCAAAAATATATAAATAGGTAACAAAAATGGATGTGCTTCAAGCACTCGGAAATAGGAACCTATTTTCAAGACCTACCAGGTGTGAATGAGAAGAAACAATTCACGACTGGCAAGACTTGAAAATGGACACCTATTTTTAAGCGCTTGAAACAAATCGACTGTTATTTCCTTTTTATGAATTTTAAAAGCAACTGAAGTTTTTATCAGTTATCAGCTAATATCTTGACGCTACAGTTTCCTGAGGTTACATATTTAGCACTTCTACTTTTTTTGCAGCTAATTTAAAAAAAAATACGGTTGTATCAAAAACTGGTGTTATTCATGTTATTCAATTTGAAAATGGCACGTAGCATGGGTGTTCCTGTGCAATTTTCTTAGGTGCTTAATGCATAGAAAGTTATAATATTATAGGTGCTACAAAACTTCTTTTTAAATAAGTGATTACTTAGATCATAATCAATGTTTATTTTAAAAATAAAAACAATTTGTAAATGAATTCTTGCAGTTTTTTGAACCATTTCAAAAGAAAAATAACTTTGACACATATTTTCTTGGTTGTTTATCTTAAAATTGTACTGATATAGTAGATATCTAGTATTAAAGTATTTTAAAAAATTTAAATATTTTGCACTCAAATGTATTTTTATATGAGTGTAGAAATACTCATTAAGGATATGTTTCTTATACTAATTAGTTGAACTGCTTACTGCCTTGTGCAACTTTGGAGTCATGAATAAATAGAGTTCTTAAATTTATTCTGAACAACAAATGGTATAGAGCATTTTACCTTAATTAAAAAAACTAAAAGTTTAAAGTTGATTTCATTATAATTGTTATGACAAATTGTATATTTTATTTATAACTTATTTAAGGGGCGTCCTGCTTTGTTGCAATTCTTCTCTAGCCGAGCGATATTGGGAAGTCTGAGACCTTTTGAATTAATAGACTCAAATTACTGCATTATGTTTACCATCTTTTATTGTATTTTACTTTTCTTATTGTGCTGTAACTACTGTTCAATAAATTTGCCATTGGAAATTTAAAAAATAAATTAAGTGGTGCCGGAATAGCCTGGTTGGCAGGGCACTGGACTAATGCTCGAGAGAACGGGACATTCGAAGTATAGTAAATGGTACTGGTGCACGCTAAATCTTTCGGGTCCTCTTTGTTCCCATAACAAATTATACCTCTGGGGTACTTTAACTCTTTATTACCAATTGAACAGATTAATCAATTAAATTTTTTATCAATAATCCAGGATAAATTAGCCAAGATTGCATATACAATCAGAAAAACAACTTTAGGCACTTCTCTGACGAAAGCATAGTAATTTCCAAGGATTGAATTCAATTTGATACCATGTGTAAGAATAAAATGTGTACAAATAATGGTAAATATTAAAATACAGCTCCTTCCAACATTCTTAAAAACCTTGAAAATTTCTTTAATTGTAAAAAGAAAGAAAAATCACTGACTACATCAACGAATAAAACTGGAGAGAAAAAAAATATGCTTTGTCTAAGCTTCCATTATTTGTCTGCTGATTGTCACGGAAGCTTGGCTTAGGAAAAAAGACAAAATCTTGGATTACGATATAGTTACCTTAAACAAGACAAATCAATCATTCCGCTTCACTGACTTGTACCGTGCTCTTATTTCCAGATAACGAATCATTGTACTGTGAAACCTTAAATCAATATTGGACAACAAGAATACTAAAAATAGAATATTTGTTCTTACAAACAATAAACTCAATATACATTTAAGAACGAAATATAGTTTTATTGTGTAAGTATGGCGCATGTTTATATTTTCTTAACTTTCTCTTTAAACATCTTAATACTAAGCACGCAATATATTAGATTACATTTAGTATAGCCTTATCAATTATTAATTAAAAAAGTATTTAAATATTAAATTTTCTGCACTGTAAAAAATAGATTCCTAAATTTCAAGAAATTTTCTTCGTTTTTGGCGAAACCGTTTCTTGGTATATGCTTAGATAAAAAATTTCGTAAAGTAGCGAAATAACCAGTGACACTTCATCGCGGAAACGAATTTCGCAAAATTTAAGAAATATTTCGTCATTCTGATTTAAAAAAAAAAAGAAAAAGAAATAGCACTGAAGTATTTAACTTTTCTAATAATCACTGTATCGTGGACATCATATAGGTGGATCAATGCCACCCAAACAACACAAGAAAGGCTAATAGAAGAGAGTGGTAAATTACGACCATGCCCAAAGCTGGATTCGAACGTGGAATCTCCCTGTCACGAGACGAACTCTTTGACCTCCATACAACCTCTTGGCTTCTTGTCTCTTCTTTTTTTTGCAACTTTATTTAGGATCGTCTAGTCTTCATCCTAGTTTCGTCATTCCAGTTAACAATCTCCAAAAATGCTGTAATAGAGGAAACATTTGCGTCATATATTTTTCAGAGTTCACGTTTCGTCGCAAGTCACGTGATTTCATGGCGAAATGATTCTCAAAATTAACGAAATACTGCTCAAGGACTGCTGAATCGTCAAATGTGAGAGTTTTATTTTTAAGAGTGTGCCTTTAGGCTTTTACAAAGCAAGTGCTTAAACAAAGATATTTTTCAGTTTTGCTTCGTTGGTTTAAGTTTCTATTACATTGAAAAATTGTAAGGAAGTTAACGAAATTTGATTCTAGTAAGCTTTTAAAAAGTTTTATAGCAATTAAATATCTTATTATTTGAGTCAAGGGAGATTTTTTCCATGATCGAAAGGTAAAAAATTTACCCTAAAAATGTTCTGAAACTTGCAAAAAATTCTCAAAATTTAAAATTAGCATTTGTATGTAAAACTAAAAATAATTAAAAAGATAATATTATTTATTTAATTGATTTTCTTCAAAGAAATATTTAATGCATTTAAAAATACAATTTTTCCATCCAAAATATTTCTAATAAAAAGATTCATTTTCAGTCATTATTTTTTGTCATTAGTAGGATAAAGTGTGGAATATGACAATTAAATCCTTTTATTTACAGCATAAATTTATATTCTATTCAGAAAAGCTTTATAACTTACTATCCTCTAATCAAGTTGTTGTCTACTCTTAGAAATATCAGTTCAATATTATATTATAATACTTAGCGAATTTCTGCAGCCTTAATAAGATTTTTTTTCAAAAATTTTTTTGCTGCAGTTGCTTGAAAATATTGTATAATTGAATTTAAAATAAATTAATTTGCGTTATATCCTAATTTATTCAAGCGTCATACAAAGATTTGAATTAATTTTACCGATATTATGATTAACAGGATGCAACGTTTCATAAATTTTACCTAACTTTGTATACCGTCTTTTTTCTGTATCTGCGGCAAACTTATAGATGCAACTGATTATCAGTTCACAAAAACTAGAATCAGTTACAGTTACTTGTATAAAAAAACTTGAAGACCGGAATCCTATCAGTTTGCAATATGTGCTTAAAATATTATAAAACGTAGAACAAAAATGTATATAATTTCTAAATTCTTAATTTTTTCTATTTTCAATTTTTACTTATATTAGCATTTTATCAACTGCAGCTTTGGAAATAATTTTTTATTTTTTCACTGAGAAAAAAATATTATCAAAATTACCCTTATATAGTAAAACTTGCCATGTTTCTAACTCTAGGGGAACATTAAAAAATTCGGTAATTTTTCCCAGTGCTCTGGAAAATGTTTTGATAAAATAAACAAAAGAATATGAGTTTAAAATATGCGAAAAAATTAGTAAATTTGCTAAAATTTGGTATTTTTGTATGATATCGCAGAGCATGGAATATTAAAAATAATAACTGTTAAGTTTACTGTTTTTTACTAATGAGTATGGTAATGAAAATGATAATTTTAAAAGTAAGAATTTTCATTTAGCCGTCATGAATTTCAAAATTTTTGAAATGAATGGTTTAAACAATGTAAATGTTGGTTTTGTTAAGGAAACTTAGGTTTTGTTTTCATAAAAAGAATGTCATTGCCATTCAGTATGGTCATTCTACCAGAATGTTTTCACCTGGGTAAAATAAAGTTATATTTTTTTGCAAATAAAACATTCATTTGCTAATTCAGTATGTGCAATTATGAATGCTTTTTAGTAATTATAGAAAATAAAAAAAATCCATGGATACAAAATTTATAGAAATAAAAATGTCATCCTTTAAACACTATTTAAATACAAGCCAATTTAATGTATAATTTTTTTATTTCTTGACAACTTCTTGAGTTTTACAGCAAGTAGTATAAATTCTTTATAGTAGGAAATAATTATAGAAACCTGATAAAAATTTTTATTCCAAATTGCCTTAAGCTATTTTAATTTTTTTTCAATTTAGCACTCAAATTAAAATATTTTAATGTTACGAACAATTCTAAACTTATTAACATAAAAATTATTTTTACAGTTAGTTGTTATTTTTGAAATTATTTTATATAGTAAATTAATATTGTAAAGTTAATATTGATAATTCTTGCTAAGAATAAAATCTAAATTGAGGATATTATACTGTTATCACTCAGATTATTTTGCAATGGGATTTCTGTCTTAGATTAGATAGGTTGAAATACTATGCACACGACAGAAAATAACGAAAAAAAAAAAGGTTTTCAAACAATGTATTTAAATTTTTTTATTTCGTGTCAATACATTATTCTTCAAAAACTAGTTAAAATACTTTCCCGATATGCTAAATGTCACGAAGTCACGTATGATGTTTCTAGTTTTTAAACTTTTTTCTCGAAAATGAGCATAAGACTCAGGAAGGAGAGTAATTAGAAAGCTCTATCTTTTATACAAGCAATTAAAATTTCGGTCTTGAACATCAAAAAATGTGTAGGTGCTTAAAGTTTTGTTATGAAAGTATAACACAATTGTTTTATACACTTTTATTATAAGTGTCTGTCATATAATACTTGGGAAAAACGATGTAATTATGAATATGAAAATTGTCCTACTTTTTCTCGTTTACTTCAATGCAATGTCTTCTGAATTTAGCAATGTACGAGAAATAAAATTCTGGTAAAATAATCATGCTGTATGATAATGACATTTATGATATATAAAACTTAATTATACGTTATTTAAACTACTCATATAGTGAGTTTTCAGTTCAAATTCTAACGGTTTACTGAAAATTTTTATTTTTAAAGTTATAATTCTTAGATCTATCTATTTAATAAATACAAAACTGAAAAGTAAATTTTACTAAATAAACGATTTTCATGCCATGTTCTAAGATATTAAAAAATATCAGGAAATTTTACCCCATTTACCAAGTTTAGTCACATATTTTATAACCATAATTTATTATTAATTAAATCAAAATCATTCCTTAGCGCTTCGGGAGAAATTGCCGAGCTTTTTGATTTTTTTATAGGACTAAAAATATAGCGAATTTTACTATATTCTGGTAGTTTTGATCACACTTTTTTCTCGGTGTAGAGTTTACAGTCATAAATAAGCATACTGGTTGTTCTGAAAAGACCGGAACATCGTACGTACAATTTAGAATCCTTATAAAAATGAAAAAAAAGGAGAGTATACACTTTAGGGATCAAAAAATAATATTTAAGCCATGAAATAACAAAAATATTAATAGCAGTACTGACATTTAGACTAAGATTTGCCATAAAAAACATCATAGCTTAGTTTATTACCTGCGGAAATTTAATAGTTTTTCTCTTTCGCCTTTTGCAGACCAGATTGAATTTTAGACCAGCTTTTCAAAATTTTTATTATTTTCTTTCATTTGAATTTCTATAGCCTGATGTCTTTTTCACTCCTAAACACTATCTAAAAATCTGCTGCCCTCTTAATATCTTAACTTTTTGTTAACATTATTGATAAGGATATGAAAATAAGTTCATGGAATTTTAATAGGGATAGTTATAAAAAAGAGAAAAAAACAATATCAAATGAAAAATGAGGATTGAATTGGTAAAAAAAAAATAGAGCAATAAAATAGATGATAACGTATCGGATAAATAAACAAAAATCATATTGAGTAAACAGTAATAGAAAATATTTATAGAAAATAATTCGTTAACTTGACTTTGAACATTTTATTTTGTTCCTTTCCTAATATAAAGTAGCTCCAAAATAGAAAAGAAATATGTTAAAAATAATAAGTTAAAAATAGAAAAGAAATATGTTAAAAACCTCAAAAAATATAATTTATAACCACGGTAAAGATTATGAAAAAAGGAAAAATATTGTTAAAAAGGCAAGATATTTGACTAGTTTTGAGCTTTATATTTTATACAATATTTCTTTTCGTTTTTGTAAAAAAATATGGGAAATGTTTATTATTGAATTCATCTTTTCAGTATTATCTAATTTGAATTATTGAGGAAATTCTTTGATTTTTTATTAGTTTACTTTGTTATTTAAACAATGTTATAAAATATACACTGTTAGAAATTTTTTGGAAAAAAATTATTAAAAAACTATTTTTTTTTACAATATTTAAATAAGACAGTCAAATAACCAATAACAAGATGTTAACTCTGAGAAAATAGGATCATTAACATCTTTAACCTAAAATGGTTAAACAATCAGAATTTTATATCACCAATTTCCCCTCCTAGTGAAGCCATTTAGTTCTTTGCAGATGGGTACATATTATAGCTGAGAGAGCTAATCTGTCAAGTTCATGACCGACAGAACTAAGGTTTGAATCCCAGCTTTTACACGGCAATATTTCCTCCATTTCCATCAACTCATAAAGAGTTTTCAGAGTCCCGCACTTTCAAATTTGTGACCATGGACTATTAGAATACGATACTATTATTCTTCCATAAATGGCAGCACTATATAGCTGTTAAGCTATCTCCAATGTCTATTTTAAATTTGTTTTTTACGATTTTGAAGCCATGCTAGTTGCAAATAATTAAAAACCCTTATAGTTTTTTATACATGTTTTTTAACCCTACTGGTTTCAAACGGTTTCAAAACCATAAAGGTAAAAACTGTTCATTACTTCAAACTTTACTGTTAATTAAATTTATAGACTGTTATAGTTTATTTTACTCCAATTTTGGAATGAAAATTTTAACAGTGTAAAATAATATTTAAAGCAATTTATAAAATAATTGAGTCAATAAAACAAATACGAATTCAGAAAATCTAGGGCATAATAGTAATAATAATCTAATGGAAATTAGAAAAAAGGAAAATGTTAAAAATAGACGAAGTTAATGAGTTGCTTGTTTTCATTTATTTTGCTAATCCCTTCAAATATTGAAAGTTACTTTTATTTTTCTTTCATCAATACGTTTTGTTCAACTTCAAAGACAAACATTTAAGCATCACATTCATTTTCCGCCCTAAAAAACTTTTAGTGAAGATAGCTAATTTGAATAAATTAAAGATTATTATTATTTCTGTTTGATTTTCGGGATACGATAGACTCATTTTAAATAAACTCATTTGCTAACTTGAAAGCTTTAATTAAATAAAGCATCAGAGTGAAAAACGCTTTTAAACTCGAGGGATTGAATTTAATCAGTAAAATTAACAAGAAAAATAATAGAAAGATGTTTTAACACTTAATAAAATTTTAAGAAGACAGTAAATAAATTAATTCAAATGTTAGTCAAGGAACTTTAGAATTAATTAAAAAAATAATAAACTGTGATGTTATGAAACTTATTGCTGTTTATAAATACTATTCTGTTTACGTAAGGTATATTTTTATGAAATTAAAAAAATTAGGATATACAAATTTTATCTATTTTCTTTTTGAATATAATTAACTAAATCTTAAATTTTTTCTTAAAGTGCATTTTATAATTTATAACCAAAAACAGTAAACATGATATTTAGCAAGCCTCAACTAAAATAATTTAAATGTGTAAATGATTTATGATTCAGCTGATCAGTGCTCTATATATGTGGTAAGCGATTAAATAATTTAAAAATGAGCTTTGCTTATATTATTTGTATAGTAAATAATATTAATAAAATATTTACTATTTTCCTGACGAGGAAAATCACAAAGCATTAAAAATCATTATTTCATGTAATATGAATATTCAACTAAGTAAATATTATTGCTTATCACTTTATATCATTAAATCAAGTTTCACTGGCTGCTGTCAGTGTGCGGGTGGGAGGCCACTTGGATTAGTCTGCCTAGGGACCGTTAAGATATTACTTGATTGAAATCTTCATACACTTCAAAAATGTACAGGAATGAAATGACTATCTACCTGCTTCAAGTGCATCAAAAATATGTGACCATTTTTAAGACTTGACAAACGTGAAGGTAACGAAACAAAAATGATTTGAAAAAGTGTAAAGTTGCCAACGAAAAATGGAAAAATAAAGGTGATAAATAAAACTGGTAAACCGCAGAAGCCGAGAGAGAAAAAAAAGATGAAAAACAGAACCACAGAAGTCAAGGGAGGAAAAAAATATGAGAAACAGAATACAGAGAAAAAACACAGTTGGCCGATTGGCAAATCAGTGTAAAATGCATCACCAAGCTTTACGGAGAGGAACTAATGTCGTTAAAAAGAGAATCAGGATTCAAATGTAATGTTAATGACAATAAACTATTGTTAACTTCATCAGTTTAATCATTTTTCATCATCAGTTCATTTTTCGATAATGGGTGGAGATACATTTTACCCTGATTTGCCTCTCGGCCACTTCTTGTTCTGTTTCTCATATTTTTTCTCCCTTAGCTTCTGTGGTTTTTTAGTGGTTTTAACTTTGTTTCTGTCCTTTGCTTTTACGTTTCTCGTTGGCAACATTACGCTTTTTTCCAAAGCATTTTGGCTTTATTACTTTCACGTCTGGCAAGTTTTGAAAATCGGGTCCTATTTCTGATAAGCTTGAAGCTTGTCGACGGCAAATGGAAGTTTTCATTCAGCATTTTAAAGGATGTTAGAACTTTGCAGAGGAAAATATTTAAAAGCGAGCTATAAATGAAACAAATATATATAAACAGCAGTATCGATAATGACTGAATGTGATAAAAGAATTTTTTTATAGCTTAACACCACTATTTTTTGACAAATATAACTTTAGATAATTGATGAAATAAAATAAAAAAATTTAAATTAAATCAAGATAAGCTACATTCGAAATTTTTTTAATCCTTAGATTATTTATATGATGGTTAATATATTTAATATTAGTGCAAATCATACTTTATTCAGCCATTCAGGTTTTACTATGAAAAAACCTTCGAGATTCTTATTTTCAATAATTAATTTTATTGAAATTGTATGCAAATCTTAAAATGGTTCAGATAAATGATTTTGTTATTATTTCTTTTGTTTTGTGAAATATTTTCTATACGTCCTTTTTATATTTTTTAGTTTATAAATAGTAAACTAATAAACTTTTTTATAATTATTTACTTTCATTGTTTGCGTTGCTAAAATGATCATATCTTACACCTCTCCTAAGTTTTAAATTTATTTTACGCATTATTTTTCATAACGAATATTTGAAATCGAAAATAATTTTAAGTATAAATTTTTTATTTCTAAACGAATAATACTTTTAAACAGATTTTTTATAAGAATCTAAAATATATTTCCCTAATACAATCTGAAATTTTCCTACATTCTTCATAGCGATAATTTCGGTAGCTATCATCGCAAATATATAAAAATGATCTGTATAAAAAGTAAAACAATATATATTTGTGTGTCAATTTTCTTATAACAATCATTAAATTTATTTACCTGTTTAAACAGGAAGGAACTTCGGGAAATAAATTTTTTAAATATTGAAACTTTTTCTATCTATCTCATTGTATACGTTTAATAAATAATTGTTTGAATTCATTTTCAACAAACACATAAATCATTCTTTTTATTTTAATCAAAAAAATCCATCTAAATAGACTCTAAAGTCATTTTTTTCTCCCTTTAAACTGTAATATTTGAATTCAATAATTGTTTCCAATAATATGGTATGCATAAATGAATAAATCTTATAACCAGTAACTTACTATTCATAAAAAAGCTAGATTTGTTCTATTTAATAAACAGCAAAAGATTTATTTGCTTATGAATAGAAATGCTACTATTAGTTGCTGTAAAGAAATCTATTTCAAAATGTTTTAAAGCAAAAAATTATTTATGCTCATTTTTTAGATGTCATTTTCTTCTGTCTTAAACTGGTAAGTAGTTCGTAAATTTTTTTAATAAATAGAAATACATATATGCTTTTATTTTTTCATAAACTCAGCTTTAAAAATTCTTTTTTAATATTTACAAGCTCAAGCTTAGGTTTGCTTTGATTAGCTAATGCTTAACTGAAACCTATGCTTAGGTTAAAATCAATGCATTTACTTTTAAATATATATTGTTAAATTGCCAAAAACACTACTCAATATGCGAAAAATAATGCATAAACGAGTAATACAAGAACTAATAATAAAAAAAAAACAATCAATAAACAATAAAAGGTCTAATAAGAAATGAACAAATAATAAATGAAAATTGATTTCGAAATATTAAAATTAAACTAAAAATTACTTAACTTATTACATATGTCATTTTCCACTAGTTTCATGATTTCTAATCACCTGTATTATAGTATTAATCGTATCTTTATATTTCCTGCAGTATTAAGCCACAACTTATGGTACAGTGTTGTTTTCAAAATCTGCCATTTACATAAAATACTATATGGAAAATCAAACTTTTACTTTTTTAAATGCGTAAATATCATTATTTTTGTTTTGGCTTTTCTTATTGTGAATAAAAATTTTTAAAAAAGAGTTAAGTATCATACATTTACGTAAGGCACTGTAATGGATACTTTCTTTTATCGAATAAAATTTTTAAAAAAATTAGATTTTCTTAAACAGAAAAAATATTTTTAAATTAAAAAAAATCTTTCATTTATGTAAGAAACTGCTTTGAAAGTCAAATATAAATTTTTTTTTTAATTGCTGAAATATCTTTTTTTTCTTCCTTTTAGTTTCGATAAATATTTTTCTTAAGTTGAAAATCTTTAATTTATAAAAGAACCTAATATACGCTTGATTGGAAAATCAATAATTTTAAATAATTCAAAATTTTTTAAAAAAATTTTTTCAAAATTTTTTTATCATCGTAAGTATCTATTTTTTAAAATTGAAAATATTTTATTTACGTAATATTTATACGGTTATTTTGGCAATCTATACGGTTATATGACGCCCGGTGGCTGAGCGGTAGCGCTTCGCGCTGTCGTGCCACAGGTCCTTGGTCCTTGGCCGGGCAAGGCCGACTTAGCCTTTCATCCCTTCAGTGGGTCGATAAAATGAGTACCAAGCATGCTTGGGAACTAACACTGGGGGTTCCGCGTTCGGCTGACCACCTGACCGGAACATATGCTCCTGCACCCCAGAGCCCAAGGTCAAGAAAACTGAGATGGGCACAGTCGGCCTTGGCCCTCTTAATGGGCTGTCGCGCCACTGAGTTAGTTTATATGGTTATATGCGTAATGAAATATATATTTTTTAAAATTACACAAATATAGATGAGCGTTTAAAGCAATACAGCGCAAATTAATTCAAAATATGTTTGCCTTATACAGTTTCTCCTTTATTTTTATCGAAAAGAGTTTTCCGTATAAAATAATATTTCTACTTCTATGAACAATTAATAAAATTTATGACACATCCTCAGGTGAAGATCCGTTTTCATTCAGATTTTTAAGCAGCTTTTGTTATAACTCAAATTTCATTCAATTTGACTTGTCAAAATTCTTAAAGCTAAATTTTATAATTTGAAAGAAGAACCGCAATTATTTCCTGTAGCATAACTAATGTTCAAACCGATGCAATACAAGCACTACAAACTTGGAAAATCAATTATTTTTAATTGTTTTATTTTTTTTTTTTGTAAAAAAATGCTTTGTTTTTATTTTATTCTAAGCCTAAACAACCATTTTTTTCAAATTGAAATTACGTTATTTAAGTACGACACTGCTATATGGTTAGATGGGCAATAAAATACTTTATTTTAAAATGCATAAATAAAGATGAGCATTTAAAGCAATTCAGCGCAAATGAATGATATCAAAATATGTTTGAATTAAACAGTTTCTCCTTTATTTTTATCGAAACGTATTGTGTGTATAAAATAATCATTCTACATCTATGAGCGATTCATAAAAATTAACATATATCCTCAGGTAAAGATCCTTTTTCAATCCATTTATCAAACAGTTTATGTTTTTAATTCACCATTCTTTTCTTCCAGTCCGAGCAATCACGATTCATTAAGCTAAAGTTAACATTATTTAAAAGAAGAACCGCATTAATTTCCGTTTAGATAATTAATGATCCAACCGTATTAAGTAAATGCTTATTTTTTCTGCTTTTTCATTTTATTCATTCAAATTAATCATTAAAATGGTGAAGAATCTTAGAAAATTTCTTCCACTCAGGATTTGGAATTCAGTAATCCAGAAAAGATAATAGTGATTTTTATATTTTTTTCCAAAAGAATTAATTATTTAAAAGTTTTACCGAAGATTTTCAAAGACTAACATTTATTTCCTTTATTGTTTTGTGTATTCTGTCTAGTTTATTGTTTATTTGAATATTATCTTATTTAATCAGAGATGACCTTTTTTACATTTGTTTATTAATGGCAATGAAAAACAAAGAATATTTATCAATAAAAGTTGTTTATACTTTGATTTCATCATAAGCGCATACAACTGATTTCTTTAAAATATTTAAGGAAACTCGAAAGTAGATTATAAAGATGTAAAAAGGTCGTTTTCTTTAGTAAGGGAAATCCATTCAGTTGTTTTTTAATATAATACTTAATATTTTTCGAATGTCAATTATTTAATCTCTTTAATAACTAAAAGCTGGTCTTTTTCAATAACTGAAAGTGAAAGACTATTCCAAATTGTTTTTTAATTGCTTTGTTTATTATTATTGTTTTTCATATACTTACATATTTCTTACTATGAATCATTTTTTGTTCTAAAATGGTAAGAATTTCTCTTCTTATCGTTATATAAATATTTTCAGGTAAAAATATTAAATATATATATATATATATATATATATATATATATATATATATCTATATATATATATATATATATATATATATATATATATATATATATATATATATATATATATATATATATATAAGCTAAAATATTGAGAAAACATGGAAAATAATAAAAAAAATAATGACAAAAGAAGAAAATTATTAACAATAATTTTTCAAAAGTATTTAAAAAGCATAATTTTCGATATCTTTAAAGAAAAAGAAAATTAAAGATCTGGAAAACAAAGCAAAGAAAAGATATAATCTCTTCATCAACCCACACGATTATATCCGCAAAAGGAGTGCTTTCTAATATTGTATTAATGTAGCCAAAGCAAAATATATCAATACAATAGTGTGAGGAGCACTCAAAAAAATTGAAACGAAATCAGAACACATTAAGTAAAAAGTATATACGAAAAAACAAACAAATATATCAAGCAAAAAACAGAGTCCTTCCGGTACGCGTAAGTTCATTTTATTCGCTCCACAATATGTAGATTTCCTTTCGTGTACTGTTCTCTAATCTATTTACATTTTATTTTCTGTTTTTTGCTTGATATATTTGTTTGTTTTTTCGTATATAGTTTTTGAATGATTTTAAAAACTAATTAAGCAGCACTGAATCACAAAAATTATTGAAACAAAGAAATACTTTAGGCAGAGTAATGAATGTTGCAACTTCTATTAAAACAATTAAATTCCATTAATAATATTCAGTTTAAATTTTTAAAAAAAATAAAATTTTGAAGCATAAGTTTTTCTGGAATTTTTCATAGCATAAAAATAAATAGAATTTCATAATTAAATGCTTAATTTTTATCAAAACTAATATATACAGTTAGTTAGTTCCCAAATAATACCGTTAGCAGTTAGTTCACATTATCTCACATTATCGAAAAATTGCATGGAGACCTCACAGTTATCAATCCATAATAACCTCACAGCCATACATACACAATATTCGCATAAAGTCATTTGTTCGTTTAAGTTTACCACTGATTAAATAAACAACACAAATAAAATGTGATTATTTAAGTACGTAATAATCACGTTATTAATACATACACATATGTATTTTTAGCCTTGATAACTACGTTAACGACTAACATATTTTTTACTTAAAAAATAGGCGATACATACATAAAGTTTTAATTTATTTAAGTTAAGTATGAACTTGTTTTATAGTTTACAACTTAAATATGAAGTATTTTATGAGTGCATAAAAAATTGTAAAACAGTTTAGTGGATTTACAGTATATTTATGGGGAAGTGACTGACAGCATTAGCCCAAATTCAGAGTTCTAGTCTCTTCTGCCCTACAATACCATACTGCATGGGCATTTATCTAACTATTTATAATATCAAAAAGTGTAGTCTGAAGGAATGTTCTTTTTTAATGCCGTCTTTCGAAAGGCATCACAGATAATAATCATCAATATTTAGAAAAATACCATTTCGAGAATCAATTTTATCTTAGTCATCTTGTTTAATAGTTAATCTCATTTGTTGAAAAAGAAAATATATTGTCTACAGTTAAAGAGATACGAGTTATTTTCTAAATATTTTCTAAATTTAGAAATTCTAAATATCTTCTAAGAGTACTGCAGTATTTTCTAAATTTGCTGTATTCTTAAAACAGTGGTAAACAGAAAAAATTCACTTTTAATTAATCCATTTTTAAACTCTCTATTCTCGGATGAAAATTTAATTAAATGCAATACCTGTTTTTTTGGAGGAAGGGTTCCAGAAAATTTTCAAACAAGTATGGTTCAAGGGATTGATGTTATATTTTAATATGTTTTAATTCATATGTAGCAGATTTTTTTTATTATCTCCAGCAATATTTCATATTTCTAAGAATTTATGCAATCCGTCGTTGCATTTTTATGTACAACTTATAGGTATTAATAGTATTTATTGCAAATGAAAAATGTTCTTATGCAACTTGCATAAATAATCTGTTGTCAGAATGTTGTTTTTTTACCATGTTATATTTTCCATTCCTTTATCTGAATATTTAGAGTATTAAAAAATACCTTTACAAACAAATAAAAAATCCACTAAACTGTCTTACAGCTGAAGTAATTCAAATAAAAGAAGTCTTTAGAATATTATACTTATCGCGTCATCAGAATTAAATTGACTTTTCATTTTTTCACTTATCTAAGGCTAAGCGGAAGATTTAATGAAGGTGATAAAGTAAATGACAAAAGAGCGGATATAATGATGCTTTATGTAAAAACTTAATAACGGATGAAGATTTCAGAATAGGAGATGGGAAGAATAAATTTATTTTACTGGGGATGGCTGAAAAAGATAAAACTTTTTTGAGGAATAAATTCAAAGCGTTCAACTTGAACAGTTTTGTCTATTCAATATATTTTGTGCATTTTTTATAAAGATAATTTTTTCATCGATTGCAATTAATAACTAAAGGTTTAACTGCTTCAAATTATAATCTTAAACTATGAATGAATTTATTGCTCATCTTTCCAAAGAATTCTTTTCATCAAACAATTTTATCGTCTAAGTAAAAAATTGTAAATTAAAGCATTCGTATAATTTTAAATCAGGATTATTTTTGTAGGTATATTCTTTAATTTTATAAAGGAATTTAAATGAAAATTGTTTCTTCTAATTTTTTTCCCTTTCGGTATGATATTTAATACTTTTTTTTAGCAACTATGGATGAATTACAAATAAAGTTTCGAAAAATTTAATTCAATAAAAAAAAACATTTTTAAATAGCTGAACTCTTAAAAACTTTAAAAAAATTTGATTCTGTATTAAAATAGAAAAAATAGAAAACAATCTATAAACATCATTAAATAAGAATGAAAATTTGAAAAGTTCCAAATGAACAAAAAAAAAACTGGTCCATTCTACATTTGAAATTTCTTTCATATACAATAAAATTATTGTCTGCTTGAATTTTATCGAACAAACTTTCAAGTTTGATAAAGTAAATGATAATGTAGTAGATATAGTTCTAAAACATACGGGTCTCTATTTCAATTATATAAAGATATAGCATAAAAACATGTGATGCTCAAATTTGGTTTTAAACAGTATAATACAGAAAAATATGAATGATCAGAAATAAAGGATTTGATCGTTGTTTTTAGAATTTTCTCTTTTTGAAACATCTGTGAAATCTAATTTACTTCAATCATAAATATTGCAACTCAAATTATATTTTAAATCTGGAAAATACGTATGTTTGCTTTCAGAAGCAAAAAAAATAATAGTCAAAATACTAGATTGCAGGTAAAATATAATTATAATTGTAATGGTTATTTTCAAGTTTGGGAGTACTTTTTCAAATGTTTTTGTTGAAATTGAGTGTATTTTAAGGGATCAGTTGCTAAGTACATAAATATCGCAATTTTCCAATAAACGGAACAATGTCCTTCAAATAGATCTGATGATCTAATAAGCATTAACATTATCATAAAAATTGTAAAAATTATTCAAATACTTTAAAAATAGAGGAACATACAAGAACGAAACTTTACGAAACACACTTTTTTAATTTATCTAAATCTCATTTAGATAAGGCTTAAGAATTCTCAAATTTATTCATACCGTAATTGAAAAATAACATAAATACCCGATTTAATCTAACAAATATATGATGCAGACGTTTACTATTTGATCAAGCAATATTTTTACACTTAATATAAATATCTTATGTGAAGAAATATTGATAAATTTCATTAATGTCATTCAAGTTATTCATACTGAAATTAGTTATATCATACATTCTTTTCCTAATCCAATGACAGAGAGATACAAGAGATAAATGACATATCATCAGAACCAAGTAAATTACTCATATATAATATAAAAATCTTACATAATGAAATGTAGGAATGTAAGAAAGAAATGTATCAATGCATAATGTAAGAAAGAAATGTAATAATGTATGAAATGAAGGAAATTTATTCATCGCAATAATAAAATCAAAAAGAAATATTTCTTATAAAGAAATATTTATTGGTTATATGAGGAAAAAAAGGAAGATAAGCTTATAGAGTAATCGAGTACTTGTAATGGTGTTATGCAGGGAAAATAAGATGTTTAAGGCACGTACACGACGCTTTGGCAGTAAATACGGATATAAAATAGGCATAGTCGTAAAATATACGATGTTTCTTGTTTAGAAAGTAGATTTTATTAATATTTGATGACCGAGTCTTTTGCATTAGGAAACTTGCGCTGTTTCCTTTTGCTCGACAACTGCTGTTTGCGAACATTAAAATGGTAGCAGAAAATGGAATTTTATTCAGATTAAATTTTTATCGTCTATTTAAAAAATTTGGTGTATGTGTTGAAAAACCTTGAAATTTTCATGTTTTACTTATTATTATAATTTAATACTGAAAAGAGCATTTATTCCCACTTTAAAGGGTATAGTTAAATCTGAACACCAACAATTAAAAAATGTTACGTAAAGCCATGGTTTGCAAATAACCGATCGACGTGTTTATTTTTTTAATCTTCCTTAAATGTTTAAAATTAAGCATAAATTGTGATTTCATCTATGTTAGGAGAGATATAATCGATGACAAAATACTTCAGCTGCACGTAATAAGTGAGTTTATTCAATTACCAACATTATTTGTGATTATACGACCTTTTCAATTTCTGATTATCGAAACCAAATGTGGCTAATATATCTTGTTTAGCAACATTATAGTATATTATTTGCCAAATAACTTTAATCTTGCTCACGGATTGATTTGAAACGGATCATAACCTACTTAATACCAAGTATTTTTCAATCCTCTTTACTGACTGAAGGAGAATATTGATTGTGGTTGACTATCTCCTAAGTAATTTCAAGTTTTTTTGTGCCGGATTGAATTGACAAACTGATCATGCAAATTTTTGCAAAAGGCAGGTATGATTTTAGTTGTATAATAAAAATATTAATGGTTTCCTAACAAATTTTATATAAATCTGCCAATTGTATTAAACAATATTATAATATTTCACTTCAATTCATTTTGGTTAGGTTACGCCTAGTTCAAATTAATATTCTTTGTCTAACATGCATTTCATTAACAAACTAGAAGATATATATATATATTCAAATTTTTAATGAAAAAAAAATTATTGGCTCCTGTATGAAAACACAATTTTTTTAAACTAGAACGGCTTATTATTTTGAACAAAATCTTATTAATAATAAAATTGGGGCTTACATTTGGTTCTGAGCAGTTTATGTATACGTAATATAATCCTTCTGCAGGTCATGTCTGCATAAAAAGTTTCCTTCATTTTCAGCACACATTTACTAAAATATTTCAAACAAAGCTTCCACATTTCTGAAATTTACAAATAAATAAAAAAATGAAATTTTCATTTCAGATTGTTAATTAAGTTCCTATTTAAAGTTCAGTTATTTAAAATAAATGAAATACAATGCATCTGCAAGGTTTATATCTATGAGCTAGGAAAAATGCATTTGTCAATTTGGAAAATTTCATGCATTATGTCAGTAAATACCGCTATAGTAATGAAAACAGCCAATGTTTCTGATAACAATAGCATCCACTAGTATTGGAATTGTTGTCTTTAATAACTATTTAAAATATTGCATTAAATGTTTTTATATCTTATCAAAATCTATAGCTTCTTGATTAAGGGAATATAATTTTATCAACAAATTCCAATTAGCGTTCACTGGCAGAAGCAATGTTTATAATACCTTCGTGAAACCTAATAAAGATTTAGAGGAAAATTTCATAGATTAAATAAATGAGCTAGTCAGGTGCTTGTATGCAAAATGTAAGCCAGCAATCTAGGAGAAAACGAGCTTTTCATCGGTTCATTCCAACGAGTAACGCTGTAGCACCACTTCGGCTCAAAGACATACCTTCAGCTTAGTTTGTGTAATTAATTTAGTATGCCCCTACAATGTCATTATAGAGAATGTCCCAAGGACATGGTTTGTTACTCAGTAATTTTCTAAAGTGAAACTTAAAATTGATTTCTAAAAGGAGAGCCAAGCTTCGTGTCATTATTTAAATTGTGAAATTTTATGATGAACTACATACTATATACATATTTTTAGTTCTTGGTTGGAAGCGTAAGTAAAGAAAGTAAATAAAATGCATTTATTATAAACTTTAAAAAAATGAACATGATAAGGGGAAATCGCTTCATTTTCTCAAAAGGTTAAATTTGTACCTTCTTAGTATCACTTCCAGAATGGTACGTCACACATTACTTGAATTTCAACAAGATAAAAGAACAATACACATGAACATTTTATGAAACACATAAAAATGCTTGACAGTTTTCATCGAAATTGCATTGAAAATACCCCGTCAGACTATTTTAAAAATATGGCTTTATTATTTTGTCTTAAGGCCACCACTTGTTTCTATTATGCAGATAAGCAATTTTAGCTTGTACATAAGGTCTTGCATCGAAATCATCACAGATCATTGGCTTATTTTTTAAAATTTATTTTCAATAAGTTATTATCTGATACATGTATTTACAATTTCTCTGATTCACTGATTAACTCATGAACTAACTACCTGATTCACTGATTAGCCAAAGGATTTCCCTGAGTAATAAGTTCCCGATTCACGTATATGTCTCTTGCCTTTTCATACTCTTCTATTTCCTCAGGTCATCAATATTGACCGCAAAAAACGTTAGACTTGAGGGGGCTCAGAGGATAAAGCATTCGCCTCCCAATCTGGTGCTCATATTCAAACCCTAGTGGTAGATTGTTTAGACGAATTCTCCTCGCGGCTCGCTCCTACCACCTTGCTGACATAAATTACTCTCAGTGAAAGACGGGTTATGGAATGGAACACCTTGATGTCTTGATAAACGTGGTAGGTTTTCACGTTTTTCTTCTAAATTTAATGTAAATGCTGGTTAATTTCATCAAAACGGTCTTCACGAAAGCCAGTTTTTCCCAATGCTTGACCCAGGAGTTCCCTTGTCTACTTGGTTAGGTTCAAAATTACACAGCCGTGGAGTTAAACTTTAGTAGCCGTAAACTTAGAATCGTGTCAGTCGTTCAACGCCTCTTATAAAGAAACTAACATTCAGATTCAAAACAGGAGCAATTACGTTCTTTAATAATTTATAACGCCTTAAACTAGAACATGAATCTCAGATATGGAAAATCATACTTAAAGTCTGAATTATATTTAAAACTTGAATCGAAAATAATGCAGTGAACGCATTTTGTAAAAGTTTCAGCCATGGTATTTGAAGTAATCAAAATAAGTTAAAATAACCTGTTGATTTTGAATATCGGTAATCACCTATAAAATAATATACGTTAAACTAATGCAAAAAAATTATTCATTTTTAAAAGCGCTCTAAATCTAAGCAAAGTATATACTTAAAAAACTAGTTATTTTTTGTTCTTTTGCGTTCTTTACTAAAACTAAGCATTATTTCGGTCGACTAGTTTATTCAAACATAATCTCTGAATAAGTATAATTTTTATTTACAAACTCAAACAGCTGTGCAAAATGCTCCGTTAAACTGAAGAATTATTATCACAGTAGCTCGACGTTTTAAATGTGTGGATCGTGAATCCCTCTATTAGTTGATTTAGCAGATTTCGCAGATGTTACTAGAAATAATCCCCAGAATCCTTCCCCCTGGTCGTTAAGTGAGGCAACAATTTATGATCCATGTTAAGGAATCGCTTATTTAAAATACTGCGTTTTTCTAATTATACAATATATATTATATAGTAACAATAAGTTAAGCAAGAAAATTAATTTTAATTTAGCTTTATCGCAATTCAATTCAATAAAATTACTAGTTGTATTAAAATATTATGTTTGGAAAGAGTCAGAAAATATTAAAAGTAGTTTTTTTTA
>NC_092206.1:35001262-35029998 GCF_043381705.1 Parasteatoda tepidariorum | reverse complement strand
ACACGAAGAAAGTTAAGAAAAACAATAAGTTTCATTTATTGCGCATAAGCTGCAAGTAAACAGAACTCATTAGATGAGTTCAAAATGAAGATAAAACAAAGGAAAATTACAGACATATGAAAAAAAGGGGAGAAAAGAAAAATAATAATAAAAAAAATAACAAACAACTGGGGGAAGAAAAAGATAAACTTTTTTAACCTATATATCTTTTTCCGGATTTTTTAAAAAAAAATTTATCCTTTTTTTTCTTCTTTCCCAGTTGTTTGTTATTTTTTTTTATTATTATTTTCCCCCCTACCCTTCTTTTTTCATATGTCTGTAAATTTCCGTTGTTTTATCTTCATTTTGAACTTATATATATAGATATATATAACATGCATAAAAGCTTAATTATTGAAGTTAAGTCATATCCAGTATATAACTTTAATTTTTTTCCTATTAACTAAATAATTAATGTTTCGTAATATTAAATAATTATTTTTTATAAATAAGTGCAAATTTTAAGAAGTTTAACAGGAATTTAAGATCCAAGTCTCAGCAAATCAAACAAAAATGAACATGTTTACAGACATGTGTGACAGAATGTGCGAAAAAGTATAATGTAAATGTAAATCTAGATATCAAATTAAATACATGAACCATATAAAGTTCATTAACTAAAAAATTAATTAATTCTAAAAATCCGAAGAAAATAATATTTGATTCGCTTTGATACTTGATTTTATTTGACAAGTAGTCAAAATCAATTTTCCGAAATGAAAGGGAAAAAAAACATGAAAGGAAACAAACTCCTCAAATTAAAATAATGAAGAAATATATATCTAGTAACAAAGTTTATCTGTAACAAACAAGCTTTTTTAATACTTTTTTTTAGTTATAGTAATATTTTGTTTCACTTCATTTTATTTAATTTACTTTATCATTCTATATTTCTTAAGTGACAATAAATAAGTTTCTGGATTATTTATTTTGTAGAGCTTTGGAGTTTTAAAAGACTATATAAAGGAAGGTTCACAATAAAAATATTTGTCGCATCGTTAATGTGACGCAAAATTGAACGATATATATTATTAAACGTGATTAAAAAAACTATTATTCAATTTTAACAGAAACATAGTTCAATTTAACACTTTGAGATTTTATTTTCTAACCGTCGTTGAACAGCCGACCCAATTTTATGATTTCACGACTAATGTTCAACTCTGTAGCCTTGTAGTTTTGAATCCAATCCAGAAGACAAGGGAACTCCTGGACCGAATATTAGGAGAAATTTGTCTTCCTGTAGGACTTTTTGATGGAGCTAACCCGCATTTGAGTTACATGGAGAGGAAGACCACGAGAACCTCCCACGGTTAGGCTGACTGCAAGGGGATTCTAACCCATTTTCCGTCTACCACTGAGGATATTTCTCGTCAGCACTGTGGTCAGTGCAAGCCCGATGCGGAAATCGTAACGACTGGGATTCAAACCCGGTTCGCCTCATTGGAAGGCGAACACTCTATCTCCTGAGCCATTGAGGCTCTAACACTTTGAGATTGAAGAAAAATTGCCCAATAGTATGCTTCAAGGTAGGAATGTAGTAGCTAAATATTGAAGTGGATTTTCTGATCGTATACTGTCTGCCAATCACGAAATGTACCCCTGATCTGACTAAAAGCACTGAGAAGTCATAGCACCTAATAATTGGTTTTATAAATAAACTTTTTAGTCTCCAGTCAATGTTTCAAAATCAGAATAGTTTAAGTTAATGGTTCATACACGAATGTTATTTTAAATAAATTATTTAGATTAAAAATTTTTCATAATATAAAATAACAATAAAACCTAATTATAAGAAAGTATTGCTCTACAGAATAAGTCTAAGTTTTTACTTCTGGGTTTGTTTAAACCATATATCTAGAATTCGAAAAATGACAATGTGTTTTCAACCTGAGTTTTTCCTGCCATTTCCAATTTTTCTTTTCCTTCCTCAATCAGTTCTTCTTGTCTTCCCGTATCGAATGAACAAATAGAGTTCCGGATAAGAAGAAAGTGAACGCACTGAACACACACAGTTACCAACAGTGTCAGTGTACACATGATTCAGTTCTCTGGAATGGTATTTCCAATATTGAGAAACCTTAACATTCTTTCATTTTATTTTCTGATCTTGAAGAGAAGAATTGGTATTTTTGAAGCTCTTTTTTTTTCTCTCTTATCGATTCAACCTCTGTAATGACTTTTTCTTGGTTCATCGATGAAATAAAAATAGAATGTTTTAAGCTTCAGAAACTTCAATGTATAAATCATGTAATATATAAATTTTGGTTTAACTTTGCAACTTCAGTTTAACTTTCAAAGGGGTCAGTTGAAAGTCAATAGTGATAAAACTAGTGACACAGTAGCGTAAAAGCAACTATGTGCTACAAAATAAGACCGCTTAAAGCACCACTACGTAGCGTTTCTATCTCAACGTAGCTTACCTATGTCGACTTAGCGTTCACCATATTGCATGACATACGAGGAAAAAGTGAAGTACCAAGTTGTACATCATTATTCATTAACTTTTAGTTTTTATTCTCACCTAATTAATCTTACCAAATGGTGTCCTTTTAAAAAACATTATTTTCCTTTAAATGTTTGAGGTCTTTATCTATTTTAAGCTCAGGAAATAATTTTTCGTGCGATATTGTTTAAATATTAAGTTTTATTTCTAGTTTCATGAATTCACATAGTGGGTTTTATTTGTTTATCTATTGTGGCAAAAAAATTGGGAAGCTCATTTAGTTCAAATAACTAACTGCCTAATTATGGCTGATTAATATGGCGTTTAAACATAACTGCGTGAATACATTTTATTAATTTCGAAAAACACACTGCCTACACTGAAACTGTCTATACTGCAACTGTCTAATTCTATATTAATGTGATTTCATAAGCGTCTGTGCTTATGAAATCACATTAATATCTAATAAGCACATATTAATGCTATTGTACTGCAATATAATATTCCTTGAGCACTACTACAATTGTGGGAATACGACAAAAAGAAATTATAACTGGTATATTCGAACTTTTAGGATGGTAAAAAGTAATAGTGTGGACATTGAGATTAGTTGAAATACTTAAGACATTCTATTTTAATTACTCTCTGGTGGACAATTTATTTAATTATTTTTTTAATTGAATTCAACGACTTAGATCATTTTATTCCCTATTTTATGATAATTTATTATGTTGCATTACATATTCATATCATTATATTTTAAATCTTGATTTGGTTATCTGTGATTGACAGCATTGGGATTCTTTTTTTCATCTGATGAATGTTTTTAATATTGTCGTGCAATTTAGTTTTTAACAGTGGTGAAGTCAGTTTTATTTCTATACGGCTTACATTAAATAAGAACTCCAAACATCAAATCACCTAAGCCTAAATGTTTTTAAACCTCTCAAAAATTCATGCTAGAACTAATTAAATGTTTCATAATACCGCTCATAGGCTGCAATAGTGGCACAAAAAAAAACTCGTTTTGGACTAAGAACAAGTGTAATTATGAAAATACGCATTTTTCATCAGCAATACTTGCACAACTCATAATTAAACTTGAAACAAATCTTCGTTTAAGCAAACGAAAGCATTTCTTATGCATTTTGCTTAGCAATGAAAACTTTAAACCCACTTATCTCAAAACTTGATTTTTTGAGTTGTGCCACTATTGCAGCCCATGAGTGATGTTCTTTCCATAACTAAAACTATATATACCGTAACATATATCCAGTAACTCATTAAAATCATGAAACTTGAGAATATAAAACAATGATTTTAATCTCGTCAGCAGTCTAATTGCAAATGATTATTAAAGTTTTTAAATACCTTGCAATTTTAAAATTTTGACTTAAAGAATTAATAAAACAAGATATAAATAGACTCGTTTTCAAACTACATTTTTCATTAGAATTAGAATTACAAGTTACAAGAAAAACAAACTAGAGTAAAGCAAGTACCAAAACAATTCACCTCCTTTCATTCAATAAATACCATAGGATGTTCTAACAAAGAACATTCTCCTGTAATCGAAGCTTCTACTAAGTACATTTATACCTGTCGTGACAGCTAAATACCCTGCTGAGAAAATTTGTTGATGGCAATAGGAAAGGAAAAAAAGTTAAATTCCCAAAGCAATGTTCAACTTGAATTCATAAAGTTCTTTTTCTTTTATTCTATTTTTCTGAACCGTCAAGAAATCTTTAAGGCTTTCTATCAGGTGGAGTTCCTTTTCGTGTCTTCGATATTTCGAATATTTGAACTGATGACCCAAATATTTGATTTTATGTGCTTTTTTTTTAGAGTGAAGTTCGATATTTTCCTCTTTCTTCCACCAAGAGATTTATCTTGCTTTTGTATTTTATTCTGGATCAGGAAAAAAAATGCGTTGAAAAGTAGGAAACCTTCAGGAAAAACCTTGTTTGTATTGCTTTTAGCATAAAAATATATATTTTATTGTTCCCCGGAAAAATATACAGTAAACAATACTATAAGCTTTTATCTGCTGAAATATGTGAAAATAATTTAAAATACTGTTTTTTTTTTCATGTGAAAGATAAGTAAAAAAGTGCTATGAAGATAAAAATTGTTATTTATAACTAATCGTTTTGTTTTTTTTAATTATTTTTAACTTCCGTTAAAAAACGGATGCTATAGCTATTATTTATATTTTAAATATAAGGTTCGTTATTATAAATATTTACTAAGAATTCTAATTAATTGTAATAATAATTTATTTAGTCACTCATTTGAAAGCTTTATAAGAAAAAATACCAACGCAACAACTCGTTTCTGGCCAAAGAGCTAAAAAATATTAAGGGGCAACAATTTCGAGAATAACGGCTTAGTAATGTATTTGATAATAAGTAACAAATCCTTGGTGGCTCAGGGGATAGAGCACTCGCCAGGTTCGAATCCCAGCGATGTCTGGTCGGAACGAATTCCACACGAACACAGCACAGAGCTAACATATAAAAATATCATCAGTGGTAGGCGAATCGTGGGAGAGTCCCCTTCACCAATAAACTAACCATGGGATGTTTTCATAGTTTTGCTCTCCATGCAGCGCAAATGCGGGTCAGTTACATCAAAAATTTCTCCATGAAGTCTAATTTCTCCCAATACTTGACACAGAAGTGCATTTGACTTCTGAATTGGGATCAAAATTATAAAGCTACGGAGTTGCTTAGTAGTCAAGAACTCAAAACTGGGTCGGCTATTCAACAGCTGTTAAAAAGCAAATTATCATTTATTATAGTTTTCTTAAAATTTATTCTGCTTAAAAAAATGCTTTAAACTATATTTTAGAAACTAAGATTTTTTTTCAAACCTCATGTAATTCAAAGAGACATAAAAGTTTTGTAATTCTCTTTGAATTATATATAATATATATTTCAAAGCACCAAAATGCCACAGTAAATAGCAAAAAAAAAATAAAATTATACACGTGACAAACAAAATCTGAATAAATATGAATAGAAAAAAGCTACTCAACATTTATTAAATTGAATATATATCTCTAAAAAGTAAAGTGTTATATTTTAGGCATTTTGATATTGGCTGCAAGATCAACGCCTACAAACATTCATTTTTTTTCCTTAAGGCAGTGAGATTTTTCTACCTACTCTAGGCGGTGAAAATATTTTGCATTCCGTTTGCGACAAAAAGAATAAAAAGATTTCTTGGAATGCTTTTCATCGTATAAATTGTGTCAAAATATATTCGACTTGAAAAAGGACATAAAATAAAATGTTTCAAATATATGCTTATAATAAAATAAAGGTGATAAGAAAATGTGCAATATTTATTTTTAAACATAGACTAATTAATTCTGTGGGTTTTTAAAAATCTTAGAGACCTTTTGTTATCCAATTATAGTTTATTATACATTTTGTAACGTTTACCTTTAATTTATTTATTTTTTGATTAAAACATATCATTTTAACTCATATTGTAATGGTTATAGGATAGTAAGAAATACATAATTTTCTGTATTAAGTCATCAGCCTTTCATGAGTCAGAGCTTTATTTGAAATCATTCCCCATTCGGGTAGCAGACGAGGCTGTTCCAGTTGTTCACTCTCAGTTATTGCAGTAAACTCACTTTAGTGTGCATAAGCATTCAATTTTGGTAAAAATTGAGTATTTGAAACTAATCACGTGGTTGTGCGTGACCTTTTAATGTTGCAGCTTTAAGGCTTCAATTTATTTTCAAGCTGAATAAATTTTGGACTAAACGTATCTGGAAACGTACAAGCGACATTACTCGTGCGTGTCAAACCTGATTGGTTGACCCCCACCTGACATCGATTGCAATTAATATCAAGTATGAGATTTGTTTAAAAATATGGATGTTGACGATGATCCATTGGACAGATGTATACAGCTACTTAAAAATGCAGCTGATAATATCTGCCTCTCATACAGCAATTGCAGCTTATTATTGTGCACTTGCCTATATATAGTAATGATAGTTATACTGCAAAAAATTCAGGATCAAATTACGGTAAACACTCATGTTGCCGGTACTTTTTTCCGTATAATAAATTTTTATCGGAACATGATTGTGGAAGAATCCAATGGTTGCGGAAGAAGAAATCTGATACGTCGTAATTTTTACAGTAATAACTTCCATAAAATCAATGAATCACTCTAATCTAATTAAATAAATATTATTGTAAATATCACGGTTGAATTATTGACAATAAAAATAGATTTCACGCAACATGCACCCAATTTGCTGGTACTTGATACCGTCATTTGATCCAATATGTTCTGACTGTTCACGTATGAGCTAATGTAGTATAAGCCAACGGTTAACTCAAATTTCTGATATTCTACTTGAAAGAACATATACATACAAAGAAGATATACATTTGACGCAGGTTTAGAAACATATTGCTTAGAAGAAAGTTAAGTCATAAAGAAGGTAAAATACATTTTTGTAAGAGTCTGTTAATTAAACTTAGTAAATTTTGTTATTCTTTGTTTCCTTTAATTTTAAATTTTGACTAAAAACCATTAGCTTTCATTTCTTAGTAATGTTGGCATAGTGTAGGAGATTTTTTAGAGTAATTCTTTTGATTTTGGTCATAAGACAAAACCTTCCTGAGTCCATATGCCAAAAACTGATCAAAGGGGTACTTGAATTGAAATTCTAACCTATCTACCAACTTTCTACCAACGAGAATCCAATTATAATTTTTCTTGGACACAATCGCTTAAATGAAGCAAACAACAAAAAAAGATCTTTTTGTTATGTTCTCTTATTAGGTAATAATTTTTTTTTATTTCATCTTATTTTTTCTGTTCAGTTTTCAACATTATTGTATTTGTATCTTAAATTGCATTATTTATATATATCTANTATATATATATATATGTACAATAATTATGGAAATTGAAGAAAAAAGTGTAAAATATATAACTGCAATTTATAGCAGCGCCAAGCTGCTGATGATACTACTGGAAGAATGTTTGAAGAAAAAAATTAAGAGGAAATAAAATAAATTATAACCTAATAAGAGAACTAAATGGATCAATACAGCAAGAGAAAACTAAAAGCCATTAACACGAAATGACATATTAAATGTCATGCTAAATATCACCTTGTGCAAGAACTACTAGAAATAGCAAACCAACTATCAAAAATTAAAATAGTAAAAATAAATTAAAGTGGATACTCTTATATATATGGCAGATCTGTCAGGGGAGGGGGCATTACCATGCAGAAAGTGAGGGAAGAGAGTGAACAGTGCAGAGAGTGATCAGTGTACCATGCAGAAAGTGAGGGAACAGTTTCAGCTGTTGGCGGTAAATTACCACAAACCTTCTTACCCCCGACTGTAAAGTAATAAAGAGAAACCAAAAGCAAAAGAAACCAACAGCAAGTCAGACGAAGACTGTATACCGCGATCTTGAAAATCAAAGAGGAAGGCCACAAAAAATCATCATCATAAATAAATAAATATATTATATATATAAAAGTACGCCCCAACATAAAATATAGTTAAAACTAAATCAAAAAAGTAATTGCTGAAATGAATGAGTACACCAGTAAATGCAATTTATTAAATATATTTAAGGAGGAAATTGTGTGTCAAAAAATACTTAATTTGTTTACTAAAAGTATTACCACCCAGCAAAGTAGAATTATTTTCTCTAATTCATTGCGCTAAGTAATAGCAGCCTCAGAAATTTAGAAATGTTTTAACCTTGATAAGATGTATAGCATTTTTTTTGTTTAAATATTTAATTTGGAAGCTTTTTGTAATGATATTTTTAGACTATAACAGATTTTTTTATTTCTATAAATTGGTTAACATAAAAGAAGGTAAATCATACAACAGTTATTTTTTATAGGGTGTCAAACATTTTAATAAATTTTTCTTTGTCTTTTTCTAGTTATATAAATATTTTGTTTATCATTGACGCCTTTTAATATTAGTTTAAAAGTTTTACGTTGTACATTAAAGCTTCCGAATTTTCTTTTTTATTTATATGAAATTTCTTTCTTAACTTTACATTATCAGACTTTACCTACGGACTTTATAACGCTAGAACTACTTTTGAATTCTTTAGTTTTTTTAATGTATACATAAAGATTATAAATCAACATTCATTTAAAAATTTCAATTAACTACTTTTTTACTTCAAGCGTCAAGTGTACTGGTGAATGTTACATGTTTCCATTTATTGCCTATATGGAAATATATTTTATTAGTTAAAGAAAGTAATGCATACGTTGTTCTGTGTATAGGTATATCCTTCTTCTTCTATTTATTATAACTATTATAGTAGAGGTTCGGAACATTTTTTTTATATTTAACTTTTGAAACATTTTTATTGTCTCCAAAATAACTGCACGGATATAAAATTTTGCCAAAATTACTGTACTGTAACTTAATGATATTTATGTTAAAATCCAATATTTTAGGCAATATAAGCCAAAATATATAATATTTAATTTTTGCGATTTTTCCCTTTATATCGCACTATTTTACGTGTTTTAAAAATTAGTTCCTATTACCAGATATTTAGTAAGAAATTAAAAAAAAACATTTAGTTAACCGAATAAAGGATTTTTATGCCATGATCTTAAGTATCATGATAAAATTCACAAATTTGACACTTTTTATTGTATATTATTAACTATATTCCATTGTTAGCTTTATCAAAAATACTACCAAGATGCTTCGGGAAAATTGTCGATTTGCTTAGTGTTCTCATCGTGCTAGAAACACTGAAAATTCAACCATATCCTGGAATTTTTGATTGTACCTTNGTTGACCAATCACACAATTTTACAGATATTCTAATATTTTGAATCGCCTCTGGAAATATTTTAATATTTTGAAAAATTTCAATATTTTTTTATAAAATCTCTAATACTTCTTTAGGCGCATGTGAACAATAATATCATACGTCAACTAATTGTGGACGGTTAATAATTTTTCGGTTCGCCACCGTTGTTTATTCTTAAAGATATCACGCATTTTATAAGGTAATACAATGCCTTTTTTGATTATTCTAATATTTTGAATTGGAGTTGTAATTATTATAGTAGAGGTACGGAACATTTTTTTTTTAATATTTAACTTTTGAAACATTTTTATTGTCTCCAAAATAACCGTATAGATATAAAATTTTGCCAAAATTACTGTACCGTAACTTAATGACATTTATGTTAAAATCCAATATTTTTGGCAATATAAGTCAAAATATATAATATTTAATTTTTGCGATTTCTCCCTTTATATCGCACTATTTTACGAGTTTTAAAAATTAGTTCTTATTACCAGATATTTAGTAAGAAATGAAAAAAAAAACATTTAGTTAACCGAATAAATGATTTTTATGCCATGATCTTAAGTATCATGATAAAATTCACAAATTTCACACTTTTTATTGCATATTATAAACCATTGTTATATTCCATTGTTAGTTTTATCAAAAATACTACCAAGATGCTTCGGGAAAATTCTCGCGTTGCTTAGTGTTCTCATCGTGCTAGAAACACTGAAAATTCAACCATATCCAGGAATTTTTGATTGTACCTTTTTTTCCCTCAGTGTGTAATAGATACCACGTTTTCAGCAGATAGAGGTAAATATAACTTATTAAAGTTTTTTACTTATATGCTTATATTCTTTTAATATAAGCTTAAGATTGAAATCATACAGCTGGTTCAAATTGCCTCCCTACTCAGGTCTGTTATCTTCATTTTTAACAATATTTAGCATGTGTTTAGATAACTCATGCAGGTAAAAATAAATTACATCTTTTGATCCAGTTTTACGGCTATTAATCTTGCAAATACATACATTTGCAAGATTCATAGCCGTGCAAATGATTTAAATTTTAAAAAATGTTATAAGTAATGCTCAAATATAGAACGAATGACGATAAACTTATTTTTACATGTAAAATTCGAGTTCTATGAAATAGTTGAAACGAGAAAGCAGTATTGATGTCTCCAAAATCTGCTTCTCTGTTTCGATTTTCAAGGAATTTTTTCTAGTGGTGGTAAAATTTACGGTTTAGTAAATTTGATTTAAAGTAGCTTTGCCAGCTTACGAGACATAAATAATTCAAATCCATTCATAAAAAGCCCCTTTTTTGAAGTTTGTGTTGAATAAAGTTTGAGTTGTGAGATCCAGAAAAAATATCAAGAAGGTAATTTTATTTCTCTATTAATTTTTGAAGAGTGAAATTTGAAATAGATAAGTAAATTTCGAAGCACACATTAAGTGTATAGATTTTCTGCCACTGGAAATAGTTAATTAATAATTTATTGGGCAAAAAGAAATTGTTTTTATGACTGACCACTTAAACATTATTGTGATGCCACAATAGGCATTACATATTTCGTAGCTTTTAAAATTTCTTTAATTTCAAAAACTTATGATTTTAATAATTCTTAACCGAATAATTAAATTAATTATTTATTTTTATTAAAATTTATAAAAAGCGAATCTAAAATATTCTATTTTTTTCTTATCGGTCAATTTAACGACTAACTTTTTACATTGATATTAATTTAAGACTCATTACTTCACTTTCGTGACTAGTCGAAAATAAAAATTTATTTAGAACTCTTTATTCTTTATGTCTTACTACAAATATGTTTCAGTTACCTGGTTATACTAATTCTAACAGTCTTTTTGGTGATTCCCGATAGCCAAATTATTTTCAGATCTAACATGTTTTTAACAGCCAATAACATTGTTTATGGGGATTGGCTTTATTTTTGGCTATGTTATCCTTCGATAACTGTCCAACCTTGCATCTTTTCCCATGCTCCTAACTGTCGGTTGGAAACAATTCATTCCCTTTCAATTTGTAATTTTTGGCGACTGTGGGTGACATTTTTGGCCTCCCAGTCCCAACCGTATAATATCAAATTTTAGAAGAAATTCTGGATGTGAAGAGAATGATTTTTTCCTGAACCCTGTTAGGGATTTTTCTTTATTTTTATATTTTGAATTCTGGCCATTTTCAATACTTAATTAATCAAATTTTTTTAAACGATTTTATTAATATCTCTGTGGTAATTATTATTGTATAACATCCAAATTAAGATGTATCTGTAAGGGCCAAAAGTAAATGTTGATACTTAAACTACCACTAACAATTTGGAATGGTGATCACCGCCTTCATAATTATCAGTTTGCAAATAAAGGGTACGAAATGGGTTGGAATGTCTATATAAAATAGAAAAATCTAATTAGTAATGTTGCGGAATCAGAAATGGACCAAAATGGGTATTCTTAAATGTCATTTCCCGGTTAGGGATGTGAAATTAACATCCGATGCATGCAATACACGTCTATAGGTGTGCATGAGCTAAACCTGGTTGTGACTGTTAAACTGTTGGCTATTTACACTTTTTGTAAGCTTTTGTCTAAAGTTCCTTACCACTTATAAAGGGTTTTGCAGAGAGAGGCGACGTTAGAATCCCTTTACTTTTATTTGCTTTAAAAAAATATAAATTGCCTTTTACCTAGTTTCTTTTCGATGTTTTTAACGGTAAAGGTTGTGGGGGCGGAGTTATCGACTATGCCAACCTTCATCTATCAAAAGGTACCTCATGATTGAATCAAGTTAGCATGTCTTATATACCAGTGAATTGATGTTTAATAATCGTAGTGGTAGTTACGCCTTAAGGTTCACTAGGCAAACCTGTGGTCTTAGTTGACTTAAGAAAAAATTGCGTTTTGGCTAATTTCTTTTCACANACCTCATGATTGAATCAAGTTAGCATGTTTTATATACCAGTGAATTGATGTTTAATAATCGTAGTGGTAGTTACGCCACAATTCTCCCCCACCAGAATTTTATCAGGGATGGAATTCGATGAACTGATACCACTAGTTCTTGTACTTGTGAAAAACCGGGAGAGCTGGTATTAAGGTCACCATGCTTTTGAGTGCTGAAATGTGAGAGGTGTATTAACTTCACATTCGTACTCACTCCTGTGTTGCCTTTAGCAGTCGAGTGTATACGTTGTGTGTGAGTGAGTGAAACTGAGCAGCACCAGCGTGAGGAGGTAGATAATGTCGCAGTCACAAGTCAACTGTTCAATGTGGACTATCCATCGAAGTACGCGTTACCAGATTAAAGTGGGCGTTACTGCGAGTTCAAATCACGTCCGGAGGTCACCAATGTGGGGGCGGAGTTATCGACTATGCCAATTTTCATCTATCAAAAGAAACCTCATGATTGAATCAAGTTAGCATGCCTTATATACCAGTGAATTGATGTTTGATAATCGTAGTGGTAGTTACGCCTTAAGATTCACTAGGCAAACCTGTGGTCTTAGCTGACTTAAGAAAAAATTGCGTTTTGGCTAATTTCTTTTCACATAATTACCTTTTCAAAAAACTTCGTTACAAAAGGGAAAAAAACAGAAGTAAATTCGTTTTTTATTCCTTCAGTTTCGATTGTTTATGTGTTTTGAAATATAATAATGAAAGATTATTTAATTTTATTAAATTATTAAATATTTAGAAGAGAGGACAAAGGTCATTGCAACAAATATAATTAAAATAACTTCTCAGAAAAGTTATTGACGCCATGCGGCTAATAATTCCCGAAGTTGCTGAAATTATTTTTCCTTTGATAACGCTGACTTAAACGTAATTTTCATGTAGAGACATTATCAATATATTCCCCCAAGCTTCTAGATAATTTGAATAACACAACATCGTTAAACGTTCCGTCACAAGTCTCGCTGGAGAAAGTGCATTTTTCTCATTTCAATTAGAAAAATCCGTACAGCAAAGAGTATACTTTTCAATAGGAAGATATCCAACGACAAACGGAAAATGCAACAAAATTACAGTAGCATTCTAACTTAATCGGCAGCATAGAATATCGATAAAACATTAGCATCGGTAAAAGCTTTTTTTTTTCTTTTTACTTTTTCATCTTCTTACGGCTTTGTAATAATAGTTCTCTCCTGCTTCCTTTATTACTTTCTTTTAAAGCATCGATCGAACTGTAACTTTCAACCGCCAGTTAATGTTCTTTTAGGGACATATTTTAAGAGCTGAAATGAAATGCAAAGGCTTGATGGTGCGGGAGTAAAACTTATCCAAAAAATATTTTCCCGTCCTTAATTTCCTTTTAACTTTTCAGACTTTTCAGGACATGATTAATGAAGCTGGATATCATTTTTGATAAAACATATTTCTTTTCTTTTTTTGAAAATAAAGTTATATATTGGTTGTTAAAAGTTTTGCAGTCCAATCTTGACTGTGGTCGCAAATTAACATCACTTTTTAAATAATGATGTGGTCTCTTTTAAATAGTTTTAATAGCAACTTTAAGCATCGAGTGAAAAAAAAAATTATTATGTGTAATTTCTTAGAAAAAATTTTAATATTCATAAACTGTTTTATACATTCTAAAAAGGCTACATATACAACAAGACCTACTGAATACTGCTGCTTAAATGCAAAGGCTTGATGGCTTAGGATCAAATCTTATTAGAAAAACCTTTAAAAAAATTAAGTTGAAGTTATAGTTGTAACGTAAAAAAGAAATTACATGCAATTAAAAATTATTTTATCACATTCCTTCATTATTTTAAATATTTTAAATTTTGACTATATATATCAATAAAAATGAATATTTTTCATCAACAAAATTTAAGAAGCAGGGTGGGGAAATAAAACTTATCCTAAAATATTTTTCCTACCTTATTTTTTTAAGCTTTTCATGACCTGATTAATGAATCTCGATATCTAGTTTGATTAAACATATTCAAAATATACAGATTAATTGGTTAAAAATTTATTATCCAGTCATGAACTCAATTACCAATTAGCATAACTTAAAGTAATGATGTGGTCTAACTGTAATTACATTTTTTCATAAAAACAATAACTGTGTGGTGAAAACAAACATTGGTATTTTTGTAAAAGCAATTTTTTTGCCTAAAATTCTTTCTGTGATTTTTATTTAAGAAATAAAGACTATACGGTAATTAACACACGGAGAAAAAATTCTATTAAAATTATCGTATTGTATAGTAATGAAAAACAACAACACAATTTTGGTTAATAAAACTAAAATATATAGTATTTAAACTAATCATTTGTTAATTTTTCGGTTCTTATGGTAACGGTTTACCAGAAATTCCAGTTTTCAAAATTATAGTTCTTATTGACAAATATTTACAGGCATAAAATACAGCATCGAAAAAGAAATGGTTCTTATGCAGTGCTACAAACTATCGTAATCAATTAAGTAAATTTTATGACAAACTATTAAATCATATTTTATTGTTAAAGTAACCGAAAAAGATTCATTAAAAATTACCGAGCTTTACGGTGCTCCCATCAGCTATCTTCTAAGACAAATTACCTTGCTTTTTTTACCTTCTTATGTAAAAAGAAAGAAGGTAAATGTTACCATATTCTGTTAGTTTTGACCATACTTTCACAATGCAAAATATAAAAATGCAAATTATTAGAAAATTGCTTCATATAATTTTCAGAAAATTAGATAATGCATTATACAACGCTTAAAATGATATTAATTTAAACATTTCCAATGTATAACTTATTTTATTTGTTTACACAAAGAAAAAACCTTTTCAAAATATGGTAAACACAAAAAATGTAGCACATTGAAAAGTAAAAAGAAAATTAAAAGACCTTTTCAATAAAAAAACGAGAATGATTTTAATGGTCTTGGGTAAACTGAAAATTAATTCGCAAATTTGTGATAATTTCGTAAGAGAAAGTGCAAAGCATTTCAGATTATTCAATTTGTTAAAATATTTCAGAGTTTGAACTAAAGTTTCAAATAATCTTGAACCAATTATTATTCAAACAGTATACAAAAAAAAATTATTATACAGTTTTATAACATTTATTTCAAAACTGTGGAAATGAACTTTATAAATTATAAATATCTAGAGAAAATTAAATTCACTTGCAAGAACTTTGCACATAGTTTAACTACTGAGAGTGGGTAATAACAAAGGCGATTGATCTATTTGCTGCTCTTACAATGCATAAATGTGATTAAGAAAACACAAGAAATCCCGCATAGTTTAATAAAATCCATAGTTTTAACAGTTAAAACTATGCTTTGTCACGAATTTGAAATTCGCTAACTATTGCATTAGTTACCTATATATAAATCCCAAGAAACTGAAGCAGTAAGCTATTGCTTGATCAAAAAGAACATTGACTTCAAAAATATGCAGATGTAACTTAAAGTCGGCTTGTTTCAAGAGCTCAAAAATAGGCGCCCTTTCTCAAAAACGTGAATCACTCCAAACGGGAATCATGTCAAATTATTTAGAATTCAAATTTACAATGCATGTGGATTTTATTTTTAATTTTACTCCTTTCAAACACTGATTTCATATTCACCTGGATGCAATACAAAAGAGTTATTATCTCTCAATAAATCGAAAACTGGGAAATAATTAAAAGTTCGATGAATACCTTTTGCAAAATAGTTTCAAAATATATTTGTGCACATTTATATTTATTTTTAAAAAAAGGGAATATTTCAAAACCATGAAAACAAAAAGATTGATCTTCAATCTTGCAAAAAATAGCAAACAAAAGAAGATACAGTAGCCTTAAAACTATCGAAAATCCGTACACACCCCAGTACATTCCATGTTTTCAGAATTTTTTTAAAACTTTTTTTCTCAAATATATGGAAAGAAAAGAAGTGTAAAATATATCTAAAATCTCGACTGTCATTTTCCCGCGGCAGTATTTTTCTGAATTATGGGCTGCGAAGTTATCAGTTTTCCATTTGGACAGTTTCAAATGATGTGTCAAAAGCTTCGCAAAACGATAAAGACAAGAACTGTCGGCGAGAGGCGTTTACGTTTTATCGCGTTGTCCCAAAAGGGTGCCCACACCCCTTGTGTCTCAAACACATGTGGATTAGGGTCCATTGGACGAAAGATATGGCCGTTGCACTCTATTTCAGGTTTTATTTCTTGGGATTTCCAACTGACAGCGAGTCTTTTCTACTCTAGGATTAATGATCGGAGGCTAGGAATGAAACCATTTTTATGGAAATGGAACAAACATGACAGGTATAGTTACGCAACAATTTTAGACCAAATTTAAAACAGGAAAAGGAAAAGTATATTTAAACATTATCTTATCTCAAAAGAGAAAAATACATTACTATGGCGCAACAATATGGAGAAAAGAAATGTATGGGAATGGTAGATTGGATAGATATGGAGGGAAGATAACAGAATCTACTCGAGATAGGAGCAGTTCTAACGACAATTTTTATTGTTTTTAAAGACGTGTAAATGTGGATGAAGAAAGAATGTTTTATTATTTTTTTAAGACTTATACTGCTCCTCTAACACCTATCAAAGTAGTCACAAAAACAGTTCTTATCACGAGTTAAAAATCTTTTTCCAAGGAAAAAATACGATAACAATATAGAGTATAAGGCCTGGAAAGCCTCATACTCCAAACGTTCTATATGTGTTATAAAACAAGTAAAACTATGTAACACAATAACAATTAATGTAATACAATTTAAAATTGTGTAACATTATGAAACAATGTGACACAAATAAACCTATGCATGTTATATTATTACAAACGTAAGTATAATAAGACTAATTTATGACTATTGTATGGATAATCACTGAGTAACTAATATGAGGGCAATAATTTTTAAATAATTGCGGCATAGTCACATAGATATGTTTATTTCTGAGGTTTTCTGCTGCAGAAGTTCAAAGTTTAAATTCCTTTGAACATCAGATGCCATTAGGTAGTGTAATTATTCAACAATCTTGTGTTCACAAATACAAAATTGAAAGGAAATTATTTGAATTTTTTATTTTTTTCCTACTTTATGAAGACAAATTAGTTATATATATTCAAAGATATATTTCTATAACGTTTTATTTTGCACATTTCGTCTTTTTCATGTGATGTACATTTTATAATTAGCAAGTAATGTATTCGTAAGAATGTTGACTTCGTTTGTAATTTTAAATCAGGTGGGCATTTCCGAAAATAAAATATTTATTTGTATGCATTAAATTTCAGGAAATAAGCTATTTTAGCATAATATACGAACCTTTTAACCATGATGTTGTTGCAAATTTAATAAGATATATATTGATCCAAACTTCCATTTAAGTTTAACCATAGCACTAAGTTATCAAATTTAAGAAGTGCAGTAACATGGCTTAATTTGTCACTATATTAAAGTTGCAGCAAATTTGAACATTATTATGGTTCAACACAGTACAAAATCTCTATCAGTAAAGCAATAACTACAATAAAATTAAAAACAAATGCATACTAGACGGTCTTAACTACACTCTATAACAGAAAAAATCGACACACCAAGAAGGAGTTGTCCGATTGAAACAAAAATTGGTGGATAGAAAGACAATGTACAGAATAGTAAATGATTAAACTTTCAGAACAATTGAATAATTTATTGCAGACTTACAGTAGCAAGTTCAATAAGGTGTTGACCCGCTTCTAACCTGGATACAAGCTGCCACATGGCGTGGCATAGACCGATAAAACTCCCGGATGGTCTCTTGCAGTATTTCCTGCCAAATTCGATCCAATTGTCGAACGAGGTCATCAACATTCCGTGCCAGATGCAATCGCCTTCCCATCATATCCCAGACATGCTCGATGGGAGAGAGATCTGGTGATCTGGCAGGCCAAGGAAGAGTTTGACAAGCTTGCAGACAGTTCATAGCAACACGTGCCGTATGTGGTCTGGCATTGTCCTGCTGAAAAACCAGCCCAGGGCGCTGCAAAAGGAACGGTAGCAAAACAGGTCTTAGGATGTCGTCGACGTACCGCTGTGCAGTAAGTGCACCTCTAATAACGACCAAAGAGGTCCGGCTGTCAAAGGAAATGGCCTCCCAGATCATAACGCCTTGTTGAGGGCCGGTGTGGCGTGCAATAGTGAAGGCAGGATCCCCCCTCTGCCTTGTGCGTCTCCAAACACCCCTTCGATGATCGTCAGGACGCAGTTGGAAGAGGGATTCGTCGCTAAAGATTATACGTCCCCAGTCGGCATCATTCCAGCCATATCTGTTTAAAACATTTATGCATACGAAATTTCAAAGCAATCGGATGATTGCTTCTTGGTGCGTCGATTTTTTTGTTATAGAGTGTATATTTAGAATCACTTTATATTAAATATCTAATAATCAGTTTGTTAATTTTTAAATTGCCAGTTCCTAGAATGAATTTTAAGTAGATTAAATTTTACACAAGAACATTTAATTGATTAATTCTTAATTAAATACCATGCTAAGTGTTAAGCATAGTTTTTTTTCCGTATATTTACATAGCATATTGATCTGGAATGTACATTTTAATTGTTTCTAAGTAATAATGATAAATAAGAATGAAGATCTTTTCATACAGCATCGAGTTTAGCTATTCGGGGAATATATTCTGTTCAATTTGGTCCAGTACTCCGTGAATCTTCCCGCAATTATTATTTCGACATTTTATTCCGGAGAAAGGAATTCGGCACTTAACGATGAAGCAAAGTCATCAGGGACCAATTTTCTTACCTCCTCTCAGATGCTTTGTCGAAATTTCTAGAGTGTTGCCAAGTGTAAGAGAATAAGCTGAAACATTCCGTTAAATTACAGCGCAGATGTTGGTTTTCCTTCATAATACCAAGCCGATACATTTTATTAAAAGTCATTATGTTACAATGAATGTAAAACATTTGCTGGTATCATGTTTGTCTGTTCAATATGATCCCATATTGAATAGACAGTGATTTCATCGTCTTAATATAAATAAATGATTTTAATGTATTCTTTTTTATAATTTTATTTGCAATATCTTAAGTCTTACTTTACAACTGATTGACTTGGTAAGAATAAAATGTAAAGAATTTACTTGATTTACTACATGAATATAGTTCCTCCGATATAATGTTTCGTGCATTCGATTGACAATAGTATTGCCGCATTGAAACAAACTTGAATCGAATTTTATTCCATTACACTTGAGTGATATCATCCGCTTTATATTTAAAGACACAGATTCCATATAGTCGCATTAAGATGATTTAGGAATTATTTTGCACGTTCTTAAATATATCATATTCTAAATATTGTTTTATAATTACTTGGATTGTTCAGCAGTAAATTTTAATTTTAGGAGGATATTTTATTAATTGTATGCATATATTTTTGCATTGTAATGAAAGCATGTGTATGTGCATGTGCATTATAATGAAAGTCGTAATGTAGTATTGAGAAGAAAAACGTGTGTTGGAATTCATTTAGATATTACTGCGCTTGAAAGACATAATAAATATTTTATACCTTTCTAAATAGCAAACTGTTAATTAATTTAAACTTTAAAATTAGTTTGCTAGTGAAGTATGAAGTTTTAATTTTAATATGACCTTTTTTGTTAATTCTATTTTTGTTTTTAAAACTGCATTTTTTCTTCATATTACGTAATGTGCACAAAGAAAAAAAATTCTGGAAAAATTATCTGGCTGTATGATGATGACACTTTGAGTGAAAGAGAAAAGCAACATAATTTTGGTTACAAAAACCAAAATATACGTTACTTAAACCATTTATAAGTTCATATGTTAATGGTTTACCGGAAATTCTGGGTCTCAAAATTATAGTTCTTATTACCACACATTAAGTAAAAAGTACAAAGCCAAATAAATGATTAAATATTTATCCGAATAAATGATTTTATGCCGTGCTGCAAGGTATCCTGATAAAATTACCGAATTTTGCCTTTTTGCCAAATGTTATCTCATATTATAAAACAGTATTTTATTATTAATTTTGCCAAAAATCATAAATAAAGAAATTCGATAAAAATTACCGAGCTTTTCGGTGTTTCCATAGAGGCATCTAAAAGCTCTTCTGGTTTTCTTATATAGACAGAAAAGAGGTAAATTTTTACAAATTCTGGTAATTTTGACCATAGTTTTCTTTTCTCAGTATGTGAATCGTGTATAATTCTGAAAGCCAATATCCCAGATCATATTATTTATTTTATAAAACTATTTTCTTAAACTTATAGAAATAATTAAAATTATTTTTACATATTTTGCTACGAATATTTAACTTATGTGCTCATATAAACAAGAATAACACTTTTTAAACAGGGTTAGACATGAAAAAAGTTTGCTTTCAACTAAAACAAGTAATGTGAATAAAAACGGTCCTGATTCTCCCCAAAACAATCAGTATCAGTGACACCATAAAAATTTTATGGTAGCAAATACAAATGTATAAAGACTTTCATCGCGGCAATGAGGCAACTTAGACCCACCCTCTATGCTTTGACTTCCCCCGCAGCACTAAAATTGAAACAAAAAGCCAATTCTCTTAAAATTGTTATTTTGCTTTAACAAATAATAATCAATTGCAATCAATAACCATATTCACTAATGTAACAATAGAGCACAGCGAGTATTCCTGGGTGACGAGTTATCTCGTCCGTCCCGATGAAAGAGTCAAGTTTTTGGAGAATATGTAAAAACTGAAAATGTATGTTTCACCTTGCAGATATGTTTGAAATATCCCTTGTACATGTTCATCGAAATCTCTTAATACAGTCCTCAGCTATAGAAACAAATACAGAATAAATTTAGAAATAAATACAGTTCAACTTTAGAAGCAAATATAGTTACTCCAAAATGCGTGGCATCATTTTATAGAATGCCGTTCGTATATTAAAATTCGGAAAATGAAATAATTTTAAATAATTTCGGTGCCGATTTTAAAATTATCTTTACCAGTTTCCTGTAATAGTGAGCATGTGCCCATGTTATACCAAACTAATTTCTTGAATATTTACTCTCAGTGATTAAAAAAAGCATTAATTCTCTCAATTAAGAAGCGGGGTTGTGAAGTTCAAAATTTTGAAATTTATTTCAACACTCTTTATTGTATTGTTAAAATTATTGGTCTCATCTTACCAGAAGACTAAAGTTTTGACTGTGATTAGTGGAACTAAGTGAAACTCAAGTAGGAAGTTAAGGAATAATTAAACAGAACTGTTTCTCTAAAAAACAATTATGTCTAAATGATTTGGTTTTGTTATGCAAATTTGTGGAGTGAGTTCTTCAACTGCGCATCGTAATTTATTAAGCCATATTTCTAAATAAACTAGTGAATCGGAAAATATTATAACTATATAAAGTATAAAATGTAACAGAACTGTTTCTCTAAAAAAAAAAATTATCTCTAAATGATTTGGTTTTGTTATGCAAATTTGTGGAGTGAGTTCCCCAACTGCGCATCGTAATTTATTAAACCATATTTCTAAATAAACTAGTGAATTGGAAAATATTATAACTATATAAAGTATAAAATGTATTTCTGAATCTTCCATTGAAATCTTTTCAATTTTAGTCACGTCCATAAAGAAAAACTCGAGATTCGACTTCCAGTTGTAAATAATGGAAAACTAAGCACAATTTTGTTTGTTACAATTTTGCAAAAGACTTACGTAGAGAATATTGATGTCATAAAATTATATTTCATTGAAAATTGTACTTCAAATTTGTCCTTTGTAACCTCTATAACTTCAGTCACTTCTGCAAATATATTTTAACTAAAAACTAATATGTGGGACATCATTTAAATTGATATTATTTGTAGAAAATATTTGTAATCAACAAACTATTTCTAACAACTATAACTAATCAACAAACTATTTTAAACTATTTCTAACTATTTTTTTTCTTGTTTTTTTTTCTGCCGGCCAGGGGGCAGAGTTAATGGTTGCAGGTTCGAATCCCGCTCATTGGATGGGTGTTTCTCTCGTGTTTTGTGATGTGTGAATGTAGCCTACCTTATGAACTGGTTTCTGTGGCAGTGTGGCGTGAGTAATGCTGCTCGCCCCTGATTAACGGGTGACGAAGAGCGAGTCCTTACATGGCGAAGAACAAGTGTTCTAGTGCCTGCCGTTAAAAAATAAATAAATAAATAATAATAAAAAATCGTTTCTTTTTTCCTTTAAATAAAGTAATTGAAACTACATAGTACAAATTTGTGAAATGGAGTGCTGCTTCTCAAAATCTTTACGATTTTAGTATTGAATAAAAATAAGCACATAAGCGCAGTTTTCAATTATTTTTCCAGTTTAATAAAATATTTTTAGCTCAAATCAAAAGTGTATGGTACCTTTTTTTTTCAAAATGGCTTTTGAAGAAAATATTTATGCCCAAAATTATAGGATTCAAGAAATGTAGTTATAAGACTAGCAATTGTAATATTTCAAATTCACGTCACATATCCTTCGAATAACTTGCCATGCGACTGTTTTTTGTCAGAAAAACATAACCTAAAATCAAAAGTAAATAGCAAACTTTTCATATTTTTACAGCATGATATTAATAGAAAATATTTTGACTTTGAGCAAGAATTAGCAAATTAGTAAATTGTATTTCTGAACTGTCTCATAAGTTGTTTTAATAATTTTAGTTACATATTTATGCAAAACCTCAAGATAAAAAACGCTATTTCGAAAGAAAAAAAGCTCCATATTAAAGTATATAGTGTAATTTATTAAGCGATCGTTACCGAAAATATTTTTAGTAATTTTTATGAGAGAATAAATAAATTTAAAAAAATTTTCAGTACTTTAATTTACTGAAAATTTTTGGCAAGAATAAATTAAATCCTTTTTTTCTTCCAAAAATTTATTACCGAACTTTATTTTAACTTTTAACAAAAATTAGAACATTACTTTTACTTAAAAAAATTTTCAATTGTCTCCCCGCCCTTTCAGGGGTTGGTTAAAAAAAAAAATGAAATAATGCGCATTTTCAAAATATTGATGTATATACCTGATCCTTTAAACACAGAAAAAAATTTCTAAATTTCTTAATCAATTAATATTTTGCTTAAATATGAATATAAAACTCACATTACTAAATTTTTCTTGGGGCAAACTAAAACAGATAAATAACCTGAAGATATTTTTATCACATTAGTTATTTTGAAATTCAAATACAATGTTTTCTCCATTCCCTATCATTCTTTTTTTTAAATTTTAATAATGCTGACTATATTAAAACAAATTCGGAGCAAGATTAATTCCTCTATCACTTTAAGGGACCCTGATACAGCTTTCTATTATGCTAATCAAGTTTAGAATGTTCTATCTACTTTGATATTCAGGAATAATATTCCATTTGAACTTTGTTACAGCTTGCACAATTAATTGAGACCCCAAACAATGGCTTTCAAGATCTTAACGTAATAGAGGAAACTGCTTAGGAATGAGCCCGAACAAATCTCTGTTCTCTCATTCCTGAACAGTATCCTCGATTAAGATTGGAATATTGAATTCTCAATTTCCAGTTCGTAATTGCCTTTAGTTATGAAAATTAGGTTCGGAAAATTTGTAAGATGTAATTTGAATGCTCTAAAATTGTGCGTGAGCTTGAAATGCTTCTCTTAATGCTTTATACATATTTTTCGGGCTGTACTGTTAAGAGCTTCGTGTGAAATCAAAATAATTTAAGTCAAATTTGAAGAATGCCAATAAATTAAGTGATAGTTATTAAATGTTACATAATGAGGGTTACGTATTAGTGGTATTAAAGCTGAGTTTTTTTATATAAACATATTTTCAATATTATTCAATATTATATTTTCAATATTATATTTTCAATATTATTCAATATTATATTTTCAGTATTATTCAATATTATTTTTTCAATATTATTCAATATTATATTTTCAATATTATTCAATATTATATTTTCAGTATTATTCAATATTATATTTTCATTATTATTCAATATTATATTTTCAACATATTTTCAATTCCTTAATATTTAAACTTAGTTATTAAATAACTCAGTTATAAAATAACTCATTTACAAAATAAATAATGTTTACGAAGTTAAATTTAAGTAATTCACCTATTTAATTAGTTATTATATTTTAAATAAATTAATTACTATTTAAGTACATGGAAAGATGCTAAACAGAAGAATAGTGCCACAAAATTATCTTTCTAACAACATGAAGTACATGAGACTACAGAGTATCGCTGCTCAAATACATAATGCGTGTATAAATGTGCATCATTGGAAAATTAATTATTTATTTGTTTTTGTCATTTGAAAGACGATAACTTAATTATTCAATCAGACCTAGAAATATCATTTGCTCTAAAGGCGAGTAATTAGCAGGATTAAAATTGCATTGCTTTTGTGAGGAAAATAAATTTCAGGAAATGATCTCCAATGAATACATTTTCTTCTACCGTTGAAAAGAGTAGAGCTATTCAAAGAGTGGAAACTCGTGGCTTCTGTGCAACCCTCAGTATCAGTAAGGTATAGTTCAACATCTTTCTGCCAGTGACGCTCAGATGGGGGATTGTTGGAAGGAGGCAGTATTGAATCACATAGGACTATCTCTAGATGGCTAAATAAATAGAAAATTTTAATCTGTTTTCTAGATTACTGGCATTTATTTCATAAGGAAACAATTTTTTATTAGGTAAATTCATGGTTTAAACAAAATACTCATTTATTTACTTGAAAATGAATTTAAGAAATGAACTGAAATTTTCCTGAATATAAATCATTCCAGTATTATTTTTTGATTTAATCACGATTACCCCCCATTCAAGTAGACAATTTATTAAATATTTCAGGAACACAAATGTAGAAGTTTGCCCCGGGTTTTCTGCCACTGAATATTGTAATATTTTAGGTTCTTGGGCACACTCCTTTTTATCACTACTTACGTTATATTTTCAGCACTACTTACGTTATGTACGCTGTTGAGCTTTTTAATCCGTTTTACACAATCAGCGCTGTAATCCGTCTACCTTCTTTCATTTCTGCGAATGCTAACAAACGCGTGCGTATTTGTGCACAGCCTTCATAATCTTCGCTAGATTTTGGTGGACAGTCTCCTAGAAGTTACGCTCCCCAAAATGATGCAGCTAGTATTTTTATGATCCATATTTGTTTCTTCAATGGATCAGTAGTGGCTCAGTGCTTAAGGCATTGTCATGGCGAAGACCTGGGTCTCGAAGCCCATCCAGCTTCAGATCGACGGGTACCAAACGTCTGGGAAGAAAATTCGACTAGTACTTGATACTGAAAACACTGCTGCAGTCATGACGTTGGTCACGAGATTTTGAGGCCTTAGCCTTCATAACCTCTCCAAGACAACAGAAGGCTGTGACGGGAATACTTTACTTTCTCTCTCTTTCTTTTTTTCTGTCTGAATAGCATCAATAACGTAACGAAGATTTTTGAGGGTTGAGAACTTATTCTCCATTAAATAGTAAGTTTTCTAAGACATCAGCACCTAATATCTGTGCTTGAATTCTTACACTATAATATGCATGTTAAAAAATCAAATTTCGGTAATAAAAATAAAATGCTTCAAATTTAGATTTTAACTCAAAATAATTTATGGTACTTTGAAGTAATAATTGAGAAGAGATACACATAGTTGTCATATTAATGCGAAATCTGGAAACTCCAAGTCAACAGAATTCTAAGACCACGATTGATTACAGAGATTGAAATGCAATAACATGCTTAGAATAGCTCAAACGATGGTATATGACTAAAGCACATTTGAGATCCTGAGTATAATATATAGAAATATAGAAATACTTCATATTCCTTGTGTTCATCACTACTATCAATTTGAGGTCATGTAATTTGTTTTATGTTATCATATTTGGATTTAAGTTAAGTTTATCACGTAATGTATTTTATGTATTTGTGCAATCATTTATACTATATTCGGCCAAGTCTAAAAAGAAATAAAATAACTAAAACTTCGAGCAATAAACAAATCAACAGAAAAAAAATACTTAGAGCACATATTAAATGAGTAAAAATTGATAACCAAACAGCTAAATAAAATATTTAATATTCACACATGCTTATTCTAAATGTAATGATATTTAGTTCTTTTATTTCTAAGTTAACTACGAGTTTATTCAAGTAAATATATAACAACAAATAAAAATGGATTTTTTGGTCCAATTTATATATATATANCCAGATCTAAAACTCTGATCTTCGGGTACCTGTATTTATTAAATATATATATATATATATACGTAAAAATTTGACCATTGGCTGCTTCTCTTATTCTCTCATATTGTGATTAGTGATCATGAGCTAAGACCACTAATTATAAAATTTTAACTCTCCTAAAAATATTAAATTGTAAGTGTTGATAATACTAACATGCATTTAAAAGGAACTCTAACATTTGTTATTTTTATAATTTTAAAATTTAGTTATGTAATAGATATTCATAAAATTTAAATTTAGTAAAATAAAGGTATTCGACACTTGAGTTATAACTCAACTAGCAATGAAAAATAATCACAAAATTAATTTTCTAACTTTTCATTGACATTACCTAAGCTGGCATTCTCCAGTGTATCGGTATGATACTATTTAAAGGAATTAGTAAGTTCGTCTAGGCTCTATGAAAGTCAATCAGCTCATTAATTGCTTCTGAAACATCTGACCTTTCTTCCTTAGTTCAGACTCATTACATTGCACGGGGTGACTGATTCTTTCACATGGCGGCATTTGCTTTTCGCGACTGCTATCATCGGTCTTTCCAACTATAATAACGTTCGTATGATATTTTTACTTTTATTTTATATCACGTAATAAATGTCTGTGTTTATGAATAAGAAGGATTTTATATGTTTTCGGTTAGAGTTTGAATTTTGAAAGCATTAATCTAGGTGACAGTTTTTACCGAAGGTATGGTTTTATACACAGATTAAAAGAATTTGTTAAGTTGAATACTCGAGTGGTTAAAGATACCAGATCTTCTAAATATGACTGATGATATGAAAAAACAATGATATTAAGGTTAAAAAAGGAAAAAGGGAGAACGCGGTTTACTACATTTTGCTTAAAAAACCTGGTAACTTGGGCTCATTAAGATTCAAAACTAGAAACAACATTGGTCATCAGATACAGTTGCCAATTTGAAAAATTCCGTCTCATAATGTTTACAAAATAACCACTATTTTAAGCATCGGAGAAACAAAAATAATTCGACTCAGCAAATAATTTTATTTGGAATGGTCTGGCATGTATTAAAATTAATTATTTTATAGTTCTTTTCAAACTGAGCAATTACATATTTTAATAAACTTTCTAGTAACTTTTGAGCCTTGGTGCAAATAAACGTCTAAAGCAGTACACAGAATTCCATGCATTTAGGCACATTTTATTTTACAAATATTTAAGCATTTGAAGTCTGTCTGATATTATAATCTATAAATCGACGTTTCGATACATATTATATAAGGACGTCTGTATTCACTGTTTTCAATATATGCGTTTGGAATATATAATGAATGAAGTATACTAAAATATATACTAGAAATCATGAACTATATTTTAAAGGTGAAACAATCCAGTGACTTTGAGAAACATTCACACGATTATTATAGTGCATATTGTGAATTGTTTTAAATGTCTTATTGCATTTAACATAACTTATGCATTTAATACTTATACATGGGTTCGCATTTAATACTTTTCAAACAACTAGATTTCAATGTTAAAAAAGCATTGTGACAGGCAAAAATTACTGAATTTATGAAAAAAATAATTAAGTTTTTTAACACACTAAAATAATACCACAAAATGTTATCAAAACAAATGCAAAATAATAACACAGACAATAAAATGCTTTAAGTTTTATCTTTCTCTTTTTTTTCCTGATGAGTTTTCTTGAAGTATTTCAGATAAAAGTCTTAAAAAGTAGAATTAGTTTAGATATTATTTCAAACACTATTTAAATTTGCACAATTTACTTCTCGGACTATTTTAAAATGAATATTATGAATTCAGAATGTTTTATTCTCAAATATCGCCACTATAATATCAACAATAGAGCAAGTACAAAACTGTGTTCATTGCCTAAAAATGAAGCTAAACAAACCTGAATAGATATATTCTTTATACTTTTCACCCTAAAGTCAAACATAATAGAAGCTCAAAGAAAACATGACTTTTGACTCCTTACCTTTGTTTTCCCTTCATGATGCAGTTTTGCTGAGTAAACATTGTTTTCAAGGAAGAAAAAAGTTTTTCTCCAAGGCCTTAAAAGAAAGAGCATCCGGAAGAAAGGAGGAAAGTTATGGATGAAATGCCAAAAGGTAAAAGTCATTGTATTCATAAAGCTGCGTATATATATATA
>NC_092206.1:34945809-35001231 GCF_043381705.1 Parasteatoda tepidariorum | reverse complement strand
TATATATATATATATAACCCGCCACCCACGCATTAAATATTGAAGCGCACTTAGGAAATACTTTTGGTAAGGACGGACACATGGTTCCGTAAACAAATATATTATTGTAATTTTGTTTTGTTTGCTTCATACTTTTTTATTTAATTTCCTTTTATAGTTTATCTAATAATATTTTGAATTTCATTTTCTGTGCTACTTGAAGTTTAAAAATAAAAAAATCGAACAAACTATTAACAATAGAAAAATCTGCGATTATCTTTAAACAGTTTTTTCTCTCCAAAAATATGTCTCTTTTCCTGTAGAATTTACAGTTATTTTTTATAGTGTACAGTATCATTGGAAACCCGCTTTTAAAATATTCCACGCACTTACAGTACTTTCTTAATTTCATCGAGAAATGCTACGTATGTTTCAAAAGACATGCAAAATACTGTTAAGGACACTTATATTATTGTATTCTTTTTATTTTCTTCCTTTAATTTTTATTTATTTTGCTTGTTTCTGTAGTATATCTAATAATATTTTGAGTTCCAAGTTTTTTTTTTTCATTTTGTTCATGATTTAAAATGCATCTTACTTAGCTCTTTCAGTGCTAGTTGCATTGGCATATATTAAGAAAAAGTTAAGCAAATAAATAATCAAATTGTACTGCGTAAAATATTTCAAACACTTACAGCGAGTGCATTCTGAATTGCATTTAGAATATACTATGGACATTTGTAAAAATGCCGAGGTTTTAAATTTTCTTGGAAGCTATTAATTTAAAGATCGATATTATATTATTATTCTATTTTTGTTTGATTTGTTCCTATTTTTTTGCGTTTCTTCTGCACTTAATTTATTTTGTATTACATCTATTAATGTTTCAGTTTTATTTTGCGTGCAATTTAAATGCTGATAATTTCTATTCACTAGTTCGAAATTATTTTCCATAAATCTATTTACCTAATTTAACGGTTTACCTAAATTAAAGCTCGATATAATCTATTTATCTGTTTAATATATTTATCTGTTTATACTGCGATAGCAGTTTTCAAACAAATCATTCTTCTTATTTCATTTCAAAATTTAAGTTCCGGAGTTAGTTTTGTTTTATTGTAATTAAAAGAACCTTCATTATCTAAAATATTTGAATCTTTAAATTGTCAAAACGGGAGAAAGCTGAAATAGGTAGACAAAGTAAGGAAATTCCTCCCCTAAGCTATTTTCTTAACTGCAGTTAAAGTTTATTGACTTATGGAAATGCCAGGGAACAAATGAAATTTGAGGAGCAAATATTCATTCTATTTACCAATTTTTATGGAATAAATATTTTAATTTCTGCTAACTTTTCGAAGTTACTAACATTTGTTTATTCATTCAAGCACCACAATTTGTTTTCAGTTTTTCCCTAACCATAAATAATGAATAAAATCAAAACCGTAATATAAAAAAAAAATTCAGGTAGAATGATGAAAATATTTATTGCAAGGTGTAACATAATTACATGTTTACAAGTGCAAATAAATTTTATTATTTTGCATGCTGAAAACAGCTAAACCCATAACGTTTCCTCTATATTCATAAAGAAATTGAGTCGTGTTCACTTAATGGATTGAACACTTTCCATGTGGTAAATGAGTTTGAATCCCAGTGGTGGCTTGTCGATACGAATTCCGCACCTGGATCGTGCCCACAACAAAACTGACGTAAAATATCCTCCTTGTTAGACGGATCATGGGTTAGAATCCCCTTGCTGTCAGGCTAACCGTAGAAGGTTTTCATGGTTTTCTTCTCCATGTAATGCAAACGCGTGTGCTCTCCACGCAAAAGCTCTCCACGAATGCGAATTTCTCCCAATACTTAATCCAGACATTCCCTTGACTTTTGCTAAGTTGGGTTCAAAATTACATGTATACTGATGTAAATATTGGTAGGTGTAAGATTAAAATTTTTAACGACTGTTAATGATAGTTGTAAATAGAAAAAAATCATAAAGGATTGTCTCCCATTATCTGTTTTCAGAATATTGTAAAATGCTATTTCATCATTGATTTTTGTTACATTATGGTAAAAAATAATATGATTGTGCGCATTCAAGTTCATATCAAAACCCTAAAATTAGCTGATAAAAGTTGCTGCCTGTTACAAGATCAGGCAGACTGCAGTTTGGATGGAATAGCATAATTAAATGGAAAACTGCATTTCTGTCCCGAAAAAGATGTGAGGAGTAAGAGAAAAATTGGAATTAAAGATCTGTAGAGCATCATAGATTTAGTTCGAATTGACACATTGTGTGAACTTGCTTGTTCAAACGGAATGACGTCAAGAAAAAAAAACTCTTTATGACAATATACCTTTTTTTCAATGTACAATTATTAAGGAAAGTTTCCAAATTGAAAACTTTACTGCATAAAAGATTATAAGCTAGCACGTATGAGCTTTAAGCGTCTTTTCTTAACATTAACATGTACACTGAAGTGCCATTACATTATGACCACCCTCCGTCTATAACAATCAGCTCGCCCAGATTTGCAATGTTTGTCACCCAGGAACAATGCTTTAATGGGGCACATTAGGACCCATAATCCTCATAGAGCAATCCCTGACGTCCGTGAGCTACTTGAACTTAGTTGCAGACCAGGTTCACCCATTCATGGCAACAGCTTCTTCTGTGGGGGATGGTGTTTACCAACAGGATAATGCACCATGTCATAAGGGTCGAATCATCGAGGAACATTCCAGTGACTTTCAAGTAATGTCTTGGCCCCCAAATTCCCCTGACCTTAATCCAATAGAGCATTTGTGGTCCTACTTGGAAAACCAAATTCGTGCTGCCACGCTACCCCCTCGCAATGTGAGGGAATTGCGGGACCAGGAGTCATAATGTAATGGCTCTTCGGTGTATAAGGTGACTAACCATACTAAAACCTGGCTTATAACTTTTTTTCTATCGATGTGTTGTATCGTTTTTGAGATAGGAACGCTAACTCTAGAATTTTTAACCACATAGTCTCTTTACTACAACTAGAATTTTTTTTTACAGCTATTGCCTTAGCCACTCGAAATTAGAACGGTGTATGTGTACTATGTAACTTATAAGTATTACAATAGATTTATTCCTTGCATGGTAGAATGGTATGCTACGTAGCTCAATAAATAACGATTAAAAGTTTTTTTTTATTCATATTTGTATAGCAAATCGTAAAACAAAGTTCCTTTTCCAAATGTTGCAAAAAGGTTACACTTAACCCCACCCTTTTTTTTACCAGTTTATGCCATAGGAAAATTTATTAAAATAAATAAAAATATGGCATTCATAATTAAATATTAAATTCAATCATATAATAGACATGTTTTAAGCAATTTTTAGTCGAATAATAAAAATTAATCAAAGAATTCCATTTCATTTGAAGCTGGTATGAGGAAATGGGATAAATTGTCCTTCGAGCACTGCGTATAAGCATAATTATTAATTGCTTTAATCAAGAGAGAAACAACCCTTCCAGCAAATGTTTTGTAATTGTAAATTGTGACAAATTTAATCGACGTTTAGCTGAAGGACAAATGCTCCCAATTTCAACTGATTGTAATGCATTTCATTATTACACAAAGGGTAAATGCTAGAGTATCGTCATATACGATTATTATTTTATGTGTAAAAGAAATAGAGTGATTCCATGGGTGGTTGTTTGTCCAGCACTTGGCTCAATATCTTAGTCCCGAATGTAAAAATATAGAATTAATTTTTTGAGACATACTATCTTAGTAGTAAATCTGAATCCATAAAATTAATTTTCTTGTGTGACACAATCAAATGAGAATATATAAACTTAACTTTTTCTCTCATTCATAAAAGCAAGTCATAAAAATTAGAAATTTTATATGTTTTAATTGTCCGTCTATTGTAGCTGTCAACGAAACATATTTTAAAATGAAACTATCAATTGAATTTTTTTTTCTTATTGTTATTTATTTTTAGGCTAATTGGATGAAAAATATCATTTAAAGTCATATATTTTCATTTTTTATGAAATCATTATTTTCATACTATTAATGATTATTTTCACACGATGTACAGCTGCATTTTTCACACGTTTTGAAAGTTGGTTGCTTATATATCCTAAAAAAACTGGTCATTTACGTACATTTCAAAGCTAGAAGTCTACATATTTAATAATGTTGCATGTTTGCATATCTTGTAAAGTTGCCTTTTTATGCAAAATAATGTTCCATAAACATTTCTTCATTTTAAATTTCCAACAATTTCTACTTCAACCAACAGATTTTATTTGAAAACCAATTTTTCCCTTGATGGTATACCTATAAATTATTTATAAGCAGTTTCCAGTCTTTTAAAAATTTATAGCAGTTTTCGGTGTAGATCTTTGGCATTGCCGGTATCATACAGTAAAATAATGAGAATAATTTAATATGATACGATTAAAATTTACTTAAATGGTTGTTTAAGTCCACAAACAGTAAAATTTATTAAAAGCGTAAAAAGCTTTTTGTATCCCATAGATACATCTTCAAATAACATAACGGATATGGCAATATACTGACACCTTAATTTAAGGTTAAAGGTTCGTTTTTTTCTAACATAATACAGTTCATAAATGTATTTCATAGTCAGATCTGGATTTCTGAGAGAGTTTCATTGGCATCAAAAGCGAAATTTCAATTGTTAGTGTTATTTCGGTACCATATTTCGTTTAAAAAAACTGGAAATCAATGTGTGTTTTTTTCATATTTACGAAACTTATTTTTTCTATTTAATAATCTCAATTTGTAATTATCTCAATTTGTGTGACATAATCACTAAAAACTATACTCAGTCGCACAACAGCCCATAAAGGGCCAAGGCATACTGTTCCCATCTCAGTTTTCTTAACCTAGGGCTCAGGGGTGCAGGAGCAGATGTTCCGGTTTAGGTGGTCAGCTGAAGGCGGAACCCCCAGTGATTAGTTCCCAAGCATGCTTGGTACTCATTTAAAGACCCACTGAAGGGATGAATGGCTGCGTGAACCTTGCCCTGCCCGGGGATCGAACCCAGGACATGTGGCACGGGAGCGCGAAGCCCTAGCACTCAGTTTCATAATCACTATTAAATCTCATAATCTTTGTTTTAATTTTGCTGTCATTTATTTCCTTTACGAATGTGTACTTGGTGCTGAAATACTATTAGTTTAATAAATTTTACTCTTTGGAAATTAAACGTCTTGTTTAGTCAATTCCTTAAAATGTAATAATTCAAATATAATTGAAAGATTATAAGCGTTATCCCTGTCCGTAATTATTGTAAAGAATCTCTTCATAAGCAATTTTCTAAACATCTAATCGTAATTCTAACTAAAATTATTAAACAAAACGTAAATTAGCGTAAAAATAATAGTAACATTTTTAAAAAATGCAGTTGTTTAGCTAATAACAAATTAAATAAATATAACCTATGTGTTTCTTATTAAAGCATTTTATTTTATAATAGAAAATAGCATGTTATAAGAAAATTATTAGAACTTGTGCAAAAATACTTTATTATGGAGGAAAAAGTTTATGTATTGAAAGCGTTATTTTATTCAACCCGGTGGCTTTTTTGAATATATTTCGCTATTGAAAAAAGACGTTGAATATTTTAAGACATGTTCAAATTTGTAGTGACACGACTCTCTGCTCAAAAACTTGCGAAGAAGTTGAAAGATAAATACTTTTCTTTCTTATTACAGATGCAAATAAAATCAATGATATCAATTTCTTTTTTGCTTCTACAAGACTACTATGTTATAGATATTCTCCGAAAACTTCTATGGTTTGCATATTATTAATATAAATTTCAGTAAAATATGAACAGTAGTGGTGTATGAGCATAAACATGATTTAAGTTACTAATTTAATAGTACATATCAGAATAGTATACATTATAGGTAATAGTACATACTTAAATAGTGTACATAACATAATAGTACATATTAGAATCGTATACATATAGTATATAATAGTACATAGTAGAATAGTATAAATATAAATTGCTTTATTGAGATGGTAATTTGTTATACAGTATGCATATTAGATAGTAAATGAAATTGATTTTAAAAAGTTGAAAGAAACTCTAAACAATATTTAGTATAGTACATAAAAAAATTTTTAGTGCCTCATTTTTTTAAAGATACATATTTTCAAATTTCAAATATTGTTGTTGCACGAAATGTACAAAAAATTATCAACGATTCCAAAAATAAGTTTTTGATGAATTGGCAAACGATTTGAAGTCTAATTATGATGTACTCTGTTTAACTAACGAAATGATTATTCTCCTTCATAATTCAAAGTTACTTTTAATGTTCCTCAAAAGATGGCGCTTTTAAATGAAAGAACTAAAAAATTATGCTTTCTGCTTCATTTCAAAATCTTCTCCCCCTGAAGTATTTGCACGAGGCTACTCAGGCAACATTACGTTAGAAAGAGGAAAAAAAAGTAAAGAAAAAAAAGGCAACATTACTTAATTGCTGCAAATAGTAATTACTTTAAAAATAGTGTTTCATAGTTTCTTTAGTTAGCCACCATAAATTCGTATAAATATTTACCGCAATTTGCATCAGTATATTTGGTTTTTAAATTTTTCTAAAACAAGAAAAAATAGAACAAAAAATAATAGTTTCTATTCTATTTATTATAATGTAACGTTAGAAAAAACTATTAGTTTGTGATGCACAGGAGATAAAACTTTCTCAAAAGCTATTAAACCGATGCATTATTTTTATTAATCTCCTGTTGTTTTAAGAAACAGATAACTTAATTAAGCTTGAAAAATATTTATGAGGTTTTAGGTTTTATTTATACCTAGAGAATTCTTATAATCCTATAAAAAAGAATTAAATTTGGCTGTCGAGATAGATTTTTAGATGAAACTAAAGCAGGTAAACGGATAAATATTTTATTCACAATTTCAACAAGTAAAATACGAAGGAAGTAAGATATTTAATTTTCATTTTAATTGCTATATTCACAAACAGTATTTTCTATGTTTTAAATTTTTCTCTGCTCAAGAAATTTATTTGAATATTGTTGCAGCTAAGTTATTTTTTTTTAGTTTGGGTGTTTAAATAATGTTTTAATAGGTTATGATTATTGTTTATGAAAACGTATGTGTAGGAAGCATGATGTTTAAATTGAAGAAAATAACTAAGTTCCATGTTTGATTTGTATGAAATTTAAGTACTTAAAATTGTTTTCACAATTAATTTGATACATTTTATTGCAACAAATTTAAGCTTTTTAGGAATTAATCAAACAATAATTACAAGAAACAAATTCCCAATGTACGTTTTCACTTTTTCTCAAAAAACACAAATTGATTTTTCTTTTATTGATTTATTATTAGTTTTTCTTAAAATGACTGCCTTGTGAATTTTAATTTTTCATGAACTCTTTCTTATTTACACTAAAGGTTATTGAAACATTATGTCTGTAGAAATAAATTAATTGAAAGTGAGTTAAGCCCTCTTTACTCTTCGCTAGTCTACCTTCTAAAACTATCTTTTCTTGTTCATTTCAATTCATTTTGAAATTAGAATTCATTACGCTGGCTTGGTTGCTATTTGTGTATATGTTGCATAAGTTGTTTGCTTAAGTGAATGGTGTTGCCTTTTTTAAAGTGAAAAATATACAACATGTGCAAACCTTTGATTTGCTAAGATTTTATTCATTTAATATACATGCAATTTTATATGCATAAAATTTGATATACATACAAATTTACTTTTGTACACTTTATTATTGTTTAAAATTTACTAAGAATAAAATAAATCATAAAATTCCTCTTCCTACAGAAATACAAATTTCAGTGTTTGGAAACACAGTACACAAAACATTCAAAGCAAAATTTTTTATTCTTATATTTTTATTTCAAGGTCTTAATTTTCTCTTAAATAAGCAAGAGCTAATGTCGATAAGACTGTATGGTGGATAGGAACATGACTTCATGTCAGAAAGGTCACAGGTTCAGATCCCGTATAAGGCACGTCTGATCTTTCTTTCTCTTCTCTGCATTATATGTCCTTTTTTCTGAGGAGGCCACCAAATATGTTGCCCTTGTGAAAATTGACAACAAATCTGACCTTTTAAGAACTGAATGATGAAATGTTAATATCAGGGGGGGGATTGAAAAAAAAGTAAGACAGGAATATGGTTAGCGGTGTTTTCTTAATGGTTGAAAAAATTCACCAGAAAAAGAAAGATGAAATATATAAATGAATAGCTGTGTGTGTTGATGCCCTCAAATCGCCTTTAATTGCAGTACGAAGTCCCAAGAAAATAATCGGAAGTACTTCATATCAAGATGAATATTTGAGAGATATGACTATGGCTTTTAGAGAGCGTTGGAAATTGGAAGCACTTGATGTTGGATGATGGCTAATTGTAGGCAAGCAATGTGCGCTCTAATGCTTCATCAACGAGTAGAAAAGTGCTGACGACCTTAGTCGTTGGTTATAAAAGATGAGTACAAAACCTGTATATTCATGAGGAATAAAATACTCTTGCTGCTGTATCAGAGTCAAACATAGTCAGATAATACGTTTAATCTTTGGAAGGTGGTAGAGGTTCACTAATATTTAGATGAATATGCTTAAACCTATAGCTGACATGTTGAAATTGTCCGAAAGGACTTACTGTATGTCGTTAATTCGTCAACGAGGAACTAAAGAACAGCAGTAAAAATAGATATCAAATCTTTTCAGGAAGCAAGTCAGGTAGCAAAATTCCTTTAAGGAAAAAGAAATCTCGAACTAATTAAGTTACGACTAGATTTAACATCTGTATAAGATAATGTTTGTAAATAAGTGGAATTTTTCTTACAAAAAGAAAGTGGCACGAAGGGATGTTTCCTATCATGTGAAGTGCCACAAAAATGTCCAGCTTCATTATCCAGCATATTCATAACTGACAATATATTCCGAAAGGCTCTTAAATCAGTATCAATATTTTTCCTTCTGGTAGTTCATCATTGTTTATGTCTCCAGGAATATTGAGTATATAACATTTCAATAAACACTATTATTTGTGAATTGCATTGAAAATTATAACTGTCGATATTGTCATGGGGAACATTTTACAGGTGTTTGCTGAAACGCTTAAGTACGTTGCTCATGGTGAGTTGAAATTTGAAATTGCCGACTTTGCTGGTGCTTATCGTTTATTTTAAATTTTTTTTATGTATTTCATCATTCTATATTTCTTCAAAAAAATATGAAATTAAAAATGAAAATTTCATCCCTTTTTTATAACAGAAAGAAATAACAAAACAAGGTATTAACGAGTACATTTATAGTAGGACTTATTAGGGAAAAATGTGTCTGTAGCATCATATAACTTTGTTCACAAATAGCAAGAGTTACCCCTTAATTACTCAAGTTCTTTATATTTTTGAAAATTGCATACTGTTCATACAAACTGCCTAATACTCATTTTTAAAAAAAATAAATTTGTAAATAGTCATAACAGGGATTAACAACAAAATAGTATGCCTCTCAAAATAGTATGCCTATATGCAAATAGTACGCCTCTTTTGTAACTGTTTAGAGTTTGTAATAGCTATTTATTTAAATTTAATACATTTTTAGACCGTTCACTTGTAGTCTAGCTAGGGCCGTAATTGAAAATTGACAAATTGTCAAAATCCACTGATTTAAGAGAATAGAAAGCATTTCCTTAATACTTATCCATTTTTTCAACGTTGCTGTTGCTCAAAACACAGTTTGATTTCAGTAGTAGTACTTTATTTACGTTATACTAGAATTAGAAAATGAATTATTGACGACATTCTGGGGAAAAAAACTCTTGAGGATGATCCGAAGACACAATTTTGATTCTCTGCAACGGGGATGGCTCCTCCACTTTGGTAGTTGACAATCTCAGAGTGAAGTCGAACCCTTCTCAATATAATAATTTAACGGGGATTGTTTATGCGAATCTTTGGTCCCATCGCAGGCTGATAAAATTTATTACCTACTCGCTCACTGACCACCACCAGTGGTTTTTGACTCTAGTATTCTACTGGGAAATGAACCTTGTTGTACGATTAGTTTGTGTAGTTAAAGACAGTTTTGTCTCATGAAAGTATTAAAAGAATAACATTTATTAGTTGATGGAAGAATCAGTTTTAGGGAAGCAATTTGTTTAAATAGAGAAAATGTTTTAGTTCTAAAGTCCATATATTTTTTTTCAATAAAATAGAACATTTGTTTTTGAGCTAGAGCTTTGCATTGAATTTATGATCATTATACAGTGGCGTTTTTCTCCCTGGCACAAGCCATTGAAACAACTTATAATTAAAATAATATTAATTTCTGAATAGCATATTTTACCAAGAATTCACATTGTTATTTCATAAAAAATGCATACACATAAATAAAATTATTTCTACAGTTAAATTTATTTTTTAAATATGCTTTTTTTTAAATAATAATGAAAATAATACCGTGCTTTTCTGACATATATTATTTTTTTTATTTTTTTGAGTATGTTAGAGAATTTATTTAGTTGCAAGAAACAGAACAAAATATTTGTTTATCATTTTCTTTTAATTTTCTCTAGCATTTATCTTTGCAAAAGCAAAAATGGAAGAATAAAACCAAATCATTTATCAAACAGTGGAAAAAATGTTCTAGCAAATTTCAATACAAAATATATGCTTGATAAAAAAATGAGACATAAACTGGTTTTTTGCCAATTTTTTTTCAATTAAGAAACTGAGTTAGAAAACACTTTTTTCCCATCATTTAAAAGCCGGAATATAATAGCTTGAATATAAAGATGGATGTGCTTAAAAAATAATTTCTTCATAAACGAGAAATGTGACGTTGCGAAAAATAATCTTTTTGCAAAAATATTATTTGTTTATTGATATGAATAAGCCCTTTATTTAGTTATTAATATAAATATACAAATGTAATGAAGAAGATATTTAATACTCCCTTATCATACCCTTAGCTGAGCTTTAAAAAATGGCAAAATATGTGATATTAAATTGGAAATATATAGTATAAGAAAAAGAAAAAACACATAAATGCGATGAAGTATTATTTTTTCTTAAATAATTAATTAATCTTACTTTTTAAGTTATTTTTAATTGTTGTGTGACGAGTATTGTTTTTAAATAAATAATCCAAATTAAAAATTATAATTATATTTTATTTATTACTTAATCATTATACTATTATAGAGGGAGGAGGAGGACCACACTTACCCATGACTCGTATTGAAGGTCTCTCCTGCAATCGGATTGAAATCTTTGTATTCTCCTTCTTTCCTCTTTTTATGGAGTTAATTTAAACATTTTATTTCAAGGGGCCAAACGTGAACTCCTGTTCTTATCGTGCATCCGAAGGTCGACAGATCAAACATAATTTTGTGACAAATTTCTAGATAGTTAAAAGTTCAACTGACCATGGTAATTCGATTGCGAGATGAGACCACGGGATCTTAATCAATTGTTTAATAAACAAAAGATTAACAAGTTTGACCACTGGAATTGTCAAGAGGCAACGTCGTGACAGTTGCATAAAATAATAAGTTTTTATGTTCAGCGTTTTTCTGTATTGTATTATATTTTCATTCATTACTTTAATAGCATACATTGACTGTATGCATTATTTTGATCTGATATGCTGTTTGAGTTCATTATTTTAATGGTATAAGGAACTGCACCTATTATATTAATTGCATACGTTGACTGAACATGGTTTCTCACAAAACATATAACAAAATAAAATAGAACTTACAGTTCAAGAAACGTTAAACAGTATAAATTTTAGAATTGTCTGTTAAAATATTGTGTACGAGTATTCTATTCGGATGCTGTTAGAACTTACAATCAAATATTGCGATAAAGCAACTGGCATCAGCTCCATCTAACTTACCATAATGTTTATGGTTTGAATCAGTTCTTTACCTTTACGGGTTTGAAACATTTTACAACTGGCACGGTTAAAAATCCATGATTATAAAACCATATGGTTTTGTAACTATTTACTACTCCTATAGTTTCAAAATCGTAAAAATTAAATTTAATTTGAGAGTTAATTTATGTCAGGCGTTTTGAGTTCTTATTTGAGACATTAAGTTTATGCTGTGGTTGAGTTGTGTTTTGTCAAGTGAACCATAGAATGTAGTTTAATTACTTCATCTGGTGGTACCATCTATCTCGAGGCTTAGGAAATGCCGGATTTTTTTTTTTTTTTTTTTTTTTTTTTTTTTTTTTTTTTTTCTTTGCTTAAGACAGATTTGTGTGACTGCCATCTATGGGTGTATATGGGATAAAATAACGCAGCCTTAAATTATTATTTTACCATTCGTCCAAGAAATATTTAATAATATACTGTTTTAAAAACTTTTATCATAAAATGCGGTGTATTTATTTATTAATTTCAAATGCAAATATATCATAAATATTTAGCATCTCTAAATAGCAAATAAAACAAAAAATTAGGGCTTTGTTATGATTACTCAGTTTATTGTAAAATGCAGAGTTGAATTGTTTTATTTTTAAAAACAATTAACAAATCAATAAGAAATAATATTCTAGGAAAAAAGCTTTTTTAAATTTTTTTCCCAAGTATATGAACAGTCACCAGAAATAGCAGTTAAAAAATAAAATCAATATATATGAAATAAATATAAATCGATTGAGTTTAATTGAATATTCACATACTTAATAATTGTTTAATGACCCTCATTTTATTAAACTTCCACTTATAAATCTTCGAAGGATTTGAAATATAATCACATATTTAATTAATATTTGAAATCATAGGAAGAGCAGATGTCATATTCTTGGAAATAGAATTCTTTAATGCGTTTCACGAAGTTTCACGTCTAGACTAACGTAAATAGAGATCACAGCATGTATTGTGAATACTAATGTCTAGACGGCAAATCACCTAAGGAAAAAGTCAATAATTAAGTTCTTCTTACATCTGCGATACCAAGGACGATTTATTTATTTCCCATTCTTTTACTAATTGGCACTTCAAAGTGTAAACTATATTTTATACCTTTATTGTTAACTTTTTTGGTGTAAATCTACTTAACTTAAATATTTTCAGACAAAATATTTATTGAAATTGGGTCAAAATTCATTATTAGTTTTAATTCAGTATTGACCTCAATCATTTAGTAATTTAAAATATTTCGTTCCTTAACCTTTGGGAGATAGCATCATTTATTTTTTTCATGTTTAGGTATTAACATTTTTACACTACACTATGTCTAGACAAGAATATTATTTCTTAAAAAAATAAAATTTTTTTAAATTTTTAGGTATTATTACCATTATTTAAATAAAAAAGTAAAAATATCTTCCTTAAATGCTAGATACAGTAAAAACAGATAAAAAATCCTTTTAAGAATAAACAAACTGTGGCAATGTCAGTTATTGGTTGTCTGCTAGATTTTTGATTTTATTTAAAGGCTTTGGGTTTTAAGTTTGGTTTTAAACATGTTTTTATTTAATAAAGAAATGTTCCAACCTAATTTTACTGAGGTTAATAAAACTTATGATGGACAAGGAGGATATTGCATATCAGTAAAAACTTAAAAGACGTGGGATAATATACTGTAATAATGCATGTTTGCTTCGATAATTTTTGAATTAAGGTTCTGGAAAAACTCCATACAAGCTGCATGTATTTACCGACGCAATCTATATTTCACTTTGTTATTCTTTTTTGTTAGTCTTTTACTTGATTGTACTTCAGTAATATTCAATATTACGAAAATTTTCCAAAAAAGTTAGAGAAAAAGACAGTATACTGCCTGAGTTAGATTTATTTTGCTTTAGTTTTATTTTAAACTGTTGACGGTAATCTTATGTAATTTGATCAGGCTGTGATATACTCTACGGGATGATAGTATTATGGCATAAAAGTATTAACTGTTTTTTTCAAGAATTTAAACAAAAATAATGTAAGAATATATATATATATATATATATATATTATGTTTAGTAGAATTGAACAACGGACTAAACATATTTTCCCCTCTTCTTTTGAATTTGTGGAATAATATAGCTGCTGTCAAACGCATTGTGTTTCAATAAAGGGAGAGCAGGGGGTAAAGAATTTTCTAATTTAGAGCCTTTATTGAAATTTTAAATAGGTTACTGAGATGAAAACCATGTTGACCGAAATCTATTCACACCATTTCACCTATCGCCTCGTTTAAAATCCCCTGTTTTTTGCCCGGGGCTCTTTTTATTTAACGCTAGTGTGTGCTATGCATATTTTGCAAATTGCGAATTAATGAAAAATTGGGGGGAGAACTTTCAATATGCTGCAACACGCATTTCTCTATCGCCTTTAATTTTATTATTCTTTGTCTCAACATATTAAATTTGAATCTTAATAGAATGAGTGTTGCAATATGATATTAAGCGTGACGATATATGTAAGTTTTTTTCTCGTCGTAATAGAAGGGTTCGTGAATTGCTCATAATTGGACTTCATTTTGGAATCTTTTTAGTATTTCATCAACAACAAGAAAAATTAAATAAATAACACAATTTCAAATAATTTTTAAGTCATTTTTCTTTGTAAGTTTTTGAAAGTAATTTTTAATATTACTGATGCAAGATATTTATGTAATATAAAACATTAATATGTTTTTAACTTTTCCTCATATATAGGAGATATAATTATTTCTAAGAAGATCAGAAATTAAAAATTCTTATTAATTATAATGAATTATAATCAATTAACTATAATTAATTAACTATAATTATATGCACGGTACAAGTAGTGGCTCTCTAAGCTTTATTTTCAGTACTTCTAATTCCTTTGGATAGTTGCAGAATTAAATAGACATACATCTTAAGTATCAGTTATCTAGCAAAAAATCGCTGTGATTTTATGATTTTATTTTATAACTTGTGACTCATAGACTTATAGCTTGTGACTCTGAATAAGATATTTTGTATCAAAATAAGAATTCATTACACAATCGAAAACCAAATATTGAACAATGTTTCAAACTGAGTTACTACGAAAATACAAATTTAAATAGTATATAAAGGACAGATAGATATATAAAAAAAGATTTTTAGTACTCCTCAACAATATGTATTTTTGATGTGTATTTCGCTTAATATTGCCTGATAAAATAATTGAATTCAGAGTTAGTGACCCTGAATAAGATATATTGTATCAGAGTAGGAATACATTACATAATCGAAAAGCAAATATTGAACAACGTTTTAAACTGAGTTACTACAAAAATACAAATTTAAATAGTATACAAAGGACAGATGGATATATGAAAAAAGATTTTTAGTACTCCACAACAACTCGCCAATATTTTTAAAAGTTCATAAGATTTCCCCAACCGAGATTCATACTACAACTAATAAAATTAATTACGTTCTAGCTAAAGCCTGAATAATATTAATTTTTATTGTCAGTAACAGACAGATTTTAGTAACAACACAAGACAAAAATAGATAAAATCGCTCTCGAAATTCATTCAAGAGAAATTTCAATGGGAATAGTCTTCTCTTCAGCTCCTCTTCTAATTCCCTTGACTTGTTTTTAAGTGATTGATGATAAAAAGACATTACTTCACATATCATTAATCTTACGCTGTTGATTACAGATCGGTTAAGCAAAATGTATAGACGTGATAATAGAAAAAAATATATCTATAAAAAGTTAAGACTTGATGTGTCTTGATAAATTGTTGGGACTAAATGAATATCTCAAGTGAAGGAATACCTTCCTCTTCCGTTTTGATCATTAATTAATATGAGCTGTAATTAGAACCTTTCATGTTTTTATGTTATGGTAAAAACAAATCATCCCTGATAACTTTTGATCTAATTATTAGAAGTGATAATCTTTATGAATAAAGAGTCCGAAATAAGATTAATAGCAAGGTAATGTTCATTTCTGTATTTGCGCTGCATCTTTTATGTTTATTTCTTTCCTGGTGAATTCACAAAATTATCTAGTTTATTGTTCTAACTGATTATATATATGTACTTTTAATTTAAATTACTGATATAATTATATTTAATTAAGTTATATAAATGGTTTGTTTTGATTTATAAAGAATATATTTTAGTTACAAAATTAAGTTTAAGTTTTAGAAATGTTTGATACCTACATATATATTTTTCATCTTAAAAAATAATGGTAAACAATGTAAATTAACAATTATGAAAGAGTTATTCGTTTATTTTATTAGCAATAAAAACGAATCCATTTAAGCGATGTTTAACATAATCCATACATAATAAACCTGTATCTTCTGTGTTACAACTTATTTCAATTATGCAAAATGTAATGTGCAGTTAAAACAAAATCTGAGCTTTTATATGCATCTGTGTTAATGTTTTTTTCTTTTTTCTTATTGCAGCATTATAAGGATTGAGTACAGCAATAATGACGTAGTGCAACGCAAATTAACAAATGGGGTTCAACAGAATCCAGGAGTTCAGTAAAAGGGTTTAAGGGTTAATTTTTTTTAAATCAATAATGATTTTAGAAACTTGTAATTATATTTCGATCAAAATAATAACCATAATTTCTTTGATAGTTTCGTTATTTTTATAAAAAAAAATTAAGTATCATGCCAGTAAAAAAAAGAAGCGGCAAAATTTATAAAGCATTGTATAAGTATTTCTTGTCTAATTCTCAAATTAAAAAATAAAATGACCATATTCAGGTATAACGAATTATATTTCTATCTTAAAACCATTCTCAGTGTTAATTAGAGTTCTTTTTCGAAAACTGTAATTCAATTTATTTTGTTCATTCTAAGCCAATGTCTGCACAGAAGAAAAATAATAATACTAGATACCACTCCAGGTTTAAAATAAAACCTATTATTCTAACTGTTTTATTCACAACGATTATTAAAACAATGTTCATTTTTCACATTAAGCATCATTAAAATAATTAATAATGCTTCTTTGGTTAATATGTTCCGGCCAGCTAATAAATTTTATTTATGTATTTGGAGTTGTGCCAAAAGATGCTTGATCAAGTAGGGTTCCGTAGCAGTAAAAAAAATTGTAATTGAGTAAGCTACTGGGAGAAACGTCTGTTTGTGCGGATTTCAATCTGTGCTTTTGTTTATTTAAATAAGTGTTATTTTATGTTTTCCATAATTTAATATTGTTGTTGTTGTTGTCGAAGGCCAAGGGTGCGAATGTTCTTGATTTAAAGTGGTGCCATCTATGGCCAAAAATTCAAACTTTGCCATACCCTTGCGTCACACTCCTTTATAGGGTGGATCCATTCATGCATCCATTCAATTCATCCACAGATCATAATTTTGGTCTGAACCAAAGAATGATCAATATCCAATTCAGTATTCATGGGGGATTTAGATTCACAGATTTAGCCTACACCAGTCACTATTTGCAACACGGGGAGTTGTAGGTCGGCAGGATTCAAGCTAACTTTCTCAGAAACGTGAGTTCAGAGCCCTCTCATATAATGTACTATTTAAAGTTGCTTTTAAACAGGTCAAAAAATTTCGATTTTTTTTATCTTAATTTAATGACTCCAACTTGGTGAACCATGCTTTAATCACCAAATTATTCAATTAAGATAAAAGAGCTATTTCATATTATAAAATGTAATTAATAAAAAGCAATTTTATTATTAAATGCAATTTATTATTCAAATGTAATCATTTGAAATAAATATTTGAAATAAATATTAGAAAACATGAATGTAAATTAAATTGCATAAATAAGAGTACGTTTTCAGATAAAGACACTTAATAGTCCATATAGGAAACATTTGGTCACTGGTAGCCGTGCAATTCTCAATCTTTATGCCGTACCTTACTCATATTCTTAATGAGTACGTAGAGTTAAGAAACGCCGTGTACATAGCAAAAATAAAGCAAAAGTTATGAAAAACTTTTTACAAAATTAGTATGGAAGAAAAGACAGGTAAGAAACTTAAAAGTCAATCTATTTGTAAAGATATTATTTCTTAATCACCGCTTCCTCTCATATTTTCTTTTTAGATCTGTTAATGTAATTAACGAATTAATAAGTTTATAAAGTAAACTTAGCCATAATAATTAATAAATTAAGACTGTTTTTTCCCCTCTTAACCATTTAGGGAAGAGATATACAACTATAGGTTTTTCTTAAATGTTTTAAACTACACAAATAGCAATTTTTGACACAAAGCTTTTTTAATCCAAAATTAATAAAAAGTATTATTTTCATCTAGTTTAAATTATTCATAGTAAATATAGTTTAGAGGTTTTCTTAGATAAGGAGCACTTGATTAAAAATATGAGTAAATATTGTTTTGTTTTATTAAAATCTCAATGAAATTGATGAAATTTGATCATTTATACATGGAGGTTTTCCAAACTTTACAGAAGATTTTAATTAAATAGAAATCACACAGTTTTTTCCTCCAGTTATATAGATTTTTTTAAACAAACTGCATAGAATAGGGTTAGAAGATGTACGATGTACGGATAGATGTACGGAAGATAGATACCATAGATACCATAGATAGATGTACGGAATGGCAGATCGGAAAAATGACCACCCTGGCTTTTCTCGAGCAGGCGTACGCTTATTTTAAAATTTTCTATAACTATTTCTATGATTATAAAATTTTCTATGACGACTAAAACTATGTTTTGTCAATGCAGTTTCGAATTTCCTACTTCTATGCACAGGTGGATGTGTGCTGTGGTTGGCGTAGATCTTTAACTTCAATTAATACCATAGAAATAAATCCAATAATGTTAAATCACGTAATCTTGGGGGCAATTCTGATCACTAAAACTTTAAAGTAAAAGACGAGGAGGTTAAATATTTATTGTTTCAAGATTTCGAATTCTCAGGAACTATTCAACCCAAGTTACTAAAAATTTATGCTTTACCATGAAAAATTGTATTCATTAATATGATGCAAAGAATCGCATACCTTACAAATCAAGCATTTTTCGACCATTATTAAATAAAATAATAAATATGAATTAAAATTTCATTTTTGCATGAAATTACATTTAGATAAACAAATATCACGCGTGCAATTTTTGCACAATGTGTGCAAAAATTGTGCAATTTGCTTAAATAAGTAAAATTAACAAAAAATGCTTATACATAAGGTAAGCAATGCACAGTTTTTTCAAAAGTTAAAATAAGAGGTTCCAAACTTTGGGCCGCTCTCCTGACCAAACTAATTGAACCATATTTCCCATATTTTGGCAACCTTTTATTTCGGAATTTAGAAATTATCTCAATCCGCCGGAGAAAAATGTTTATTTAGAGAAAGTATGTTTTTGTGTCTGATTTCGTAACTTAAAATATCGTATACACTAATTAATTAACATAGTTCCTGTTTGAGGTCCTTCTCTTAAACCAGTAAGATTGAGTCCTAGAAGGTGAAGATCCAATCCTTAGTTCAAAAGTTATTCAGACTAGTCTTTTCTTTGCTCATAGTACATCGGGAAACAAAGTGCACAAACCTGTTTCGTAACACATTAGAATTAGTCCGTTCGAACGAAATTCAGTGCATTTTGTGAAATACAGTAATTGATAGCACATGATTGGTAGCTACATTTTTTAGTCTATAATATAAATATTATCTTAAGAATTTAAAGTATAAACAGACATTAATGCAATCATTAAAAAACAGCTTAAGGTTGATTTTTAATAAAAATTCATCACAGAATTGATTTTTTTTTTATTTTGGTCAAAGGATTTGAAAATTCTAATCTACATAAAGGAGGAAGATAGGTCAAGTAAAAAAATTCTAATAAAGCAACATACCTTTTTTACTTCAATAATGCTTCTTAAGAAAATAGTATTTTCAATTTTCGCAATTTTTAAAAAGTTATTTCATTCGTAGTAAGTGCTTTTTTTTCGGTTGAAAAAAACAGCAGTGCTTTTCGTTATCGGAAATGTCATTAGAAGTACTTTAGGTTTTTACATAATCTTTCAAAATCTCAGGAAAAATTCTACTCTGCATTAAAAAAAATAAGTAAATAAATGAATAGAAGATCAGATACAAAATAAAAAATAACGTTAAATATCCGACTATTTTCTGCTTACCTTTTTCTTAAATGACAGTAATTACTGTGTAATAAAAAAACACATTTTTGAAGCATACTTCTTAATTTAATTTATATTTTGCATAATGACAAATACATATTTTATGTGGATTATTTTATGACCTTTAAATTAATTTTAATTGTTTTGCTGAAACAATAACTATCTTTGAATAATTCAAGTATCCTTACAAATCTGTAACCTTTCATTGCGTCAATGAAGATTTTAAAGAATAAACACTTCTTAACGATAAGAGACATTGTACGAAAAAGCTTACTCTGCGCAAGCTTTATTTTGACATTTTAATCACACCCAATCTTTTTAATGTAATGGGCAAAGACCTATGTATAAATATAAAATATGTATATACATAACTTTAACGTGGAGCAGCAGAAGAAGATTTTGAAGAACTTTGTCAAAAGTAGTAACTGGTGCCTCTTTTTTTGGACAATTTTGAAAGTACTTGATGTAACTCTATATAGTTCGCTCAGTTTTTTTTTTGGTGCAAGAGACAGTGCAGTGAATATAAACTCCTTACCACAGAAGAAAACAGAATACTCTGAATGCAATGTTGCATAACTTTTGCTCATATAATATGTCACCATTTGAATAACTATCTATACAATTTAAATCGTAATCAAACGTCTGAATAAAGACTTATAAACAATGTTCAAAATTTCCAAATTATGCTGCATATAGATTTTGTAAAATTCTTATGTTTAATTTTTGCCCCTTCATACATGCAAAAGCGTCACAAACGAATCATTGCAGACTACGTTCGAGTCGTGTAGTTATTATATGGTGTTGGCGTTCGTAAATGAGAAGTGGGGAGTAAAATTTGGGATTTTTCATTTGGATCGTACCGTATACGATCCCAAATTTTAAATATTTTTTAACAGTTGTTTGTTTGTGAATAGATTTTATCCAAGATATTTTATATAATATGAGGATATAATATGTTACCAATTGAATGGCTATTGATCAAGTCTATTCGTAATCAAAATGATTGAAAATGCTTTCAAATAATGTCTAAAAAAAATTATGTTTCGTATTGGTTCTGTAAAATTCATAATATACATTTTTACACCTTTATGCATTCAAAAACAGCATAAACAAGGCACTGAAAACTACGTTAGAACAATGATGTTATTGCATGATGTTGGCGTTCGCAAACAATTAGGTATTTACGATTCCAAATTTTAAATGTTTTTATTAACACCTGATTGTTTAGAAATAGATTTTTTCTCAGAATCAAAATATTATTCACTTTTTTTTCATATTAATAAACATATTTTTAATATACTTTCTTTTCAAACATAAAATATACTTTCATAAGAACTATTCCTTAACAATTAAATATTAAAAAAAAATCCATATTTCCATTAAATCCATTTTTTTTAAAACTCTTAAGCCGTATTTAATTATCTTATTCCAGCATTTCTTTCTTTTCTGGATAGCTTTTTTTCCCTGTCAGATATATTTGTTCTTTTTAACTGGCTTTAATCTGTTGCAGAAATAAGTATACCGAAAAAAAAGGAAATTTATCAAGAAAATCTCTAGGAAAGAGAAAAAAAAGGAATTTTTCCTTTCCTTGTGTATGTGTTCGAAGAATTGTCCTGGATTTTTTATCTAAGCTACAACAAGGAAACTTGAGTAGTTTGCAGAAAACGTATTTTCAAAGACTATTTTAGGGATAGGTATTTCACGGGCACCGGACTTTTATTTATTTGCTGAGAGGGAGAACATGTTGAGTACTTTTAGCTTCATTAAGAAAGTACCTTTTCTACTGTTACCATTCTATTTATTTTTTACCGGATTCGCGTGAGAGAAAAGCTTCTTTTCTGAAAAGCTAAATTAAATGGAAACGAAAGAGATTTTGGTTAGCCAGTACGTGAATTCTGTTTATATTAGACTTGAAAGAAAGGACAGCCACCACAGTTTTCCGCAGGATTAGCAAATTTATTTTCTTTATCTACAGTTTGCATGAGCTCTACTAATCGAAAAACTAATTCATTTTCGGAATTTGAAGTTGTTTTATGCATAAAAATTTACTTTTTTGGATGAAAAAAGATGTAAAATTGTTTGATAGTTAGATATTTTTTTCTTATAAAACTGACGTTTGTAATACTACTAAAACTTTTTATTTTACTAAAACATCTAAAAATCTCAAAATATTTTGTGAAGGTTGATCCTAGCAATTGAGGATCGTAATTTCCTGGGATTCAGATATTGACAAAATTTCTGGATTCTTCTCGTTCCCCCTCTTGCCCTAATCCATCACGGGATTTTCAAGTGAAACCGCCTGAGACCTCCATAAGCAAACACTAGTAGATCCTTGCTTGATATTTTGAATATTTATCATAGTCTCAACCCTTCTCATATCATTCTTTTACTTAAGACAGAAGTAAATCAGACAAAGTTGAAAAAATCGATACACGTAAAGTCATTTTTTAATTACTGCAATTACTTTTAATTTTCGCAATATGTCTGTATTTTTTATTAGATTTTCATAATTGACGCCATGTGCACAGTCAGGAAATCGAACTTGTTCTGTTAACTAGAAAAATTTCCTTAAAATAAATCATTCTTTCTTTGCGAATATTTTCTTTGTTTCAGGTTCTTAATTTTTTTTTGGAGGCGTGTGTCTGGACTACTCCTCCGTGCAATTTAAAAAAAAGCAGTTTTCGCGATCTATTTCGAGAAAAATGGCTGGACAACGTTTCTCTTTCTCTAGTTATTGTGAAATTTTCACCATCTATGCTTCCTTTGATTTGAATAACTAACAGTCAATGCACAAGCTTAAAAAACAATGTCTATCCATTTACTCAGTAGGATAATTAATTTAACTCATAATCTACTCCTAGTAGTATATGTTAAGTAATATAATTATAAGTAAATATTATTTTTCTGCATCTGCTTGTTGAGTGATCCGCGTATTGTTTGATAAGAAAAGCTGTATCACTAAAAATCGATTTTCTAGTAATAGTAAAATGTTAATCTGCAAAGAATTTAGCTAAATTAGTAGCAATAATGTACTTCAGTAATTAGCAATTTACCGAGATGTGCATCAACATGCAACTGTAACATTTTCCAGCTAATTTAGCAGACACGTTTGATGAATAATTGCATGGAATTTACGTGAAACGAAATTATTGCATGGTTTATTTCCGATAGTCTTCTGTGGCATCTTGTTACTGTGTTTGTTTTAGCTCTTAATCAACAGAGTGTAATTAGACATCGTTGAACTTAGGGATAGGTATCTTGCTTTCTGAGTTTAGAATAATTTGTTTGCCTTAAGCAATGATATTAAGTACGTTTAGAAACATACTACTGTACGGTTCTCGTTAGGTAAGTAAAAAAAATTAAAGATGTAATTTTCTGTATTCTAGTTGTGGATAAATAAATTTTTCGATTGAAAACTTAGATGCAATGCTCAAAATAGAGGGCGGGCCACTCAGAATAACTTTTGATCTAATAACCGGATCTTCACTTAATCTTCAGGGTTCAAAGGGATAGCCTCAAATATGCTAATCAATTAGTACTGCCAAAATTTAGGTTACGAAATCAGACGCAAAACCGTACTTTCGCTAAATATAAGTACCTTTTTTCTTCGACGGATTCGGATTTCGGACTCCCAAAATATACGCTTAGCCACAATCTAAAAGGTATTGTCCGAATGGTTTGATCAAGTGAAGGGTTCAATGTTCGAACCCCTTCTAGTTTATTTTACTTAATGCGTATTTCGCAAAATCTCGAGAAATTTCTAAGCTATTTGGAAACTTTTTCGGACATAATGATGAAATTTTTTTTCCAAAGCTAATTTCATGCAAAAAAATAAATTTTTGCAAATATTTATTATTATTTTATTTAATAATAGTAGCAAAAAGTTTGAATTGTAAGGTATAAGATTTTTTCATATCATTTAAAAGAACACAAAATGAAGGGAAATCGGTCGAGTAGTTGAGAAATTGAATTTAAAAAAGTCGTGTTTTAAAATTTTTATTTTGCGCATTGTACTTATTACATTTTTCTGACAGTCTACAAAATTCAATAATTTAAAATTGAATTTCAAATTTTGAACTAAAAATATATTAGGAACACATTTTGTATTAAAAAATATAAATTAATATTAACAAAATTTATTTTACGATATGAAATAAGAGAAAAAAGTTTTCTTAAAATGACAAGTAAGTTCCACCACCAGTTAATTTTCTTCTTTTTCTGAAGCTTAAATGATGAGGAATTGAAAATTTAAAAACAAATTGCTAGGATTTTTAAGTTTTTTTCATTTGAGACGAATTGTACGGCGTACCGGACATTAATTTTAAACTAGTGCATTTTTTTGATAATTTCCGAACTTCAAGATTTTAATTTTTTTTTTGATGAACTAGATTCATATAATTATCTTTGAAATAATATCCTATTATTTACATGAAAACCACATTAAATTTAGATTTAAATTGTTTTGGTCATGAATTTCAAAGAGTCATTACAATCAGTTTTTATTTTAAATTATATGGTTAATTTTCTCCATTCATTAGTTTTGCGTAATATAAGAACTCCAATATTTCGCTCAGCTGAGCTTCCAAATCAGTCAATCTAAAATTAAATTAATTATAAATAACAATCAGACATTAGAAACAACCAGACATTAATTTCAGTTTTTTATCAAGAAGTCCCTTAACTGTTTTAAAATATTTATTAAGAATTAAATAGTCTTAAAAATTGTAAAAATGTTATTTATCGTTAAACATGATATCCGTGTATTAAAAGCAAAACTCTCAAAAGAAGTTAAATATGAAGGGATTTTCTTAAGTTATACTTATAAAATTTTTTTGACCAAAATAGCTAATTCAGTTAATATGGGCCTATAAGCTATATTTCACTATTTTGTCTTCATCTTTTTGCGTTGCCCTACGTTAAGATGTTCATATCGAGAAGTAGGTTTTGGATAATTGAGAATTGAGGCAAATAATTTGGTATTACATCGCCTTTTTCAATTTTGTTGCTGGAAGTATGCAAGTACAGTACAGAAAAAAAACAGATCGAGCTTAATAACTTTTGCTCTAATAATCGCACCTTTATGTTCTAAGACTCAATCTTCATGGTTCGAGTGGTTGACGATAATTATGCTAATTCATTAGTACAGACGGCGCTTTAAGTTATGAAATCAAACACAAAAACGTACTTTCTCAGAATAAACTCAATTCAAAGTTTGGATTCTTTAATCCTAATTTTATCTTCTGCGTATTTTGCCATATCTCAAGAACTTTCTAAGCGAATCAAAACATTTTAGAACACTATAAAAATCCGTTTATTTAAAAGTAATTCCGTTAATTTTAAATAATAAAATCGTATTTTTGAATTTCTATTTCTCAGGAATAATTCCACCAATTTATCTTAAATTTCATTTTTTGCTATGCAAAATTATATTCTAGAAAATGGTGCAAATAATCAAAAGAAACTTGACTTGTATACCTTACAGTTCAAATTTCTTTCAACTGTTTATTAAATAAAATAAGAAGAAATAATAATAATTTTTGACTATATTTTTTGCATTGGATTATCTTTGGATAAATGAATTTCATAATTGTGAGCAAAAATATTTAAATTTATTTAAGAAGTTCTCCACATCAGGTGAGTTACGCAAAAAATAAAATTAAAATGACCAAACTATTGAGACTATATTGCCATAATTGCGGCTACCTCCTGTATTTTGGATGAAAATCTGAATCCTTCTTGAGAAAAAGGTATATTTATTCAGAGAAAGTATATTTTTGTGTCCAATTTCATCATCATATATCATCTGCTCTCATTTAATAAATATCATCTAAAAACCATTCGCATCAAAATAGTAAACAAATGGTAGTCATTGACGATTAAGCTTCTAGCTCTCCAGTACTTCTTAACAATACAGTCAAAGTCTTTTAGTGTGGAACACGAGTCCAAATGCGCAGCAGTCATGGCTTGCCCGGAGTTAGATAAAATACAATCTGATGAAGTAGTCACCTCGAGGCGAAATTAATGAGAAAGCGAACAATCATGTCAGGTCAAAAATCTAAACATGGCTACCGCAGAAGCACGGGATGAATCCGGAACACTGAGTTCCACAGAGACCATTCCAAGACTTATTTCTATAGCAGTTTTCATCAAAATATCATCTGCTCTAATTAATAGGCATATATGAACCATGAAGTCCTGAAACGTCATTAGATGAAAAGTAATTCCAAGTGGTCCGCTTTTTAGTTTTCTACTTGAAGCAAATAAAGTTTCATGAAAAATATTTACGTAATTAAGGCAGCTTAAACAAAATATTTCCTAACAGCAGAATGTTATTAACCATCTATTTACAAAACATTGTATAAGTAAATTAAACTTCAAGAACATTCAGTAATGAGACAAAAAAGTGAAAAATTAAATCATAACATTTAATTTCTAACTTTTTTGTGTACTTCTACTTCACATTCTAAACCACCAAGCAAATGAGAAATACTTTATTTATATGAAAAAAAAAATATGACAGTGGAAAAGATTAAGACATAACATTTTTATCCAGAACTTATGACCACGTATTGAAGAAAATCGAATAATATTTGAGGAGCAAGAGTAATTAACTAGAGTGCTTAGCCATGCCTTCTTTTCCTAGAAGCAATCATTTTCGGACCTTAGTCACTCAATGTAATTGGAAGGAATCTTTCGCTCAGCGTAATACAAAACGAACGCATGTGATGCTGATTCATTCTTATAAGCGATTTTGGTAACTTAATCCATTGCAATGCATCATCGGTTTTTTCTTTGATTACAAAAGGATTTGACTTGGTACAACTTGTAAAAAAGAAGGAAATGTACATTTTCTTGATAAGAGGACTTTATTCATATTCGAAGACGATTGGTACGCTACAAAATGACATTAGGAAGTGTTTAATTGTAATGATGATTTTAATTTTATTGTAATAAGGAAAATAATAATGAAAAATGCTTATTTTTGTACCAATGGGACAGCTTTGTCTTTTAATTTTGAAAAAAATATTTTTTTGTCGTTCTACGTAACACATATATATTTAAAAGAGAATATCCTGACAAGTTGATTTTAATAACAGTGAAAGGCTACAAGTAAGCCACAAAATATCATTTAGTGTATTTATAATATCAGCGCAAAAAATGATAAATGGAATTATAAAACAAATAATTTTATGGTAAAACATTTAATTCTGTTCAGGAATTGTAATGATTTCTGGAACAATATTATGCTTTTTATTGTTACAATTATAATAGAATAAATATAGTTTTAGAAAAGGAGCTTAAAACATCCAAAATACTTTTACAAGTAAAGAAGAAACTAAATTCCATAATGCACTTAGGTAGTGCGACTCGAATTTATCTGCAGATATAATGCTTGGAAGTACATAAAATAACAGAATTTTATCGTAAAAACAAATGTTTTTAAATAAATGTCACAACTAAATGTTGATGCCTCTCAATATATATATATATATATATGGGTCATTCTCACAAAAACTGTCATTTTTCAGTTCATAAAATCCCAAAAAAGTAAAGTGAATAAAAAGCTCTGAAACTTTTTATATTAATAGAAATATGTAATGGCATTATAAAGAAAGTATATATCCTATAAATTATACTTAATATTTAAATTAATTAATTTTTTAAATAATTAATTTATAATTAATTAATTTATAATAATTAATAATTAATTAATTAATTTAATAAATAAATTAATTAATTTAATAAATTAATTTATTAATTTTTTAATTTATTTTTCAAATTAATTAATAAGTAAATTAATTATTTTCACTATTTAAAAAGTGAGGGAATGACACTAATAGTGAGGGAATGATATTTTATTTTAATACATGTTTTTATCTAAGTTACATCTACCTAAAGTTTGAAAATGATAACATACTAAGTATATCTAATATTTATTATAATTTAGTCTTATATATTTAATAGTTTTTACAGGTTTGGGAAATAAAATTGGCTGGCACGATTGAACAAAAAAAAATTTAATAATATACTCATCTTGAATCATTCCCTCACTTCAGCGTCATTCCCTCACTTTATACACTAGTGAGGGAATGACGAATTCAATAAAATTTAAAAATAACAGTTAGGCCTAATTAATTTCTGAAGTCAATCACATACAATTATATTCATACAAGAAAGCAACATATAATTATCCACTTTCTCGATGAAGTTGTATTTTATTTTACTCTAAAAAATGACATGAGGGAATGACAAATGTAAAAAATTTTACCTGGTTTGATTCATTCAAATTTATTCCACAGCAAAGCTTCTTTAAGTTGAAGATGGAAACATACTGCAATTTTGTTCTATGATGCCAGTTGTTAACTTCTGAAGTTTTTATTAAAATATTTTTATTCTAAGAAGATTGCAGGTGATAAGAACATTGTTGTGAGGGAATGACGCGAAACACTGGGGACAAAGTTTAAAATAGTGCTGTGTTAATATTTTTATCAGAAATTAAATTTAAAATTGATTTTCTGAATTCTATATTTCAGTATTCTGAAATAAAAAACACGAATTTGTAAAAAAAAAAATCTTATTTCAGAAACAATTTTTTTCTTTTTTTAAATCAGCAGTGGGGACAAGTGAGGGAATGACATATTGGTATATTTTAATTACCTAAAATAAATAAAAAATAAAAATTGATAATTTTATTTTTATTCTTTTGTTAGCTTGCATTCTGAAGGACACTTTCCCTGAAAATTTTTTTTCGTAAGTTGTAAAACAAACATAAAATATACTGGGGACATGAAAATGACTGTTTTTGTGAGAATGACAAATATATATATATAATGTCTCCCCAAACATTTAAATATTTGACAATATATTGGCAAATATTTATTACTGAAACATTGGATCGTAACATTGAGGAAATATCTTGCTTGAAAAAAATAGTAGCGGGTCAGTTTAGGATCATAGTTTTAATGAATTGAAATCAGAAGTATTTCAGAAAAACTGATCAGTGTTCCACATGGGACAAAGAAATAAATTGTTTTTAATGTATTGTATACTTTCAATACCACTAAAAATAAACATAAACGAAGAAAATTCTTTTACTTAAAATCAACAACAATTACACATTTACCAATTGCATTTCATTTCTGGTAAATCGTATGTTATTCGCAATAGACAAATTATAATACTTTTCTAATTAAATGTCTAAAATTTACTCTTTTAAAATTTCTTTGATAAAAGATAAGTTTATCCTCCTTAATACTCACAAAACAAATCTTTCTCCAAATTCGCCAACACAAATACAATAAATTTAGAAAAACAATTTAACCTTCTTAAATTAATCTGAATTGCGTAGCCTAAAAACAAAGCTAATAAGTCTTAGCATTTATTTACAGAATAAAAATTTAGTTTTTTAATTACTTGATCTTGATTCATCTAATACACTCTTCTTTGAATTAAGTTGCCAAGATCAGTTTGATAATTGATTATCGCACTCAAGAACTTTCTATTCTGATAAATTGCTATAGTAGTCAGGGGAAATATTTTCATTAATTAAATGAATGCCAAAAACCTTTTGAGCAATTTATTCATTGATATTTTCATGAAAAACGCTGATATTTCTAAGTACACTTGGGCATTATTTATTTCAAATAAATACATTTTATATATTATAATTATGTCATTCCATAAATAATTTTCATTTTGTTTAGTAGTTGAATATCATGGATCATATTAGCATCCTCTAAAACTGAATATTTTTAAACATCTTAAACAGGAAAATTTTAAATAAAAGCGAAAATTTCATTGAGCTATAATGAAAACTTGTTACCTAAATATTTGAATGCAAAAAAAACGAGCATGCATCCCATAGATGGTTGCAAGTTTATACAACAATTGTCGAATAATACAATACATCTTTTCCCCTCATATCTTATGTCGCTAAAAGACACGGTGAATGATTTTTAAAATAATATTAGAACTTTTCATTGAAGAAAGAAATCTTTAATTTCTTTTCAACAAAGATTTTAATATTTCTTTACAAAAAAATTTCAATTTCCGGGATAAATCAAAAATCCTCTAAATTATGTCGAAATCTTTTATAATTCACAAATAAACAAAGTTATTATATCTTTTAATTTTAACAAGAAAAAAATGTTAACCTACTTGATTATTTTCTGAAGAAGTAAAATTAACGATTTTCAAATTAATTCAACTATACAGGTTTCATACTAGGTTTGAGTAGCTTTATATTACATTTATTGATTTAACACGCTTTGTTTTTTTATAACATATCTAAGCTAATGAATAATGCTTTCAGAATTCAAAAGCACCAAACCTTAAGTATATCCTATGAAAATATTTAAAATTGCTGTTTTAAAATCAATTTAGATTATCGTGCTCACTCAAAGGGTAAACTGTTTACCATTCGTAAAGATTTAAAAATTTTGCAGGGGTTGTAAATGAGGGGATTATTGCAAATTACCGCATATATTACAGAAGTTCAATGCAATTTAACTGCTTTTCTAAAAAATGTGTATTTGATGTTTACTTCTATTCTTTATTTATTTATAAAAAATATGTAGTATGATATGCTTGAAGGCCATATTAGTCAAATAAAGAGCAGACGGAAAAAAATTATTGACAGATATAGAAAAAGGGGCTTTAAAAACAAAAAGGTATTGTCCCTCCGCCAGACGCTTTAAGATTTGGAAGCATCGGGCTTGGATTCATACGTGACCTAGGATGTATCTTTGTACTTTTTGTTTCTAATTTGTACTTATTTCTGTTCTTCAACTTGACAAAGGTTTGCAAAGCCGTCTTTTGTTTAGAGCTTACAAGCTTGTATATTTATGGATCAAAATAAGTAAATATTTAAAATAACTATCGCAATGTGTTAATAAAATAAAAATTTATAATTTTAACGAAAATTGAACCTACTACAATGAAATTTTAGAGTGTTAAGTGGAAGAACAACACATTTTGGCAGCGAAGGCTTCAATTTGGCTTTTACAAAAAGTTTTGTGGAAAACTACGATTGTGAATATTTATCTGGTAGAAATTAAGCATAGAAACTAAAATATTTTCTTAAATTTGGATCGTGGTGAAGATATCTGCAGATCCCCCAAAATCAATGAAGTTTTTGTTGTTGTAGTTCATTTACGTCGCACACTAGAGCTGCACAATGGGCTGTTGGCGACTGTCTGGGAAACATCCCTCAGGATGATCAGAAGACATGACATCACAATTTTGATCCTCTGCAGAGGGGATGGCACCCCCGCTTCGGTAGTCCGAGAACCTGCAAGCGAAGTCGAGCACTTAACGGTAAAACAGTTTAACGAGGCAAAATCAATAAGGACCATTGTTCGCAAGTGATTGGAATAGAAACTGGAACGAAAATTGCAGAGAGCCTTGAACTTTGGGCTTATCTAAATTAGAAAAAGTGAAATTTCCTAAGGAAATTAATTAGCTTAAGGTGTAAGTTTACTTGAGAATTTGAATAAAAGTAATAAATTAATTACTGAATTTGCAATAAAAACTCTGTCCAAAGATCCGCGAGATCTTCTATCAGGTCATAGTGAAGGAATAGGATTAAGGTACGATCTGGAGATCAATCTGTATATTTATTAACGTTCATGGTAAATAAACAAATGGGTGTACACGAAGATACTCAAAAATTCCAAAAACATTCAGAAAAATTTACAACGTAATTTCTTGAAGGTTCACTAGTGTTGGATTTTGTTGAGAGCAAATCAGACTGAAAGCCACGTAGAACAAACTGAAAACTTAACTTTTATTTACATCAAAAAGAATATAAAAACAATAAGATGTTGCCAGCACAGGAAACTCAAACTATCTAACTAATCTCGAACTCAAACCTCAACATCCTCCCCACCCTGGTCGACCTCGAGGGGGATGACCAGAGCTACCGGACGGGTTATATTGTGACCATTAACTCTCAGCTCACAGGATCTTATTTTTCCATCTCGTCCTTCATGCAAGTTNGTACAATCCAATTACGACAGATTTCATGAGGAAAAGCACGAAGTATTTTAGGAGCCAAAATTCTTCCGTATGATTGAGTTTTTTCTCCTAAAGCATCTAAAGCCTGTATTCTTCGATTACAATCAATATATAACTCATTTATTGCTGCTGGAGAGTGATTTTTGACAGGTTTTAGGTTTTCTAAATAATCGAGATGAGCCTGTATTATTTTATCTTTATCGCCATATTTCGATTTCAAAATATTCTTTGTTGTTGCATATGTTTCTGCAGTTATATTAATTCCATCAACTATTCGTTTTGCTTCTCCATCTAAATATCCCCGCAAAAAAACATGCTTGTCAATCAGCGATAAACTTTCGTTTTTGTCGATACAGTTTTCAAAACGCTCCCAAAAACTATGGAATTCTTCAATTTCGCCGTAAAACGTATTTATTTTTATTGTAGGCAACTTTACTGTAACATTTGAAGGTGAAGACGAAAAATTATTCATATTGGCAGCTGTTGGCGATGTTTCAGAAATTGAATTCGTGTTCCGATTCGCTGTTTTTTTGAAATTATATAACGCCAAATGAGCATTTTCTGTGTATCTTTCGCATTCTATTATGTCTTCCTGATATTCTTCATCATTTAAAAAATTATGTATTTCATCGTCTGCCAAGGTTAATTCTTTTATTTTATCTTGTAAACGCTCAATGTTGTATTCTTTTTCAATTTGTGTACTAGCAGCATCGTTCAATTTCGTCGTTAGTTTCGTAATGGCGGTACGTAGCGTTGTTCGTTTGCGTTTAAATATTACAAGTTTTTCACTACCGGTAGCCATTCCAATTCAGATTTTTGACGAAAGTAATTATAATAGGTTCAGTATGACTTACCGAGTTATTTCGGCACCAAATGTTGGATTTTGTTGAGAGCAAATCAGACTGAAAGCCACGTAGAACAAACTGAAAACTTAACTTTTATTTACATCAAAAAGAATATAAAAACAATAAGATGTTGCCAGCACAGGAAACTCAAACTATCTAACTAATCTCGAACTCAAACCTCAACAACTAGTTCATAACTGTTCAAAAAAATTTTTAATTGTTCGCACGAAATTTATAATTACGCATTTTTTACTACATATGAACAAGTGAACCTTTAGGACATTCCTGAACATTTTGTACATTCCTGAATTCTTAAGAATTTATAACAAAACTGTGCAATGAACGTGCCTGACTCCAGTGACTTCCATGATGATTATTCACGATTATAATCACTGATTATTCTTGTATTGAATCACTCCTAACAAATCCATTAAGCTGGGAATATACCTGACTTGATTCCCGGTTTTGAGCAAAGAATATCTTCTATAAAATCAATATTTTTTGAACCCTTTTTTTTCTTTATTTTCCCTAATTATTTTATAAGTATCCTCTTTCAATAATTCATCTTCAAGTAACAGACGAAAGGAAAAATGTATGAATAAGCTTTTTTTATTCTTTACACATATACCTGTCTGATTGGTGGGTTTAGTTTTTGCCTACCATGGTGTAGGCTGTGATTTTATTCCCTGTGTTAAATGCCGGGGAGTCTGATTGGACTTCACTTTCTCGTATCGTGGCTTAGTGTTTTGGAATTTATTGTGTAATGTGGCTGTTTCAGAGCTGAAAAAAGTCATTGTATGGCTGTGTGGTTGGAGAGTGTTGAGTAGAAACCATGAGAACGTCTTTCTCACTATCTGTCTGTCCATATATATTGAGATAATGTAGTATGCGTCAGAATTGTCTATGGTATTCAATTTAGTCTGAATCTTAGGCAGCACCAAATACATCATTAATTTAGCTCTAATTCGAAATTAATAATATCAACTTATTTCTATCATATACCTGTAAGTTTTTGAACTCTATGCAAAGGACAACTTTTATATATTTGCTGGTTAATACTACAAAAACATTGAACATACCAAAGCTCATCAAAAAAATAACTTACAATTGTTTAATTGAAGTAGGGCCTACATCACAGAGTTCCAACAAATATCTCACTCGGGGTGATAGCTGAACAAACGTAACAATGTTATCGCATTTAAAGACAGTGTTATTCACTTGCATTGGTATTTCTTATTCATTGTTATTCTTATTCCTGAGATATTTTATTTATTGATTCCAGTCAACCTTGATATGTGAAAAACATGGTTAAATGTATGAGACGACAGTTCCATTGAAAAGCACTGCTCGATATCGACATCAGAGGTTAAGGATTAAATGACTAATGGTAATTCTAAAGCGGTAAAAAAGTTTGGTTAAGAAGGGGAGAAAATGAGGATTTCCGTTTGTTTTTCTTGTAACTTTAAGCGTTTTCCTAAGCTAGAATTTTACTGCAAATTAATAAAAAAAAATGCTAAATATAACTTCTTAACCAGCATTTAGCAAATGACGTCGATAAAGCTTTCGATAAAGCTTTAAACAAAAGACAGATGAACTTTCAACTGCAATAATGCTTAATTATTATTTTAAATATTTATCTTCTTGTTTTCAATAAGTTTAGAAATAACTTAACACCTCACAACAGAAGGAAAATATCATTGGGACACTTACCCTGAAACAAATTATAAATACATAAAAATTGTGATATTTATCTTTATATCTTTAGTGTCATCTGAGCTAAACTTATTTTAAATATGTTCCAAGGTATCCAAAGAGCAGCATTATTGACGTCGATAAGTCTTTCAACATAAAACACAGATTAACGTCACGTTTAATAAGGTGTAATTATTATTTTAAATATTTATCATCTTATATTTATTAAGCTTAGAAATAACCTAACTCATAAAACTTATAAGAAAATGTAACTGGAATCCTTATTCTTGAAAGAATTTTAAACTTTTCATAAGAATTCCGATACCTATTCAGATATATTCAGTGTCATCTGAATTAAACTTATTTTTTTACGTATTCATTAATGAGGAAGATAAAGCTTTCAGCAAAAGACGTATCAACGCCTTTATATTACAATTCATAGTGATTATTTATCTTATTTTACTTAAGAAACTAAGAAATAACTAAAAGTATAACAATGAAATGAAAACAAATAAGATGAATACGTATCCCAGAAAAGCAAAACTAATAATACCCAACATAAGAATCCTGATATCTTTTCATATATCTTCAGTATCATCTGAATTAAACTTACTTTTTATGCATTCCTAGTTATTCAAAGACCAACGAGCAGCATTAATGAGGACGATAAAGCTCTCAACAAAAGACCGATCAACGTCCGGATGTAATAAGGCATGATGCAAAAAAGTTAATAACGGAAGACGCGCTTCGAAAAAAGAGCCTTCACATCGAATATAAAGAATGAGGTAATGTTCTGAAAGGAAAAATCAAAACATCATTCTTTCATATTAATCCACTCCGTCTTTTATTGCTCTTTTTATCGTCTCTTTATCTTTATCTGTATGGAAAAAAAAGAAAATGTCTTTCTCTTATTTCTCCAAAAGAATAGCTTGGAAATAATACAGAATTATACAAATTATGCCGCTGAAAAGAATTCTTACTCACTTATTTCAGATTTTGTTATGATACATCGTAATCTACTGAAAGATAAAGATATATTTCAGTTAGGGGAACATTTTATCGCGATGTCATCGGAGTATAAATTTATATTTTAATGTCAAGTAAAATGATATATATTTGATATTTTAAACTTAATGAACAGTACGGTCTTAAGCCTTCTAGGAAAGAGATAAACTTGATTTTTTTTCTGAAGTTAAAAAAACGGAATGAAAAAGACAAAGAAAAAGGATGAACGGATGTGAGCTATTCGATCATTATAGAACCGAGAGATACTTTTTTTAAAAGCGATAAACAGAATTATAGGAAAAAGACAGTTACTCATATATCAATGTATGCATTGTGTCATATTTAAGGAGTCGTAATAAATTTTATCTTGTCCTGATTGTCAGCAGTACTAATCATAAAAATTACTAATGATTTTACAGAAAAGTGGATCTGTAAATTTGTAAAATTAAAAACCAAAAACACATTATGCGAGATGTATTCCCGGTCTTTATGCGAGAGAAGATGAAAATTACCAATAAGTCAATGTTAATCCACTACAAAATCATGCACAAAGCCGTGCCGATGCAATGCCAACGCGTGCCAACATATGCCAACACAAATAAAAAAAAATAAAGATATAATGTATTTAGCATCACTTGTCATGAAGCTATTACTCGCTGCCAAACCATAACAGTCCATAACATTTCCATACCATAAAATTTTTTCCGGAACATATGTCTTTCGAGGGATCATAAAACACTTCTTTCTCGGTTTTTAAACTACTTAGAATTGATTCAGTATATCATTATAATTTTTTGTACCAAAATATTACTATAATTTTTTATACATGTATTAGCATATTTGGTACTTATTACATAACCCTTCAACATTAAAATTTTGTGAAAAATATATTTGTCAGTAACAGTCAACGATAGCTGAAATTAAAAAAAAGGAATTCTTATTAGAATTTGATAAGGATTTTGGAGGATGGCCATTCCTCTATCTAACCTTTAATTTACTATTGAATATTTAGTAGTGGAAAAACAAACTTTTTAGCACATATCTTATTTTATTTTATTTCAAATATTTCATATTAGCAATATTAATAAATCATTAATGTTAGTAATAAAATGATAATTTTTTATGGCTCCACAAATTAATAAGTATCTTTTCTCTATTATTTTTTCTCCATTATTTTGCTCAAAAAAATAAACTCTCCAACTTAATGTATAACAAAATTAAAAGTGAAAAAAAGAATTCTAAACAAATTATCCAACAGCAGCTGTCACCATAGCAGCACATGTAATGACGGCGCATGCGCTCTGTTTACTATTACTCTTGAGCACAGTTGAAACGTTTGATGATGTCCAAATAAGATGCGCTCGCCATCAAACCTAAAGCAAGACACATTTTGTCAAAGGGTAAAAAAATTTAAAATAATTCCTGTTTTTTTCTACTTATTATTTCTTATTTGCACTTTCTTAGAAAGTGCAAAATACATACGTCAAAATTATCTCATCAAAATTAAGATTAACCATATTTATTTTCATTTGACAAGATGGTTCTGAAGCTCGAATCCAATTCATGATACTTCAAATTTTCCTGTGATCAAGTAATTTTTTCCGGTACTTACCTCTTTTAAAGCCATAAAAACTTTGTACCACAGTGCATATATTAAATTAATATGTTACTACATTTTCATTTATTAGAAAAGCAGGTGCAATACCATTAGTATAAATTTTCAAAATAACCCTTTCATCTCCAGCAATATTTTAACTACTTTTATGAGAATTAGTACATTTTATCTATTAATTTAGTTAATTTTATCTATAATTTTATCTATTAATCTATCAATTTTTATCTATTAATTGTTCATTTAATTTTTACTTATTTTGATACAATTTTTTACTTTATTTCAAATTTTGTAAATTCAAACAAAAAAATATGCGTTTTGAACAAAATTTGTCAAATGTTGTAAGAATGATTCTTTAAAAAAAATGTATTTTCAAATATTTATTTTTCATTACTAATCAACCGTTTTCATTTCAATTATGGATTTTGAAAATATTCTGAAAAAAGTGGAGTCAACATTAAAAGATCCTAAGTTAAAATTTTATTTCGGCAATTCTCCTAACTAGCACCACAAAAGGGGTCATATTTCAAAAAATGAAGCAATATGTTCCATATTTATGTTTTATATTTATGTTTTACATTTAAGCTATATTCTTATCCAAATTTACTTAAAAAAATATTATAATGGTATTAGCTTATTTTATAGTCAGAAAGAAGTAGAGCTGATTTTAAATTTCAACCTTTGAAATGGTTAAAAAAATAAAAAGCTCTTTTTGTTGAAATTATTTAATAAATACTTTTTCTCTTCTTATGGAATTGCTAATCTAATAATATTTCTTACTATATATATACTTGAAACGATTTATTCTTGTTTTTTTTTTTAATAATTTAATGTATTGATATTTTTTTAGTACTGATATTATTATAGCCGCGATGGTAAAAGGATCAGAACTATCCTTGTGAAGGATTGACGTTTGATTCTCAGTGGCAGATTGAAGTCCATATAGCTGTATCTCGATGGGTACTTCCATGTTTGAGAAGTAAAGATATCTTGCAAGCAATGCTGCCCAGATAGCTACAATTCTGATGTTATGTTGGTCACGAAATTGTTTAGCCTTAACTTCCACCATCAAGCGTGCTAACAATGAACTGTAATGGGGTTGCTTTATTTTTACTTGATCAAGAACTGTATGATGTAAGTCATTAAATAATTTTTTTCAGGTTCCAAACAATCAGAGCAGAGCCTTTAAAAATGGATACTAGGAGTTATGAAATAATTCTGGTTTTAGTTACTATTTTTTGAGAAAAAAAATACAATATAGATTTTTTACTATAAGCCTTGCCGTTAAAGATAATTTAGCTACAATATTTATTTATTTATTTAATTTAAAAAAATACACCTTAAAAAGACTTTTTATACTTACTTCGGATTGGTAACTTTTTCACATGTGCTAGAAAACTGGTAATGTATCAAAACATTTATAGTTGGGCAGCGATATCAATTCTCTTAGTAAAAACAAATATTATGCTATTTTGTTATTAATTTTAATTTAGTCAGATTACTGTAATTCCTTAAATAAATCTTGGTTAGATTGAGATTTATTCATCAATTAATTATCTTAAAACTGCAACAAGTAGATGACCTTTTTAAAATATCGTTAAAATAAAAAATTCTTTTATCTCACAAAAAAAATAATATTTTCGTTTTTCGATTCGAAAATAAGCGTTAAAAAAAGCATGGAAATAATTTAAGGCAAGAAATTATGCGCATGTCATTGTCATATCCATATCAGACGTTTCTATTAGTTCACCTTTCGCATTATTTTTTTTAACAATACATTTCTTACTTTGCTCGAAAAGAAAAAAAATGAAAAAAAAACATGCATGTTTTCTGAAGAAAAAAAACAATTACATAAAAACATATTGTTGATGAAGAAATTTGCATAAAAATTTTCAAAGATTTTGATGAATAAATATTAAATATTGTTTTGATGTATAAAAAATCTACTTAAATATTTGAATTTAAATCAACTCATTGTTTGACCTCAACTTTTATAAACCATGCTTTTGAGCTAAATAATCGAGCAAAAGGGAGAAAGAAAATAGGAAACAAGTAAATATTTCAAAACAAATTTTAATAAAGAGATTCATACTTAAAAAATAGAATTTTTTCAGTTATATTGATTTAGAAATAAAAGATGTTTATAGGAATTTAAATTAATTCCACAAAAACACCCGTCCTGTTAAAAAAAAAGTTTAGGTTTGATTGTAATGGGCTAACCATAAAATTTAAATACGGAAATTGTTATACTTCTTAAATTTAAAATATTTATACACACTTGAAAAAACATGTGTATTAGAGGAAATGGTGATAAAAAAACATTCATATATTACCAACATACCTATAAGCACGGTATCCTGACGTTAGGTTTTTTTATAAGACATAATACAGAGGTGTATGTAGGAAATGTAAGGTTCTTCGCAGGTGAGATAGTTTGTAAAATGCAATGGTGCTAACTTATTTTAATAACTAGAAAATATTATTTGTACAAACAAATAAATATTCATTCTTTTTTAAATAATTATATCGTTTTTCGAATCATTATACTCTAATTTTACTTTATGCATTTTTTTTAACTTTCAAAATCGTTCATGAAAATCAAAGTTCCTTTAGTAATATTTATATGATCAATACTTATATGTATTTAATACATTCATTACATTTGCGAACTTATTGCTTGTAAAGTTAAATATATACTGTATATAATATAAACACAATTAGGTTCTCCTATTTTCACAATTAAAATTTATTATCGCACGACAATTTTGTTTTTAATCTAGTTCTTATGATCTAATTAAGCATTTTTTTTTAACATTCTTGAAATAAGAATTGATTAAGATTTTTGAGACAGACAATGGCAGCATTTAAGTAGTAATATCATTATCAAATAATTTTAGGCAAATAATATAATGAATGTCATTATATTACTGGTAATACTAGTGTATTTGAAACAATAACTATTACTATTTTTGTTTTAAAAAAAATTAACTTATTTGCTTAAAATTAAATGTTCTGTTGAAGTTAATTTCGATTTTTTCCCATTTATTAAATGCATAACTGATATTTTATTACCTGATATTAAATAGATTTATAAATATAAAATTAACTTAAATTAATAATGTATGAATAAACAAATTATTTTAATTTCTTTTCTTAGAAAATGACATGATTTTTAAATAATAATTAATTGATGTAATATAATAAAAAATATAATTTAATAAGTTAGTAAAAATATAATACAAAAAGTAATTAACTTCAAATTTTAAGTAAGCAATTATTTAATTTAATAAAAAAATTATGTTTTGAGTAAAAGTAAGTAACAAAAAATAAAAAAAGGCAGCAAAGTAATAAAAATGAAATAGTTTTAAAACAGTTACTTTACTAAAGAAAAACAAGAAATTCACATGCTATAACGTATTACTTGTGCTCAAGGGTGTGTATGAAGAAGTTTGGATTCTCAAAGTTAAGTGGAGATTTTCTTTTGAAGCAGAATTTACTGGAGTTTCTCATCGACCAAAGACATTATACCGAAGCGACCTCTACAATTCTAAAACAGAATCCTAAGAGAAGTTTACGAAAAGAATAAGAAGTCTTTTGAGTTTAGATGCTTGAACTGAAATATGGATAAGTTTGCTTTACTTTGATAATCCTCCTACTTGTTAAATTTCAAAACTGACATAGTTTGTAAATAGCTCTTGGTACGTAATAGTTAATTAACAAATGCCTTTGTATTGTTGAATTGTTATATCTTTGCGCAGAAAATAATTTAAATACAAAAGTCTTAGGAGTTTCATATTTTTTGGTTTAAATAATTATTGTTACATATCATATATAAAGTAAAATATTAAAAGCAAATATTCTAAACACACATTTTTTAAAAGAATATATCTACAAAAAAAGGAAAGTCTTAAAAAACGCATTTATTTATATAAAACTGCGTGAATGCTAACGCTTTACTTGTTTAAAATTAAAAATATATATACTTTAAAGGAAATTTATTGAAAAGAACTGTTTTACTTAAACTTGATAGCATTTTGAAAAAAAAATATTTTTGCGAAAAGTTTAAATATAAAAGCACTTTTTGAACTAAAATAAAAAATAAGAGTAATAACTGTTTTCATGATGTTCTGAATGAATTCCAAAATCATATTTAATAATAAAGTGACTTGAAACACATAATAGATCCTAGAAAAATATTAAAGCATACATCTGTTGTAAAATCTGCAATGCACAAAAAATATATAATTACATTTCGAGGGGTGAAAAAATATTACTATCAAGCTATATTAGAGAATATTAGATGACTATATACCCAAGACTATATCCAAGAGAATATTAGATGATAATCACTATATCAATATATCTATTACTACAAACTAAGCATAATTAGCGTTAATAGTAATTTGGCGATCTTTTTACAGATTCAAGCTGCTAATTAGTACCTAAAAGATTCGAACGATTACGAGACAATTTTATTTACTCTCTAAAACGTGAATTAAACCAAAAAATATTAATTTCACAATTTATAAATTTTAAAAATTTATGAAATCTTGTAAGCTACTGACAGGAATATCTCGAGTAACTTTTATACGTTATCATACGTTACCAATGAAGCCTCCCTATTAGGAACTAGGTCTATCTATTTATCTGAATAACCTTTTTTTTCATTTAATCTTACTTTTCTAGAAATTACTGACAAGCAGTGTATTCAAATAGGCCCAGAAATAGTTGTTTGGTGAGTATGGCAAGTTCATCTTTAAATCATTAAATGACGTAATCTTATTCCAATGATGCAATTCTACGCTAATTCTAATACACTAATGGGATACATTCTTCTCACATTCCTTACATTCATACAGAAAACTCAAAATTTATGCTTTTCGAAACTAAAACAATTTAGGTAAATAAAAGTACCATTTTAAAGGCGGATAATCAGTAATTAAAGTAGCGATTACACATGAATAACAAGCATATAATAGAAAGTCATCTATTGAGCAGTTCGATCAAATCACCAAATAATGTAATTCTCAATCTTCATGAAGTTTCCTCATATGTGCCCCCACTTAAATAAATTCATTAAACAGACAAAGACAGTAGACAATCTGTAAACAGACATAAAGGAAACACTAACGAGTTTAAAATAGGTATATTAAAAAAGTTTATGTAGAAATATACCATTTTTACAAGAAGTAGCACATTTCCTGCCTCACTTTGGACGAATTAAAATTCAAATATAAAAAAGAGAGGGTATTGTCCCCCAAAATAAATGTTGATGCATTTCATTTATTTATTCCCGGAGCATGAAAAACAATCAGGTTTTAAATAGTGCGGTCCTTAGTTTTGTCATAGATATAGAACATTGACCCCTTCACGTTGTCCTAGGGATTAGAATCAGAAGACAGGACAATCCTTTCCATACCATACACAAGTATCAAAATACTATACCCAGTAGATTTTTAAATGTGAATTGAAGTATTATATTGCTGGAAAGGGAAACTTGGGATGCTATTACTAATTATCTTTGAAAATGGCATCTTCATTCTATTGATTTATTTATTTTTGCAATGAATTGATATATGATTGGCCTGGATTAAAAGTTACGTTAAGTTTATCACTATACCCGCACTGTCCTTACGCCCTTACGCCATTAACGAGCCTTTACCTTCCTATCTACAGAAGGCTAACATTTTTCTTTTCTTTTCTATTTCACTTTTTCATTGTACGATATATTTGCAATATTAAATTATTAATCAATAACCCGTGTTGAAATGAATCAACATGCAAAGATAGAAAAAGAAAAACAAATTAAATATTTAAGACGACTTTGAATTCCATTGATAACATTTACGTAATAGAAAAGAAGATTTCTGATGAGATGAGAGAAGAAGATGTGAGAAAGATTTCGTTTGTTTCGTATTTGATATCAATAGAATGCAATACGGCGTGCATGCACAAAAATGGAAATTCATTAACGGTGAGTGGAAGTTTTGGCTGTGGTGGAAATTTTAAACTAGCTCTCATTCATACCACTAGCGAGCACCAAAATATGTTAGAAACCCGTTTAGTACCATTTACATGGGAAACGGTAAGGCAATGCGTCCATTATTGTAGCAAACGGGAATCGTTTTTTAGATGGTGGATGCGTGTGATGATATAGCCTGTCTTTTCCCCCGGTTTCTATCAGAAAGAAAATGTTATAGGCTATTCCTAGTAGGGCTGCGTTTGTAAAAGAGAGACAGTTTTCAGTGTGTAGCAAAATTGAAGGCAGCCATCACTGAAACCAGTGATAATATTTTACTATACTGTCCTCCAGGGATTAGTAAACGGTATGCAACGTCGTATTTCTCAAGTTTAATCTAAATATGGCTGGTATACTAGCTATTATCTGTGGTGGTTAGATTTAGGACAGGCAATTTTTTCCTCATTTTTTTACCTGTTTTTTTCTGTCTCAAGTGTTGCAATGCGTAAGCTATGTATCTCTAGATGAATTTTGTTCCTGTTAGATTACTTTTTGTCCATTTACTGTATCGAACTAAGGTGGCTTTATTTGTGTAAACACTCTTAATCTCAACTCCAAGTTTTTAACTGATATAATAAATAATTTTGTATAATTGAATCAAAGTTAAATAATTTATTTAGTCTTTTTCTTAATTATATTTTTTACAAAATTTAAAAGAGAGGAAACAAAATTACAAACCAAAAAATATTTTTTAAACAAAGCTAAGATATATTTTCACTAGTATTTCAAGACAAGAAATACTTTACTTGTCATTTGCTATTTTAAATACAATGGCACAAAAAATTGTTTGTGACTAAATTATTTCAGATTCAAGGTACAAAAATAAAACGGTATTATGTGTATAAGAGACATTTCTTTTTGCATATATATATATATATATATATATATATATATATAATCTCGAAGAAACCCAGTGATCCATAAAATCACTAGTTGGTTAAGCAGAAATAAAACCTCTCGAAACATTAATTTCAACTAGTTTATTAGAAGATGACATTATTATTATTGATCTAGCTGCCCATTTTAATTACACTTGATGCCTCCCATGACCTTTTGAATTGAACTGAAGAAGCGATCAGTCTTCTTATAGCAAAACAGCCCTCCCCCCATTGTAATTGGGTAAGGAAACAGAGTATAATTGGGAAATGATATCTTAAATTAGTCCATTTGTGACATTCCTAGCAGATATGTCCATCGACTATTTCATGAATTTACATTAATATAAAATATTTTAATGGAAATTGACATAACTATTGCTTTAATTGACCATTTTAATTGCAAGATAACTAACATGCAAACGCAATTTCCAATGCATCTTTTAATTCTCTTAGCTGTAATGTAGGTTTATGCAGTATTCCATTTGGTTTTCCAGAATTAATATTCAGAATAACGTTTACTTTGAAATATCATCTCAAGAGGCCAGAAAAGCAATTCGATCTAATGTAGTAAGTATTATTAATTGAAATGTCAAACCCAACATGAAAGATCTGTATTACGTTTAATATTGATTAAAATGAGCTCGATATCAGCACTGAATCCCAAAAGAGCAATTTCATAAAATGTTATTGCTTACATTAAAGGCATTTTAAACGCTTCACAGTTTCAGTTTCCCGATAGAAACTGCTGTATTCATTCCTGGTTTTACTCGGCTTAGTAAGATCTTAGTATTAGTTTAGGAAACTACTTTATACACTTTCGATAACTAAAAATTTTCAGTTTCTTATTTAAATTTTAGTAATAAAAACAGAGATGAAACTAATTGAAACAGAGTTGAATACTAGTTGAGAAAGTACAACAAATAAATGATTGTCTATGTTATCGGGTAAATGAATAATTTGGCTTTTTGCTAACTACTGCCACCATTTTGCAATTTGCAGGATAATTCGAAAAATCATAAGTTTTTTCTATTCAGCCTGGCACATTTCAGGACTATTGTAACAATCCCACATACCCTAAGGCTAATTTTTATTTTATTTCATAACCATATATGTTGAACTACTGACCCAATTTCGGGCTTACGACTACCATTGTTCAACTCTGTAGACTTGTAATTTTTAACAAAATCCAGAAGGTAAGGGAACTCCTGGAAAAAAGTGTTGGAAGAATTTTGTCTTCGTGCAGGATTTTTGATGGAAATAATCTGTATTTTCGTAATATGGAGAGGAAAACAACGAAAACCTCCCATGTTTAGCTTGACGACAAGAGGAATATAGACCATGATTCGTCTAACTCTTAGTGTATTTTACCTCAGCTCTGTGGACGGTGCGAGTCTTGTGGGAAATTCGTATCAACATCCATTGCTGGGATTCGAACATGATTCCCTTCTGTAGAATGTGAATGCTTTATCACCTGAGCCACCAGGGCTCTCCTAAGGATTGATTAGAATATGTATTAGTTAAATAATCCTGATTTATTTCAAGACTTTTGGAGTGCAAGAACAGTGATTTTTCATTTTAAATAGCCTATTTTCAGGTTTATTGTAAATTGTCCAAAAAAAAATGTCCAATTGAGTAACTCATCTTATGCTAGTGTTCTTCAATTAGCGTAAAGACATATATGTACCTAATAAGAATAAAGCAAATTAGAGAAACATGAAGAATTTTCAATTTAAACTTTGATATTACAAAATGCTGGCAAGATTTGCGAAAGGACATAATTTTTTCTTTAAGCATATGTCACAAATAAATAAACTGGAGAATATCCATGAGATAGAATCTGACATCAGTAAATAGTTTAAAATACATCGCTAGAATTTTTTGAGTGAATAAACAATATTATTGTTCAGTTTTACTATGTAACACTAGTATGCTCTAATTTATATCGCGTTAGAATGTTTCACTTTGGATTGAAACTTGGTAAAATTTTAATACTTTTTTAAGGTGGACACATCTCTTAAAGTATCTATACTTAGGTTCAGCATCTATTTTTTTCTGTGAATGTACTAAACAAGCTAGGCCAATAATGCATTTATAAGTTAACAAAATCTCATGCAAACTATATAGAATAATAAAAAACTTCTAACAAATATTCTTTCATTGTGCGTTTCATTGCTCCAGTTATTATTAAGTTTGATGCTTTTGTTTCAAAACATAAGGGACATAGTCATTAATTTGGTAAAATTTTGAAACATTTATTTTAAATTTTTTTTTACTATTCATTTCGATTTCTCTTGACGAAAACAAAAACAACTTTTGAACAACATATAGTTTTTTTTAAAGAAAAATTAAAGAAATTAAACAACTAAGTGGCAAAACATTACAAAATCCAAGTAAAAAAATAATAAAATAGTTAAGAATAAAATGGGGTAGTTATTAGCTAATTACAAAAATTGAAAAATATATGATAAGTTACTGGAACACTAATAAAAATTATGCTTTATTTAGACATTGGTATATTGATATAATAGTTTTAAATCTAAAAAAATGAATGGATTACTGAAAAGTAACAAAATGATGCCTGAAATTGGTATTATGTTTAATTGATCGATCTAATTGAAAAAAAAGTATCATTTCATCTCAAGAAGTTTTGAAATGATGTATCTCAACCAAACTTCAAATTGAACATCGTAAAAAATTCATAAAATTTTAGTAAGCTAATATATATTACTAGAAAACAATTCCTCTTTTTTCGTCATGTTATTCATTTACTAGCCGAATAATCCATTATTCCTATGGAGTAAAAATAAAAAATTATGTCATCATTAAATCAGTAACAAATTGATGCCTCATACTGAAAAGCATGTACTAACAAAAATAAAGTTGAAATAACTTCACAATCTTCCTTTCTGTACTATTATTTTTTGCTCTTAATTTTAGCTATTCGTTATTAGATTATGAAAAACACGGTTTTTTGTTGCTTATCTCATGAGAAAAAAATTTAACTGAATTCATTTTCATTTGTCATGGTGCTTTATCTCAAGGCTGATGTCATAATAATCAAAATTTACAAAAGAACAAGTGGTTTAATTCGGTTTTAAAGTGGCAGTAAGAAACCTCTTTTCGCATACAATTCCTCTTTCTACATTAAAAGTGCAAAAAAAATCAAAATTACCATGCAAATCGAAAAATATTATCAAAATTACTTAACCAAAATAAAATTATTATCAAAATTTATAAAGCAAGTCAAATTTACTATAAAAATTAATCAATCAAATCAAAAATAATATCAAAATCAATCGGACATAAGGGCGATAATAGGCATAGCAGTATTTTACATTTCTCTGAAACGAAACTCAATATCACTCCGTCAATTTAGTTTTTCAGCCAACCTTAATTTATTTCATTTCCTATTTATTTAATTTTTTTTAAATTTTTAAAATTTTTTTTAATTGTATAATATGTTTTAAGTGCATAACTATAAATAAACTAAGCACATGGTTTCAATACTTTTTACTAAAATTAATTATAACTAGAATCACAAGCATGGTAAACTAAAATTCAAAATAAAAGTTAAAATAAATTTTGAAAGACTGCTTTCATATTCCTGCTATTGTTACCATAGATTCAATTGTAGTTTATATCTCCGCACATTATGGTCTGTATTTTAGTTATAATTAAGTTTTCACAAAAAATTTAAATTATTCGCTGTATCAGTCTGCGGTTGAAACAGAAGTTAAGCGTTTTTATTTTAATTGTTGAATGTTCAAAATAAGGCATCTTCCTTACGACGGTGAAATCGAGGCTATTCTAATTGCCTTAAAACGACTACAGTGTCGTGCTGACCAATTTTCTAGCGCCGTCATCTTAAGCAGCACTTCTTGATATTAATTCTCCACTGATTCCCCAATCCATCTCCTTTCAGAAATACATTGATTGTCTGAAAGAACTGACACTAAAAGGCAAGCAAATCGTCCTCCAGTGGATCCCGGGACATTGCGAGATTTGGAGTAATGAAAGAGCTGATTTCTTGGCCAAGGAAGGAGCAACTATTGCCCAAGCATCTCGTTGCTCCATCTCTCTGCACTAATTCAAATTGCTGGTCCGAAACATGTTCTCAGAGAATTTCCGTAAAAGCAATCTACACATAACCTGGTTCAACCATATTTTAACTATCCTAAATCAGCCCAGGTTTAAGGCAGTTGCTCTCTTTAGACTTGTAACGGGCCATGACTGTCTGGCCAAACATCTTTTTAGTAGAAAAATTTTTGACTGTCCTAAATGCAAGCTCTGTCGCCTTAGGGAGAACATGGATCTGCCTCATATTTCCGTCTGTTCTGCGCTGTGTATGGACGCTACTAGGAGGCTAGGGCCCGTATGGGTTAAGCATGTCACTATGCATTCTATTCTATTTATCTCTTTTTGCCTTGCTTTTCTTGTTATTTTATCCCTTTTGTTCTTTTAAATTGGCCTGCCATTGGAAATAAAAAAATGCTCAAAATAATTAATTGTATAACTCCAAAATGCATTCCTTATTTTTTTTAAAAAAAAAACTTGAAAATGTTCTCAGTATTATAACAAAGTTGTAGGCTAAATTTGAAATTCTAAATAAGACCTCACAAAAAATATTTTATTGCATTTCAGACATTTTTGTTTATGTTTAAATTTCGGAGCGGCTGACATTTTTATGAGCTTATCAAAAAGCGCATAAAGTTTTCCTTTCATATAAAGCGAATTGCAGTCTTTTATTCCTCGTGTTGTTGTGAATTGTGGGTAATAAAATTTTCAACACATCAATCATTGTAACTTTTAAATGTTTTCTTTGGAAGCTTAAACTATCCCTCGAGTAAAAAAACGCATTATTCATACAGCATTAGTTGACTATTTATACCTGACGCAATCTACTTTGGGCTTATTTTCGTTTTTCTTTTTAAACATTGCAAAAAAATTTCAGCACTGGTATTTGCATAAAATTCATTTGCCGCTGATATGAACAGGGAGTGATAAATCTTGAGTTTAAAGTGAAAGAAGCAAAATAAGTTTTTGGTCCATGAAAAAAAAAACTCGTGGAAAATTGGTTTTCTGGGAATATATTCCAATTATAGAAGCAAAAACGAAAATAAACTAGTTTTACCTGAATTCCCGTGAGAAGATAAACTAAAATGTTTTCAAAGAGTGTTAAAGATGTTGAATATCTCGAAAAAGAAGTTTTCATATTCTAGGTTTAATCAGCCCTTTTAGCAAACAGTGTGGAATATATATCATATCACCTTTAAAACTTCAAATCAATATTTGATATGTAACACGCTTATTATTTATTTCCATTAATTAAAAAGGAAATATGCTTGTGCTTCATTTATATAAACTTAAGACAAAATAAGATTGAGCGCTAAAAATTAAATATAAATTTGCCTTAGACAATATTTTTGGTAAATATTTGAAAATAAGTTTCTCTCGTTATTTAATATAAATATAAACATTTATTTGTTTATTAAGAAAGTCTGAGATATTAAAATTTATATTTTTGCTTAAATTAAAATTGGTAGTTTGTATATTATTTTCAATGAAATGAGCTTGTAATTGAAAAAACGTTTTTTAACTGGAATCTTTTGGAATAAAAGCAAACTATTTTACTAAATCGGGAAGATGAAACAAAATTAATAAGTTTATCAATTTTATAGTTTTTAAAAATAATTAATATTTTGAAAGATTTCTCTAAAATAAGTAATCACAGTCCATATATTATAGTTAATAAAGTAAATAATTTAATCTAGAAAATTTCAGATTCTAATCCTGAATATTTACGCAATTTTTAAAAAAAAGAAATTTTCATTAAAAATTCGAATAAGGATTATGTTTTAATATTTTTAAATCACAGGTGAGAAGGAATTTAATTTGTTTGCAATTCAAGAGATTATATTAAATATTTTGTAAAGCTGTTAAAAATATTGAAATTAAGACAAACAGAAAGGATATAGAAAAAAATGATTGTTGGTATTGAAGAGACAACTAACTATTTAGAAATACATAAAATTGAAGCTAGCATATAAACAGTATAACATATAAAGGAATTATGCAAAGATCTTAATTTTCTAGAGTAAACAATTAAATAGCTAATTCTGAAATTGTAAATGATATAAAGGTTTAATCATCAGTTAGTTTTAAGTGATTAGATTACATTTGAATTCATAATTAAATATATCCTCTTAATTTACTACCATGGTTATATATAATTGAACATTATAGAATAAAAATATCTGCATTTAAACTTTAAAATTATTTTACTTCTTGTTCCAATCTTTGCGGAAAACAATTTTGTCTAAATGTAAATTTTTCTTCTGACTCATAAGCCAACGAAGATTTGGTTAACAGAAAGCTATCAACTAGGGAACAAGAAAAGAAAATAATGGTAAAAAAAGGAAAAAAAATGGTCATAACAGACTCTGGAAAGGAAAAAAAGCAAAACAATGGAAAAGAAAACGAATAATCAAAACAGTCAGAATATGGTAAAATTGACAGTATTTTTGGCTCTATGGGAACACAAAAAAACTTGAAGAGATTTTACTATGATATTTTAGAGCAAGTAAAAACAAATATTTGGTTAAATTTTATTTGAGCTTTTTTTGATTTTCTTTTGCTAAATCTGTGATAATAAGAATTAGCAGACAGAATTGATAATAGAACAGACAGTGGGAACATGCAGATAATATGATATAAAATGAATGTTAAACAAGTTTTTATTTCCTCAACAAGCAATAGCGTTCTAGGTTTGTTTATTGTAAAAACTTTGGATTTGGTGAAATTATCAGTAGTACAAAAAATTTGAATTTAAATTTTATATTCTTAAGACATTTAAATGATAAGGGTAAAACGAAGCTACCTTAAAAATTGAGCAATTAGTACAAGATAAGTAAACAGAAGAATCAATTATTAGTAACTAAGCTTGCATTCTAACAGTGTTGAAACGTATTTTAAAATTTCAATATTTTTAAAGCGCATAAATTAACTTTCATAAGATTTTTAGTCAATCTGTGGAGGGCATTGGTTTGGCCTTCTTGAACACTTTTTTTTAAAAGAATTTGCACTTTATTTTGAAGAATTCGTAATTTTGAAGAGTTGTGAGAATCCTATAGTTCTTGAGTAAACTTATATGTTACACTTGGAATTTTTAATTTTCTATCTATTTAATTAAGAATGCAAAATTCTTCAGGTAAAGCTGACTTTTTGCACGTAGTTAAGCTAAATATTCTTCATTTATATGAATTTCAAGTAAAATAAGAAAATATTAAACGAAAACAAATGTCAATATTTAATTAATAGTGAGAATATAAAATTAAGATTAGCGCTCGGTAAATAAATATGCAAAACCTGCACTTATTATTTCAAACTAAATTGTAGCTAAATAGTATTATTATAAGCAAAGAAATTCAACCAATACTTAATTTGATGCATAGTCAATCTTTATGACCAAAGTTTTTTTTCTCTGTTAAGCATTTATAAAGAAAATTTTAGGACTTGATCTGAATAAAATGCTAACATATATTATTGTAACCTCAAGAACTACTTATTTGTATCTATAATTTCATCTGAAGCAATTTAAGGTACAATGAGAAAAAAAATTGTGAAAAACTACTGGAATATGGTCAAGTTTGCCCTGTATCTGGCTCTATGATTATTATGAAACGAATGATTAAAATACCATATATTTTGGTTCAATTACCAGAATCATGATTTATTTTGCCAGAAATATCTTTATGATAATTTTGCCAGAATTTGTTTCTCCGTGTTCAAAACAGCATTTTCTTCTCTATGGATACAAGAAACCATCTAAAAAAGTATATAATTTTAATTTTCTTTCATACTTTTAACTTAATTTACTTGTTCTTTCGTTGTTTTTCCTTTTTAAAGAAAGAATATTGTTGTCTGTTCTATTATGTTTTGTATTCTATTATTGTTATTTATGCCGAAAAAATATCGTTACCATTGTATGGTTTGGAAATTTATTTTAAATAATACTTTGAATAAACCAGAACATAAAATGATTCTGAAATTATTTGCTGTGGAGCATAATTATTGTAATGAAAAAAATAAAATATCCGTATTATCGAGTTAATTGTACTTTTTTATTTTTTTGATATCAAATATTCCTTAATGTCTGAACTGCCATGACAAACTCATATTTAATATACTCCCATGAAACTTTATTCAGTGAACTTTAATATCAGCACCTTAAACTACAATACCATGTAAATTTTCCGCAAGCTTTAGAAGGTATTAAATCACATGGTCGTTTAAATTGAGAACCATATTATCACGTATGAGTTTAAGAAGCATTAACTTCCACGATATTATGGCTAAATTAGGTGTTGCATTAAGTTCTCAGCAAATTTTAATGACGTCATGATCCGACGCATTCCAGAATTTCTACGATTATATCATATAAAAATATATATATACTCATGAAAAATAGACAAATGAATAATTACGACAGACGAAAATCTGGATTAATTTTTTATTTTAATCTTCAAAAATGTATCTTAAAAGTATAATTAGATAAAACTACTTTAAAAATATGTCCGGGAAAAAAAGTGAAACATTTTTAAACTTCCACGATATTAGTAAGGTAAAATTCATTAACTACTGAATTACTGCTGAATTGAACTGGAAGTTAATGCAATTATAAAAGCTAAAATTTCATTAACTTCCACGATATTATGGCATAATTAGGTGTTGCATTAATTTCGAAGCAAATTTTAATGACGTTAAATATTAATCCAACGCAACCCAGATTTTCTACGATTATATGGTATAAAAAAATATGTATTCTTGAAATAGAGACAAATGAATAATTAGAACCGACAAAAATCAGGATTATTTTTCATTTTAGCCTTCAAAAACGTATCTTAAAAGTATAATTAGATAAAAATATTTTAAAAATATGTCAGGGGAAAAAAATTATAAGATTAATATTTTTTACACTGATTCTTCAATCGGCCATTACTCAACGAGAAAAATAGATAGAAATAATTAATTTTAAGGGAAAGAACAGCAATCACTCATACATACTACACAGACATTATTGAAAAAGTCATTGCATATTTTTCTTAACCTCCTCTTTAAACATCATACCTGATTGTTTTTATGGTAATAACCAAAGTTTCATTTTCACTTAGTCATCGCTTAAAGCTTTAAATCAAGGCTCCTCAAAACCATAGGGAGAAATGGGAGGAGCAGTTAGGCAATATTTAAATTCCACCCCTTTTTTTTTATAATTTTTTTTTCAACAGCACTTGCGAGGGGAATACACGCCTTTATGAAAGAGCGGAGAAGAAAGATTAGAGGCCCGCAGGCGCTGAAAAGAATTGAATAATAAATGGGTTCTGGTGAGCAGGAGGGGGGAGAGATTTTATTTAATAAGTCTTCTAGGTCTTCTGTACCTGGAAAATTCGAAGAAGAGATTGGATAAGCGACGGATTTTTTTTCTTTGCTATTTTATTTCTGTTTGACACGCATATTGTAGATGACAGTATTTCTTTGTACAAGTCACTTTACAAATATTCCGTGCAAAATAAAGAAAAAAAATGTATGCGAATTTTTAATAAAAATGAAGTATTGAGGTTATATTTTTTTTAGATTGAAGTGCATGATGGTCACAAGGGTAATTTGCAAAGAAGAAGATTATAATTTGCATTTTTTTACAGCTTTATGGACGCGTTAGAAGCTTAAATAATTGAATAATTTATCTTACATGGTATCGCGTCTCATATTTCAACAATAAAGAAGTTTGTAAATATTCTCCAGTTTTTGAAACGAACTGAGATCCATTTACAAAACTAATTTGTACAAAAAGTAAGTTTTTATTTTTCTTTAACATGCATTTTGTAGCTGATGATATTTCTTAATAATACAAAGCTCTGAATATTATTTAATGTAAAATAAATATAAAAATTATTTTTGAAGCTATAAAAAAGATAAATTGTTAAAAAAATCTAAAGGGTGAAATGTGTGATGATCAACTGGCTATTTCAAAAAAGGAATTAATAGTTAATATTATTCATTCCAATAAAAAAAACGTTAATAGAAGTTCTTGTTGAAATGACTTTATGTTGAAATTTAATCAATCTGATTAAATGTAAGATTTAAATGTATGATGCCACAAGAGTGCTTTTCAAACTTTTTTTCATATTTTAAATTTGTTTGAAATTTCATGGTCTTGTTTCCAAATATCTATAATAATTTTTAAGTTTTTAAATAACTCAGACGTTTTTATAAAACTAATTTGAAAGCAAACAGATTTTTGCATACTTCATTTAATTTATTAATTTACTAGCTGAATACCTGTTTTTCGTAGGGGGTGAATAAAAACTCAATTAAATGGTACTGAACAACACCCTAGTAATCATGCACAAAACTGAATAGCATATTCTGACACATATGTAATTCTTTGCGGAAGAACCAGATAAGTGACATTTTTAGTGGTATTTATGAATCGGTGAAAATAACAATTATGTTTCTTCAATATGGTTAGATTTAATGTAATAGAATGGTATTTTCCTTTCACTTTAATCTTAGCATATCTTATCCACATTAGTTTTTAGTATGCTTGCATGATTTTTTTTTCAGGTGAGACAGTCGTAAACAAAATAAGGTAAGGACTTAATTAGTCCCACCTTTGATTTAATTGGCAATAAAATAGTTCGGAGACTAATTATTTTCCTACCCTGATTATATCCTTTCTAAAAATGTCACTAACCTGGCTTTTCCACGAAGCTCTTCCTTTAATTAAATTAAAATAATTTTATTGTTTTTATTCAGTATTATTTGTGACTTTATGTTAATATATATAAAAAAAACATGTTTTTTTGTAGTTCAAGTAATCAGAATAGAAAATTACTGTATTTAGCATCACTTGCTTGCATACAGAATATTGCGAGTTAGTTGGAGCATATTGCTCGCAGACAACTCACGATAATGAAAATTTACCACTATCAAGCAATTTTCCCCGATTCATATCCTTTTCAATGGGTCGTAAGGCATTTATTTCTACAGTATTGGTTTCAAAATTACTCAGTATTATTGCAGTTTTAGTAATTACCAAATATATCAATATAATACCTTATATCTACATTAGTATATTTGGTATTAATTCTATAATCCTTTAACATTTAAATTTTGTTCGAAATTACTTTATCAGTGGGAGGAAACTCATACCGAAATATTGAAAACAAATAGAAATTGTTTAAGACCTTGATAATGTATGTATATATATATATAGCGGAGAAGAAAGATTAGAG
>NC_092206.1:34930519-34945789 GCF_043381705.1 Parasteatoda tepidariorum | reverse complement strand
TATATATATATATCACAAATATCGTAGCTAATAATATTTTTTTATCAATACTGCTCACTTGAAAACATTTAGTATGAATTAAAATTAAACATTAAGCATAAGCATGATATTTTTGCGAAAAGATATGAAACTTCAAATAAAGATTTTTTCGAGGGTTAATTAATTATTACTAACTATTACTTTGTTGAATGAAAAAAAAAATTAATTTAATTTTTTCATTTAACAGAGTTGTAAATAGAATTTTAATTCCTTAAATTGATTGGTTCTCTGGAATAACTAATTTTATGAGAAAAGCAATGGTTTTACTTAGAACTACATAAACACACAAATTCGCAGCAGTCTTAGTAATTAGTACAAAACAAACTATGCTTGCTGTCAAGTCGAAGCAGGCATCGAATAATTAAATTAAATGAAAAAAAATAATAATTTACATGGCACAACTTAGCACCTAGCAGCAAATTTATGTCAAAGTATTGTTTCACGCACTTTAGCAAGCAGAAAGGATTCAAACATGATTAAATAAATATGACATGATTCTCATTTTTCAAAAAAATATTTCATAAAAAAATACTAACAACGAATTTAATTTTTCTCATATTTATTTTATTGGAGCATTAAACTGTAGTAATACAGTAAACATTATTTAAAAAGCTAAAAAATAAACCTGTCCTCTAAATGATATTAAACAAATGCGAAACATAGAATGTTTATTAACATTAACATACGAAATGGAAACATTAATGTATTAAGATATTGCATATGTTAAAACATAATGCGTGGTAACTTCGCTATTTAAATTGTCTTATACTAACAAAAAACGCACACTAAATTGGCATAATTTAGTCAATCTCTTTTTGTCGTGACTGCAAGAAATTTGTCGATAATATTATCCTATAATGAGTTTTTTCTCCAAAGTAATGATACTTGGACAATGAATTCAGCTGTTACTTTTCACATGAGGCGAATTTAAATTTTACAGCTAAATTAAACTCAAAAACAACTTAATTATTTTAAGAAGAATTAAGCATTTATTTAGTAAAGTATTAATGAAATATTTTATTTTGAAAAATAGTAAATTTACATATTTTTATACGATTTTTAAAAATTATTTAGCATTTAATAAAAAATTAATGTCTGGTTGGCAATTTTTAGGCGTAATTGGAATGCATAGTCACATTACCTCATTAATCACCTGTAAATAAAATAATTACACATTAGGTATAAAAGCTATCGTTATGGTAGTTGCGTTATTTTAATTTATTTTTTGGTTCCACTCTGATGTTTGATTTAAATTTTATTAATTAATAAGTAAATATATAATATTATAATATTATACAGAAATAATTAAAAAAAAATTATTTTTAAATATTCTGCTTTGAATTATCACTGCTGAAACCTTGTGTAAGAAAATCATTTTGGCTTAAAAACTAGTCTTACCACACAGTCACTTTTTCTACCGTTTACTTATAAACTGAATACAATGTGCAGTGTGTAAAAGAGAATAAACCAACCACTCTTAATAACGTTTGAACTAATGATATGATCTTCATGTTCTATGGATCAATCTTAATGGTTCCAGGAGGTGAATCTAAATATGCTAATAAAATAGTCAATTAATTCCAGAAAAATTGAATTTCAAAAATGAGTTTTCTCAGGAACTATTTGGCCGATTTCTTTCAAATTTTGTACTTCGCCATTAAAAGCTGCATTTATGTAAACAAACTCTGCATATTTTACAATTGAGTTTTTCGACAACCATTAAAAATAACAAAAAAGTGAATATTTAAAAAAAGTTATATTTCGCATGGAGTTATCTTTTGATAAACGAACTTCATAATTCTGTGATTTTTTTAATCACTTAGAAAGCTTTCAAGATATGGTGAAGTGCACAAAAAGTAAAGTTTGCATTAAGTAGTACAAACTTTGTACCTGATTAAATCATAAGGATCATACTTCCTAAATTGCTGTTACTCCAAAATTTCCAGATTCAGAAATAAGAATCCGTCAAAAAAGATGTGTTGAATAAACATACGTTTTTTGATGAATTCGTATGTCTGAAAGTACTTTTTGGTGTATGATTCTGTATCTTAAAATATAGTCTGCACTAATTAAGTATATTTGAGGTCACCCTTTTGAACCTGTACGTTTAAGAATAGAACGATAAGATCTCATCCTTAGATCAAAAGTTATTCAGGATGGTTCTTTTCTTTTTTGCACTGTACTTTAGCTATCTTTTGCAATTTCAGAATGTGAAATAAACATTTAGGAAATATGATAGTTATTTTTGATCAATTTTCTTTGTTTTTAAAACCTAACCAACTATGAATTATTTTTTCTTAGTTCCGAAGTACATTAATTGGTAGGAGTTTTTGGTTCAAAAACCAAAAAGGCTATACTAAACCTAAACACTAAGCTGATCAAAAGGGCAAAAGATTCAGACAGAGAATATCTCTAGCAACACGTCAAACAGATTATATACAGAATATGTATGTTATGTAGGGTTAACTATTGCATTGAAAATTAAATAAAGATTTTATAGGAAAAAATTTTCCTAGTGGTACATTGAATGCAAAAAAAAAAAAATCACACCAAGAATGGATATTTCACAAAAATTAAACAAATAACCATGAATAATTTTTGATGTAGTGATGGATTTTTAAGTACTCTGACTCAATTTTAATGTTTTCGGAGGGTGACCTCAAATATGTTAATTGATTTTTTCAGACGATATTTTAAGTTACGAAATGAGACAAAAGTACTTTCATTGAATAAAAATAACATTTTTTTTACGATGGATTTGGATTTCTGATGGTCCTCAAAATATGGAGAGTAGCGGTCATTTGGGAATTGAGGTCCTGATAGTTTGGTTAGGAAAGCGGTCTGAAAATTGATCTCCTTAATATTAGTTTCACTTTGTGAGCATTTCGGTTTTCATCGAGAACTTTTTGATAGCATTTAATAAACTATTGACAACACAGTTCAGTTATAAATTGCGTTTATCTAAAGATAATTTCAAAGGATAAGGAGGGAAAGCAAATATTAACCAAGTTTATGCATGATTGTAATATGTTTGGATTTAATCAAAGTTATTTATTTATTTAATGATTGATTATTATACATAATTTTATTCTGTACTTATCTGCAACAAAAAAAAATTATTCTTTCTACAGTGGATAAAAAGAATAAATTTAAGCAATTTATGTTCCATCTAACAAAGGCTTAAGTTTAGTTACTTACTATTAACTTAAAATGACTGTTTTTTAAACTTCTAAGCTAATATGTCATTTTCCTGGCATTCAAGATTTGATGAATTTCTATTTTATTTCTCTAGAAAATGTCAATAAACTACACTGCTGTCTGTAAGATATTAATAAGTGTAACTTAAGAAGTATACAAAAGATTTTTTTGATTATTTTGAAGGCTTTGAATTTTTTGATCCGAATTGTCATGTTAAAAAGAATCACCCATATATGTAAGGTACCTAAAACCAATCACATAAAGGTGAACAAAAATTGGAGTAAACCGAAGGTGACGTCATAGAAAGTAAAGACCACAAAGTGTATCATGGTAACAAGAAATGAAATTTCAGCAAGCCTGAACGAAAATTATTGACAAAGCAAGAGGCCCCCGATTCTACTCGAAATCCGTCAAGCCTCTTAAAAAAGTTTTCGAGGTATAGCGATATACTTAAAAAGTGAAATTAACATAAACGTTTCCAAATTTTAGACAGCTCACCTAACCAAACTATTGATACCATGTTTCCCAGATTGCGATTACCTCTTATATTTTGAGAGTCAGAAATACATCCATCGAGGAAAAAAAAGTTTATACAGGGAAAGTCCGTTTTTATGTATGATTTCGTAACATAGAATATTGTCTGTACAAATTATATTTTCAATTGAAATTCATGTCATTGCCTTTTTTAATTAAAATTCTCTTCACGGTTACAATTCAACATTTGTTGCCTTGGTAACAATATAACAAGAAGTAATGCTACTCTTTTTATTCACAGAGCAGTTAAGGAGTATCTATGACTTATAGCTGTATGTTATAATCATATAACATACACTTAATAATAATAATAATAATAATAATAAGGTACTACTACTACTAATAATAATATAATAATAAGGCACTACTACTAATAATAATATAATAATGATAATATAATAATAACGTAAAGTGAGATTTGTAGAAAATATTACTATATTTTAAAAAAAAATTTAAGTACCATATTTGAGGTCCTTTTCGTAAACTGTTAAATTTGTGTCGCAGTACGCAAAAAATCTGTTTATTAGATCAAAAGTTATTGAAGGTGATTTGTTTTTTTTTCTTTAAACACTGTAAATGCAAACTGACACAAAATAAGACACTCCGAGAAAAATTAATAAGTTCGCGGAAATTAGAGCAGTAATTTTATATTTAAAATAACATTTTTCTAAATTTCTTTTTAATTTATCTCTGACAGGAAAACGCTCAAAATATTTAACTTTAGAAGAAAGTAAATCATTTTGAAGATAATTCTCAGATGACAAGTCAAAGAATTTGGAGTTAATGTTTACTTAACGCTCGCCTCCAAATCTTCAATCTCAAAAACATGCTATAAAAATATTTTCTTTTTTCGCACTATGCACTTGCTGTACTTTTGTACTTAATACGCTTACTTTTATATTTTTTTTTTTTTACTCGCTGTACTTTTGTATTATGCACTTGTATATTACAAAACTCAATAAATCCAAAAATTGTTAAAAATGTCATTTAAAATAGTGAAGGCTAATAGGTTTAAGAAAGATGTAAAATTAGCTAATATCAGAAATGTTGAACCAGGGGGAACAAAATAGATTTATTACATATGAATTATATTAAGAACATGCCAAAGATCTCTATAAATTGATTTTAGAGTGCATTTTTTATTAAAAAATGTCAATTTAATAGTTCCCACATAGTAAATAATTTTTCCTACCTATAAATATAGTTTTTTATAATAAGGCCACACAAAAACACGTAAAAGCTATTGTTGATATTTTCAGAAAATTGAAAAAAAATATTTACTCAGAGACGTGGAATAAACAAGATCAATGTATCCTATTCACTTCATTTCTGTCGAAAATATAAAGGAAAGAAAAAAATGAATAAGCCATGTCATAAATCATTTCTTTTCTCCTCCAATAACAGTTTTGGATGATGCAGGTGTAATATTTAGAGTAAAAAAATTTAAAAATGGGCATAGGATATTTTCAGGAACAAATTGTGGGATACAGCGAACATGAAAACAATATATGCATCAATCATTTTTATTGTTTACTTGCTTAAAAATATAAGCTGAATGAAGTGTTACATTTAGCGCATGCAAGCAATTGTTTCCCCAACAACTGCTACATTTTCAATTGCAGTCGTGTAAATGGGTTTTGTTTATTTTTCGTAATTCATGATATATATTTTTAAACAAAAAATAATTAAAAGCAATTTTTTGATTTAACTATATTTTTCAGAAGCAAGCTCGTACCAAAATATATTATAATTATATACTTTTGCAAATTTTAATTCTCTTATATTGTTGCGTTCCGCAGTGAACTGATTGTACAGGCAAGGTTTCCAATAGAACACCGAAGTCAAGCATCGCTGAGCGTGGTCAGGAGTGTGGCTGAGTGACCTATTTGATCAGCCTGCGTATGGACCAAGAGTGCGTGGTGTCGGTAATTTTTAAGCTGTTCTAAAGTAAAGCGCAGAGAGCACGCAGGGTCATCGAGCAATCAAAGCGGGAGAGCCATGTCTTCGGATCACCCACAGGGATTTCCGAGATCATCGCCAAATTTGTTGTTGTTGTTAATTTACGTCGCACTAGAGCTGCACAATGGGCTATTAGCGACGGTCTGGGAAACATCCCGGAGGATGATCCGAAGACATGCCATCACAATTTTGATCCTCTGCGGAGGGGATGGCACCCCCGCTTCGGTAGCTCGACGACCTGCGCGCGAAGTCGAGCACTTTACGGTGACACAGTTTAGCGAGGACCAATACCGTACACCCTCGGTCCCTACGCAGACTGATCCAAGTTGTCACCCACCCGCACACTGACCGCAGCCAGTTACGCTTGACTTCGGTGATCCGCTGGGAGCCGCGTCTTAACGATCAGTCCACTGCGGGACAGATCATCGCCAAAAGCTCATTGTGCAGCTCTAGTGTGATGTAAATAAAGCACCTACTTTTTTGTGTTAAATGGTTTTAAGAAAAAAAGAAAGCTGCAAAAAATGAAAAAAAAAATCTGATTAATCTAAATAAGCATAAATTAAAAGAATAATAAACATTTTCAGCAAACTCATAACAAGCAGTTCCTTTTTTTAGAATATTATATCACTATGTAGAATTAGTAATATTAAAACTCTATAAACTATCTCAAAAGAGCAATAAATATATTACCATATTTCTGTATTATCATGGACACTGAGATACTTGATACCCATACTCGGGAAATTGTATTTTGAAATCTGTTAAAGACTCTTTGTTAAATCTGTTATGGATTTTGTTTGAAATCTGTTAGGGACTGAAAATTCTTAATATTTCATTCTTCTGTCTTAATATTTCATTCGGGAGTTTGTTAGGAAATAAAGATGATGGGTGTTTTATTTAGTTGCATATCTAAGCTTTACAAGTTGCATTTCTTTGAAATTATAGCATATATAATTTTATATATCAATTCAAGCCTCATTGCAATACCCTATATTTTATTCAGTGGATGGCATAAGATTCTAAAAGAATAAAATGATAAAAATGATACGAAAATGCTGTTTTCAAATTTTGGCACAATTAACATTCTTTTAAAATGAACAGATTTGGAAAATAATCTCTTTCGAATGAAAGTATCCAAAATTTAGTTTAGCCATAATTTATGATTATATTTTAAAATAAAATTTAAAAGCTTCAAAAAATAAATTTCACATTTTGTTCTCCTAATAACTATGCTTTAAAAAATATATTAAGTGATTTCTTTTATAATTTCTTATGTTGGAAACAAATTACTGTATTGTTTTCAACGTATGAGTATACAAAATTTTATGCAACACTCTTTTATAATTTTTAAAAATATCGCTTAGAATTATGAAAAAGAACTATCATGTAGATTCAAGGAGCGTTTGCCTCACCATGAGGTGAAGCGGGTTCGATTCCCAGGGATGACTGGTCAATAAGAATTCCGCATTCGGCTCGCACAGTGGTGATATAAAATATTCTCAGTGGAAGACGGATCATGGGTCAGAGTCCCCTTGTTGTCAGACTATTCATGGGAGGTTTTCGTGGTTTTCTCATTATGTAACGCAAAGGTGGGTTAGTTCCATCAAAACGCCTCCACAAAGGCAAATTTTTTCGACCAATACTTGATAGTAGAGTTCCTTTTTTTTTCTTTATTGGGCTTAAAATTACAAGGCTACGGATGTGAACATTGGTAGTCGTTAAATTAAAGTTGAGTCGGCTGTTAAATGACGGTTATAAAATAGTAAGACACAACCAAATATTATTTTACGTTCTGATTGTAATAAATATGTACATTTTTCACCACTAGGAGGGGAATTAGAAGTAAGATTTTTCTAAATTAGCTAATTAATATTTTTTACGTGTCCCTCTTTTATAGATAGTTCATTTTCGGATTTTAATAGAAAGCATTTTATTTTAAAATACCATATCTAGCAAGTCGTTTAATAAAATTTTCTTAACAAACATCGTTTTCGGTGAAAACAATGCAATTGTCTCAATGATGAATTAAATAAATTGTTGCTCTTTTGCGTACAAGATAGTAAAACATCTCACCGTCTTTAAAGTAAGTAATCTTTCAAAATTATATATTTTAAAACGGAAGCATTTCGATTTTTTAAACAGATTCCTATCTTAATGAAGAGTGAGACATATTTTATGCTTTTCTCTGGTTACTCTATCCTTCAGTCATACATTTAATTTTTCATAATTATATAATTGCCTTCAAGAAGACTTAGGTGCCAAGGTTTATTTCACTTCACAAATATACAAAAAGCTATTTCCTGAGGATCAACAACTACACACTTATTCCGAACTACTTTTAAGCCAGATACATCCTGCTCCATACAACTACACAGGTGACTTACTAATTCTCTTTAGGCTAAGAGGCAAAGCCATAATAGAAATCATCCTAAATCAAAGCCGGAACAATAATGAGGCATGCTTTGCATAAGCAGAACAAATTAGCATCCCGAACCTTAGGTAATGATGCATCGACCACACAATGCCATCATAAATCTTTAGCTTGATATATCGAAAACTATGTGTCTACTCTGTCAGTTCGTGGGAGTTATCTTTAACAGACACTGCCCTCGATAAAAGCGTTATTAAATGGACTGAAAGGATGCAGATATTGTTAGTTCTTAGAGTGAAGATAAATTTGTTATGGCATTCTCCATACGAAAAAATTTAAACAATTAATGATGTTCGCATTCTATATTAAATAGAAATTTCTTTCTTAGCTACTAATATACATTTTTTCTTGAAGTAAGTTATTAAATAAATTTAATAATGATTAAGGACCGGTTATATTCATTTATGACGTACCATTCTGAATCCGAAAATTTGGATTGATGGCTGTGATATTTGTGTGCTTAGACCTGGATAGAATTAGGTTTTACTATAACTTATTATTCAACTTTTTGGTGTTATATATTGAATAGTTTTTGCGTTATATTGTTATGGTTATTAGTGTAAGGGTTTAGTCCAGTGATGCTCGATCACTGTGCCGCGGCACTTTTGTGTGCCGCCAAAATCTTAAAATGTGATGCCAAATATTAGAAATGATACAATAAAAATTATAATGATTTTTTTTATTACGAGTAAAGATTAAATTATGGAAAAGTGTACATATATATAATATTATAAATATACTTTTTATAATTTTTCCACGCTTTGACCGCACGAACATCTTTGTCGGCGATTGTCTTGTCTCTGACTATCTTAAAATAAGTTAAAATAAGAATCAAGTGTTTAAATTGTCTTTGACACGCAATTTTAAAAAATGTTAAAGTAAGTAGGAAATTTAATGACTCTTAAAATAATTAACAAAGGCTAAAACAAGCTAAATATTGACTTTCCAAAGGAAATAAAAGCTAATCATTAAAGTAAGCTATGCAGTTAATAGTTATAAAGCAAACTAACCAAGGATAACTAACAAAAAAAATAAGTTAACAATTAATAACTAGCAAATAAATAACTGCTACTAACTAATAAAAAATTAGTCAAAAGAAATAATTAATCCCTTAATAAACGTGCTTTTGTAGTGCATAATCTTTTATTTCATATTCAAAGTAATTATCACAGACTATTTAACACAGTGTATTATAGGTAAGTATACAACTTTCAAACTATTTTTTTCATTGTGTGCGGTCAAATTTCGAAATCGTTAAAAGTGTGCCACCACAAATGAAAGGTTTACATCTTTTTCTCTTAGTTACGTTGCCGTAACGAAACCCAATACATCTTCGTTCAAAGGTATAAAGTGTTGTTGGCTGCTGATGAGTTACAACACTTTATATTAATTTTATAAATATTTTCATTATTGTATATTTTTTATATTTGTATATAAATGAGAGACATACAGAGTGAAAGAAAGAATAATATGTAGACAGCTAAGAAACATGGAGACTTCTAAAACCTCCTATACAGTATCACATTATTCTACAAATTTTGAAACCCTATCTCCCTTTCTCTTGCTTAATTTATATATGCAATAAAATGTTGGTGTTATATATATACATATTTCTTTTTGAATTACTTAATTTTTATGTAGATAGAGATTAGCTTGATCTTGCTTAACTAAACAAAAACTATTGTTTAAATTGACTTTTTCATACTATTTACAAAAAAAAAAGATATGCCATTAAGTTAAACATTATTATTATTTATTTTCATTTTATTTTTGATTATATTTATGTAGTATGAAGATAATTTTAATTTAAGTATATCTCAATGTTCAGCGAAAGTAAACGTTGTAATAAAAGTACTAGTAAAAGTAGTAGTTGTATACTAGTAAATGTTTAAAGATTAAATATGTTGGAATTTGACAATGCACATTTTTTGTAACTATTTTTGTTTCAGGAACACCTTGTTTTTCTCTTTTTAAAGAAATAAAATGCTGGAATGTTTTTTTCTAATGTTATTAATTTATTTTTTCAAATATATATACATGATATCGTAAAATTTTTGCCCCAGTAGTAAATATTTCTTAAATTTCATACGATATAATGTATTAATGTATAATAATGCATATGATGTATAATATATAAAACAAATTTTATAAATGTATCCAACATACATTATTTCAAAGTCAATAAAACAAATGGCAGAAATTTTCACAATAAATTCCAACTGCAGCAAAACCGATATTACATTGGAACTAGCCACAAACAAGCTATCTGCCATGACAACATATAAAGAAATCTCAGAGAAAGATAATATGATCGATATCTGCTGTTAACAACAACTTCACCAAGATAAAACCACTTTCTTTCATTTGACCTCACATAATGCAATTTTTCACAGTAGATAAGTTTACACTGACGCGTAAAATTATAAGCTTTGGTATTAAATCTAATTAAATCTGCTTTTTCACTCGTATATGTACCAATAGCTGTAAAATACACATATATGTGTAACAGTTGTAAAACTTGTAATATATTAGCAAGATTTATTACAAGTTCAATAAATATTTTTTTATGTTTAAAGAGCATGATCAAAATTGTAGTGAAGCTTAATGTGTTTCTGGCTCTAGAGGAACACTAAGATGTTCAGTAAATTTTTTCCGAAACATGTTTATTTGTAATATTAAGTATAAGATATAGTTTTATAATGTCTGATAAAATTTAGTAAATGTGGTAAAATGTGATAATTTTGATATGATACACTTGATAATGATATAAAAACTATTTATGTGGTTAAAATTACACTATGAATAATTATTATTTTAAATAACTGCATTTTTGAAAAATACGGGCATTAAGAACAATAATTTTTGAAATCTGATTTTTCCGGCAAATTGTCACCATAAAGAGGGAAAAATTACCGAATGAATGGTTTAAATACAGTATATTTTGGTTTTTATTACAAAAAGTGTGGCTTTTCTTAACCAGAAATGTCATTAGAAATACAATACTATAATTTTACTAATTTCTTTTTTCTCCGTATAGCACGAAATTTTTGAAATTTTTTACATATACCCCATCATGTAAAATAATTAAAATTTAAATTAAGATTTATGTAAAATATATTCACTTTTAAGAGAAATGAGAATTTGAATATAAATTAAAAAAGAAAAATGTTTACACATCAAATGTTACAAATTCCTTGAGGGATAAATTTTAAGAGTGATTTCACATACGAGACAACAATAAATTATTTTTATCCATTTTTTTCCATTCTTATGTATATTATTCTTATTATTCTTATAATTATAAATCCTATATAATTATTTTTATTCCTTTTTTTTCTATTCTGAGGAAAATAAATTTTAATTTCATTGGTGCATGTATACAATATAATTTTTGACAACTACATTAATTAGTCTAATTAGTCTCAAGCATAAAAAAATAAATAAACGAAAATATAAAAAAACGTGGACTCCCTCTAAAATATCTTTAAAACATTTGACACTGTGGATACAAATTTTATGCTATTTTATAAAGGCGGTTTCTCCAATTTTAAATTTTTTATGAAATCATTTCCTTCAATTTCAACATTGATACTAGTGATTGCAGGAATTTCTTTTTTCGTCAGAAAATAAATTCTGAATTTTTAAACTTTTTGCAAGAATTCTTAAAGCAATAATTTTAATTTGTTTTATAACGCAGGGAGTCTTATTAGACTCTACTTCCCTTTGTATTTCTAATTATTTATGGAAATAATTGAACATTTTCGTAAAGGCACTATTTTATAATGCAAGCTTTGAAAGTTTAAAAATAATTTTTTTTTTTATGTATAAGATTAAAGTACTCATCACAAAATTTTACAGGTCATCATTTTAACATATTTATTAACTTTTAGGCTACAGCATACTTTTTATTATGTTGAATAATAAGTACGTTGCATTGAGCAATAAAAAAAATATTTTCGTTAGAACATCTATATTGAGTTCTTGTCGTTTAAGAAAAGTTATTACATATTTTCTTTAAAAAAAACAAATCTTTAAGTTCAATTCGAGATTATTTCCTTAATAATATTTACTCTACGTTTTGCGCAATATTAATTTTTTTCCTAGTTGTAAATTTATTTCTCTTTAAGCAACGAATAAATTCATTTACTTCAAATTTCTTTTGGGAACTCTTAGGTAAATTTTATTTTGAGTTAAATCTTATGGAGATTTATTACACCTTATTTCTTTTTGTTTTCAAAGGAATTTTTTATCAGAAAAATAATTTAAATTTTTGGAACGAAGCTATTTTAAAATTCAATCTATCTTTGAAAGTAAAAACAATTTCATGCATGGAATATTTATAATTGGAACTGAATTTTAGAGTCAAATGCAGCTAGCTTTAGATTAAAAACTCTTGGAAAGTACTTCGGTATTTCCTGAAGTTTTAAATATGTTTAAGTTAAGAATTTGTTCCCAAATATTTGTCGGTTCATAATTGGTTTTCATGCTTTACAACTCTAAATATTTTTTCCCATTTAATTAAATCAATGATTGTAAATGTTCATTTCTGAAATAGTTTAATTTTCTGTAAGCATGGTAAATTGGTAATTTAATGATATTATCAATTACTTTCGGGTGATTATATTTGAAAGAAAAATAATAAGTCTAAGGACACTTTGAAAGTTTAACGGCAGTGAAAAATTATTATTTAAAGAAAAGATCTTTAAGATTGTTTAGCTACTTTGTTTTGATTTTATTATTTCTATACATATATTTAAGAACAACAAATCGTAAGTCTAGAATTGATTAATAATCCTTACGGTATTATGGTTTAATATTGAACTAAGTGGAAAAAGAAACAACCGACAGAAGATTGCCTTTTAAAAAATCTGAACGATTATGCTTGTTTTACAATTGCGGAATAAAATGGTGATATAAACTAAATCTGACGGAAAAACAAAAATAAAGTATAGGGTGAAAAATTGAATTGAATAAATTATAATGAAGAAAAATTTATACTCGGGAGAGTGTTAGCATACTTGGAAAGGAAAAAAATCACTTCTGCGTTTGGAAAAAATCTGGAAATATAATTCCTAAATTTTGCACGAGCGAGTGCGTGGGTTATTCTATACTTAAAATGCAATACTAATTGTTTTACAGAGGGTTTTTCTTCTATAATAAGTGATTGAAACCCATGATAATAAAAATAATGTTACAAATAAGTTCTTAAAAATTGAAATTAGCATAAACGAAGACACTAACAAAATAATTTTACCACTTGGTTTAATTGCATTTTTCATACAAATTGCTTATGTTTTTGTGCGTACTTAGAACAAAATAAATTGTTTGTGCTCATGAAAAAGAAAAATTTTACTTTTCGAGCATTTTCCTCAACTTTATCTGTCTTTGACTCGCTGACATTCATCATATTTTTTGCATTTCATCTATTCAGATGTTATGAAATATTTCTCATGTTATATGTACAATGGAGCCTCGAGTATCCGCGGAATTAGGTAACAAGGTCACCACGGATAACAAAAATTGCGGATAATTCAAAAAGACTTAGTGGAAACATTAGAAATAATTTTAAAGGTTATTCATACATGTGTAACAAGAAAAATATTTATTCCACACATAAATCACTGAAACAACAAATAGTAAGGAAAATAATAGTACACATACAATATGATTAAGTTGTCGAAGTCAGTGATCGGTCATGTGCAATATAACTTTCGATCTCCTTTCGGATAAACCACATGGAGGAAAATCCTCTCGCGGATTATCAGGGCCTTACTGTAGTGCGTAAACTTCATTGTAAGGTCTTAGTTATATTATTAGTAATGTTATTGGCAAAGTCTGCTTTTATTGCCTGTATTACTGGGTCCTTCAAAAACAGTTTCCTGCTTTTATAACTGGGTGACGGATTTGCAGTTGAAAGTAAAATTATTTTACTGCAGCAACAGTGTTAAAAAATATCATTTGCCATCTATTATTTTTATGGCAATTAAATAATTTGCTAAAAGTATAATCGCAAAAGCTTTTTTCGTAGAAAAGCTCGAGAGCAGAAATATTTACTATGTTACAGCCATCCTCAAAACTGAATGGCATATACCGACACAATTAAAAAGCTTGATGAAAGAGCAAAGTGAATGACATTTTTAAGGGAATTAACAAATTAGAGAAAATAACATAAAATGGTTGCGTCAATATGGGTATGTTTAATATAACATAACTGACCTTAACAGAACTGATCTTAACATAACTAATCCATATTAGTTATTAGTTTTTAGCATGATTTTTATTTCAAATTAGGCTACGGTAAATAAATAAATCAAAGAATTATTAGTCCCTCCTTCTAATAAATTGGTAATAAAATAATTCGGATAAAATTTTTTTCGTTTCTGAAAATGTCACTTTCCTGGTTCTTCAATTAAGTTCTTCAATTAATATAGCTAAAATATTTTTATTTCTTATTTAATATTAGATGTTGTAATTTTCTGTGCATTTACGTTATTGAAGTAAGCAAAGTTCTTTGTTTTTAATCCATACCATTGGAGTAAAGATAAAATATATTTAGCATCAGTTGGCATGATGTTATTGCTCTCAGCCAATTCATGATAGTTAAAATTTACCACTATTAGGTGATATTCTGGAGTTCATATTCCTTTCGAGGGGGAGTGAAATATTTAATTCCAAAGTATCGGTTTTAAAACTGTTTTGGATTGGTGCAGTTTTAGCAATCGCTAAATATATCAATGCAATATTTTATACCAATATTAGTATATTTAGCACTTATTACACATCCCTTCACCATTTGAGTTTATACATATTTGTCAGTGGCAGCCAACTAAAGCCAAATTCTTATTTCGATAAAGAATTTAGAGCAAGACCATTTCTCTATCTGACCTTTAATTTACTTTTAAAATATTTATAATATTTAAAAGTAGTTGTGGTTTAATTCATTAAAATATTAATACATTATCTTAGCTACCACTGAGAAAAAATATTTTCTGAAACTACGGAAAACTCGTTTTAGAATTCTTATAAATAATTAATTCCTCAATTACCGTAGTACCAATATTACATATTGTGTATATACCAATTGTGACATTAGGTCACAGCCTAATTTA